>NC_053025.1:365232046-365554892 GCF_003073215.2 Triticum urartu | reverse complement strand
CCAGCCAAATATGCATATAGTATAGCTGTTTCATTCCATTACTCTCTATGTGTTACCTTGCCAGCATATTCCATGTGCTGACCCGTTTTCAGGCTGCAACATTAATGTTGCAGACTTTTTAGACGACGATTAAGGAGTTTTTAGGTCGTGGTTCTATACTCAGTGATGCCGTTGGAGTTGATGGACTCACTTACCTTCCAAGCCTTCCACTGTTATCGTTATTAGATGGCCTTAAGCCATATTTATTGTAATAAGTTCTCTTTTGAGACACTCGATGTAATAAGTGTGTGATTGCTACTCTGCTATAAATCCTTCGAGTACTGTGTGGTGTCAGCATTACTGATCCAGGGATGACACCGGAGCACAGAGATCAGACTGTTTGAGGTCTGGTCGCTACAGAGATGGTATCAGAGCACACGCTGACTGTAGGACACGACCACTAAGCTAAGGACCTAGATCCCTACTCACTCTCTTCTCTTCTGACCTCTCATCTTTTCTACTCTTTAGGATGGCGGATTCAAGGAACAAGTTCACCCAACCAGATGAAGATACACCCTTTGGACGCCACTTGAAGGAAGTCACTAAATACCTGAACATAGGAGTACCAAGCTTCACGGGAACCTACAACGCCACTTTACCTGAAGAAGAGCGCTGGATGATTCAAGTTCAAGTTCCAGGAAGGACGTTCATGCCAGTCACTGAGCCCATAGAGTTTTCTTTTGATGCACCAACTTGGAGTCTAGGAAAGAGTATGACAGCTCACATCACCATGGGACGCATTGCAGAAGTCTACCGCAAGGATCTCAAGGATACTATCTACCAGATTTGTGGGCGCCGAGATGAACACTAGGAGATGATCAGCACCAGGAAAGATAGATCAATTGTAGCTTTTATTCAGGAGTTAAATCAGCACATTCGACGATAAGAGAATCAGATGTGCGCCGACATGATAGATCTGAAGAAGGCTAAGACTAGAATCAAGGAACTGGAGGAAGAACTCAAGGCTACACGCGAAGATTATGAAGAAGAAATTTAAGTATTGGTGGAGAAGAATGACGATCTGATCAAGAAGATTGGAATATTTATGGGAGGCCCGACACCAGTAGATGAAGACGAAGAACCCAAGGAGATTAGCCCGGAAGACTACATCATCATTGACGGCACCGACTCGAAACAAGATAGTAGCGATGATTACTACGTTGATGAAGCAGGAGCAGATACCATGGAGTCTACAACCGTAGAATATTTTTAGTAGACCACCTCATCAGTAGTAGTAGTCCACCATGTAAATATAGTAGTCCGAGCACTCTTGCCATAGCTAGATCGATTTTATGCCCTTGTTTGATTGATTGAAGTGAATTGTTTGCTTTTGCCTCATGTGCATATGGGTAGTGTTTTCTCTTTAGACCCCCTATATTCTTATATCTCATCTTTTCTAAACCCTCAGATGCCTCCGAGACGTGACTCCGGATTTGCCTTTCCGCCGGAGCTCACCCAGTTGATCCAGCAGCAGAATACCCTGATGCAGTTGCTAGTTCAGAATCAGAATCAGGGGAACAACAACAACAACCCACCACCACCACCACCACCTGTTGACCACTTAGCCCGTTTTCTTAGGCTGAATCCGCCGGTGTTTTCCAGTAGCACCGAGCTGATAGTAGCAGATGATTGGCTCCGCAAGATAGCTAGGGAGTTGACCACAGCAGGATGCACAGATGCGGAGAAGGTGAAGTTTGCCGCACATCAGTTAGAAGGACCCGCAGCATCCTGGTGGGAGAATTTCACAGCCACCTTCCCAGTCGACACTGTCACATGGGACCAGTTTCAGCAGGCTTTTCGTACTACCCATGTTTCAGCAGGAGCAATGGCCATGAAGAAGCGTGAGTTTCATAACTTGCGCCAAGGAGGACGGACAGTTGGCCAGTATGTGGAGGAGTTTAGTAAGCTAGCACGTTATGCCCCAGATGATGTTACTACGGATGCAGCTAAGCTGGAGAAATTCCTGGAAGGACTGAATGATGAGTTGAGTATGCAGTTGATGGTATCCACCTTCAACAACTACCAGGAGTTGGTAGACCGTGCTCTTATGATTGAAGGGAAGCAGCAGCAAATTGAGAACCGCAAGAGGAAGTATGGACAAGGAAAGTATAATTCAGGAGCTCAGCAGAAGCCATGTTTTACCCTTAGACCGGGAGGACATTTTCAGCATACCCATGGAGTAGGTAGCTCACACAATCACAATGGCACCAAGAATAGTAACGGGAGTGGAGGAAGCAATGGACAGAACCGCAACACCCCATCAACCCCAGCCAAGAGAGATCTGAGTCAAGTCAGCTGTTTCAAGTGTTACAAGACCGGACATTATGCCAATGAATGTCTTGAAGGCCAAAACGGTAATGGAAGCTCTGGAAAGAAGCCGAACCCTTTCAACAGGGGACAGGTGAACCACGTTAATGTGGAGGAGGTTGAAGCTTAGCCCGATGCAGTAATAGGTAAGTTTTTGGTTAAGACATTTACTGCACTCGTTCTTTCTGATAGTGGTGCATCGCATTCATACATATCAAGGGGATTTGTGGAAAAGTATAGCATGCCCACTAGGGTTCTTAAAACACCTATGCTAGTAAGCTCACCAGGAGCAGAGTACATGGCCAGTCAAGGATGTTTTCAAGTGCCATTAGGTATAGGAAGGCATGTTTTCCCAACGGATTTAATTATTTTGGAATCCCAAGGTCTGGATGTGATTCTTGGTATGGATTGGTTGTCGATGTATGAAGGAAACATCGATTGCGCCAGTAAGACAATTTTGCTCACAACGCCAGAAGGAAGAAGGATCAAGTATGTATCCCGACATGCGCCAAATAGGACACAAGTAAATTCCTTATCAGGAGTTGTGCAGGAGGAAGTACCAGTGGTAAAGGATTTTCCTGATGTATTTCCTGAAGAGTTGCCAGGCATGCCACCGGATAGAGATATTGAGTTTTTTGATTGAACTTTTGCCAGGCACTGGGCCAATATCAAAGCGACCATATAGGACGCCCGCAAAAGATTTGGTGGAAATTAAGAAGCAGATTAAGGAGTTACTGGATAAAGGTTACATTCGGCCAAGTTCTCCGCCTTGGGGATCACCAGTACTTCTAGTAGACAAGAAGGATGGATCGTTAAGGATGGTTGTTGACTATCGAGGATTGAATGAAGTAACAATCAAGAACAAGTACCCGCTACCAATGATCAATGATCTGTTTGATCGATTGCAAGGAGCTAAAGTGTTTTCCAAGATCAATTTGCGATCAACGTACCATCAGTTGAAGATTCGAGAGCAGGACATACCTAAGACAGCTTTTACCACCAGGTATGGGCTGTATGAGTATACCGTTATGTCATTTGGTCTGACTAACGCGCCTGCCTATTTTATGAACATGATGAACAAAGTGTTTACGGAGTTTTTGGATAAGTTCGTCGTAGTGTTCATTGATGATATCCTGGTTTATTCAAAGAATGAAGAAGAACATAAGGAGCATTTGCGTTTGGTACTTGGAAATCTCAGAGAACATCAATTATATGCCAAGTTCAGCAAATGTGAGTTTTGGTTGAAGGAAGTAGGATTCCTCAGACACGTTATATCCGGAGAAGGTATAGTAGTAGATCCCGCTAAAGTCGAAACCGTGACCAAGTGGGAAGCACCAACAACAGTTGGAGAGATCCGGAGTTTTCTTGGACTCGCAGGATACTACCGGAGGTTTATTGAAATTTTTTCAAAGATTGCGAAGCCTATGACGGAGTTGCTGAAGAAGGATACTAAGTTCAAATGTACTGAGGAGTGTGAGGCAAGTTTTCAGGAGTTGAAGAACTGTTTGGTTACCTCACCAGTGTTGATTTTGCCAGATCAAACCAAGGATTATGAGGTGTATTGCGACACTTCACGTCGAGGACTTGGAGCAGTGCTTATGCAGGAAGGGAGAGTTGTTTCATATGCTTCAAGACAACTGAAGCCTCACGAATTGAATTACGCTACGCATGATTTGGAGTTAGCAGCCGTAGTGCATGCATTGAAGACATGGAGACATTTCCTCATTGGAAATCATTGTGAGGTGTACACGGATCATAAGAGTTTGAAGTACATTTTCACGCAGAAGGAGTTGAACCTCAGACAAAGGAGATGGTTGGAGCTCATCAAGGATTATGATATGAGATTGCATTATCATCCCGGGAAGGCTAATGTAGTAGCTGACGCATTAAGCCGTAAGAGCCATGTCAATACGTTAACGACAGGACAAATACCCAAGGAGTTAGCAAAAAATCTTCGTGAACTATGTGTGGAAATAGTTCCGAGAGGCTATGTAGCAACGTTGGAAATTCAGCCAACTTTGATGGATAGAATCAGAGAAGCTCAGAAAACTGACAAAGAGATTGCCGCTATAAAGGAGAAAATGAGCCAAGGAAAAGCTAAAGGATTTCGTGAGGATGAGCACGACACCCTATGGTTTGAAGACCGTGTTTATATACCCAATGACCCGGAGATCAGAAAGTTGATTCTGCAAGAGGCACATGATTCACCGTATTCGATTCACCCAGGAAATACCAAGATGTATTTGGATTTGAAGAATATTTTCTGGTGGACCGGAATGAAGAAGGATATTGCGGAGTATGTAGCAGTTTGTGACGTATGTCAGAGAGTAAAGGCAGAGCATCAGAAGCCAGCAGGATTGTTGCAACCATTGCCGATACCCAAATGGAAGTGGGATAAGCTAGGCATGGATTTTATCACGGGATTACCAAGGACTCGTTCAGGCTATGACTCGATTTGGGTTGTAGTTGATCGATTGACGAAGGTAGCACATTTCATCCCAGTAAAGACCACTTACACCAGTGCTAAGTTGGCAAAGATATACATGACCAGGATCGTATGTTTGCATGGAGTTCCGAGGAGCATCGTATCAGATAGAGGAACCCAGTTTACCTCAAAGTTCTGGAAGCAGTTGCATGAGACTTTGGGTACTAGGCTAGAATTTAGTACAGCTTTTCATCCGCAGACAGATGGACAGACCAAGAGAGTCAATCAGATTTTGGAGGATATGCTGAGAGCTTGTGCGCTAGATTATGGATCTAGTTGGGACGATAATTTGCCATATGCAGAGTTCTCTTACAATAATAGCTATCAGACCAGTTTGAAGATGGCCCCTTTCGAAGCTCTGTACGGAAGGAGGTGCAGGACACCGTTGTCATGGGACGAAGTTGGAGACCGCCAGTTGTTTGGACCAGATCTGATTAAGGAGTCTGAACAGAAGGTGAAGTTGATTCGCGATAGGCTCAAGGTAGCCTAGTCCAGGCAGAAGAGCTACGCAGATTCTAAATGCAAAGAGACAGTTTACAAAGTCGGAGACAGAGCTTATCTTCGAGTATCCCCACTTCGAGGGATTAAGCGCTTTGGAGTTAAGGGGAAGTTAGCGCCACGATTTGTAGGGCCATATCGAGTTTTGGAGCATATGGGAGAAGTGGCTTACAAGTTGGAATTGCCAGAAGGATTGACAGGAGTTCATGATGTGTTCCACGTTTGTCAGTTGAAGAAGTGTGACACGGAGATGGCTGACATACCTTTGAGAGACACAGTGCCATTGGAAGCAATTCAGTTGGATAACAATTTGACCTATGAGGAGAAACCAGTCAAGATTCTTGAGTTTGCCAGCCGAGTTACTCGCAGCAAGGTTATCAAGTTTTGCAAAGTTCAGTGGAGCCACCACACCGAGGATGAAGCCACCTGGGAGCGAGAGGAAGATTTGCTCAAATACCACCCTCACCTATTTTCTAGCCAACCCGAATCTCGAGGGCGAGATTCATCTTAAGGGGGGTAGGTTTGTAACATTCCAAATTTTCAATTTGGAATGTTATACATTAGGTCATCATGCATATCATATTTTATTTTGCTTTTGGTTTCGATCCTAGAAAATCCTAAGCAACTCAAGGACCCACAGAGAGAGTTGCGGATTTCGTTATTTACATATTTGAGTTTTCTCAAATTATGTAAACAGGATCATTTGATTTTATTTATTTTATCATCAATTATTTCTATTACAAAAATATGAGAGAGGGAATAAAATGACTTTCCCAAAATATAGAAATATTGAGGATTTAATAAAAAAATCAAATACGATTTATTTCGGAGTTTTTCGGTATTTTTATCTGAATTTAGGAAAAATGCGCGTTTTTCAAAGTTGTAGTTTGGGCCCAGATAAATGTTCACTTTATCGGGCTTGATTTTAGAAACCGGGGAAAATTTATTTCGTGATTTTTGGAGTCCGTTTAGTATTTCTCTTTATTTTTCTTCCGAGCGTAATTATTTAAAAAAAACAAAACCGACTATGGGCCGTACCCGAGCGGGACTCCGCCCGGGGGCGCCTTTATATAGCGCCGCACCCGAGCCCCCAGCCCACACCAGCCCCGCGCCCGATCCGCCGCCGCCGCCGCCGGAGCAGCGCGCCGCCCGAGGTTCGCCGCTGCCTCGACTTCCGTGCCGATTTTTTTTAAAAGAATTATAATTTTTTTCCGGTTTTATTTTCTAATTTTTTTTATTTTAATTTATTTTAATTATTTTCGGATTAGGTTAATTACCAATTAATCTGTTCGTCGTTTTTCTTTTTCGTCGGATTTTCCGCGGTTATTTTCTGATCGCGATTTCTGATCCGATTTTTGTTTTAGTATAACTTTTCGCTTGTTTATCGGAATCAGGCGATTCAAGCGCCTGGAGTTTCGTCTCGAAACCCTCTTTCCGAATAATCAACTTAAAAAAGTTTTTGCTACTGTGAAATTTTCCCTAGATCCAAATTACTAGAACGAAGTTGTTTTCTTTCGCCGTTTGATTTCTTTTGCTTCGTTCGATTTGATTCTTTTTGCAAACCAGGGTTCTTAAGTTGAACTTTATGGTTAGATCTTCTATTTGAAGTTTTACCTGTGCATTAGATGAGTGCTTATTGTATGCTTGTTGTTTTTCTGCGATAGAATACCCGTAGTGCGCCGCCTGTTACTTCGAATCTCTAGGTTTCGCGGATCATCAGCAAGGCAAGTAACACTTTGATCATACCTTTTTCTACAACCCAGTTTTATTGCATTAGATCAATCTTCACACATTGCATGATTAGGATCTAATTAAATTGTGGGATGGGAAGTAGATGAGGTAGTACCTATTACCTGTTTATTATCAAACCTTTGGGAGTTACTTCTGCATTTGCTTTATGCCATGCTATGCTAGTAGACGTGGATTGGGTGAGTGATATCCGTGATAGATGTGAGATTGTTAATTAATGGTTTATCTAAGGTGGTAACCTAACACACATCTGGGTGGATTGAGGCACCTGGGTATTCCAGAACTTGCCTGTTTTTATTTTGGACCGCCACCCAGGCTCAAAGGGATCATGAGATTATTCATACCAGAAACTTCCGTGTGCAGCCACAAGCCATTATGGGCTCTGGCATAGTTGAGTAAGTCGTCCGAACTCTTACAGGGTAGACTAGCAGATGTAGGGGAAAGTAGGTGTACCGGTCTATCCATCGTAAGGTGCTAGCGCTTCTGAAAGACTGTGTCTCGGTCATCCGTTTCTCAAACACCATGTAGTGCGAGAAATCCAACAAAGGCGATCGAGTCTTGTGGGGAAAAGTGCGCAAACCTCTGTAGAGTGTATAAACTAATCATGATTAGCCGTGTCCCCGCTTATGGACATCTTGAGTATCTAGTACCTGGATTACCATGTGAATCTCAACATGTTACTCTAAAGTAAATTTTGTTGGGTTTAATGATGTTACTTTAATTGGGATTGAGAATGCTGTCAACCATTCTCAATGTTTAACAACCACCATGATAGTAATTAATTTTATTCCTTTTAAGTAGGGAAAAATTGGCTTTACGCAAAAACTGTAACCATAGAGCTTTCCACCAGCCAAATATGCATATAGTATAGCTGTTTCATTCCATTACTCTCTATGTGTTACCTTGCCAGCATATTCCATGTGCTGACCCGTTTTCAGGCTGCAACGTTAATGTTGCAGACTTTTCAGACAACGATTAAGGAGTTTTTAGGTCGTGGTTCTATACTCAGTGATGCCGTTGGAGTTGATGGACTCAGTTACCTTCCAAGCCTTCCGCTGTTATCGTTATTAGATGGCCTTAAGCCATATTTATTGTAATAAGTTCTCTTTTGAGACAGTCGATGTAATAAGTGTGTGATTGCTACTCTGATATAAATCCTTCGAGTACTGTGTGGTGTTAGCATTACTGATCCAGGGATGACACCGGAGCACAGAGATCAGACTGTTTGAGGTCTGGTCGCTACAAAAAGGCCGACAAAGTGGAGAGTGCATCCGACTTCCGTCATAAAGGAAACGTCCACACATAGTGAGAATAATCATCAAGAATAACCAGATAATATAAATTGTCCGAATTACTAGGAACCGGAGAGGTCCACACATCACTATGAGTCAACTAAAAAGGAAAAGAAGCTATGGTGGTGGAGTTATTAAACGGAAGGCGAACATGTTTGCCGACACAACAGGCATGACAGGTGTGATCCTCTATCTTATTACAACTGAAACTGAAACTCCTCAGAATATGACCAAGTGTGACGGGGTTGGGATGACCCAAACGAGCGTGCCAGAGATCGACACTGGCGGAGAGAGCAACCGGTGCGGTGGCGGGGGTGGACGGCGGATGCATTGGATAGAGCTCATCGAGGTTGTCACATCGGTGAAGTACCATCCTAGTTCGAGCGTCCTTGAAACAAAAACCAAGCTCGTCAAATTCAACAGTAACAGGATTTTCATGAGTTAAACAACGAACAGAAACAAGGTTCTTAATAAGATGAGGCAACACAAGAATGTTAGACAAAGAAATAGGCATAGAAGTAGAGGGAAAAGAAGTGTGCCCGACATGTGTGATAGGTAGTGTGGAACCGTCACCGACAATGATGCGGCGGTCGGTGGTGACAGGAGTGAAGGAGGCAAGATTACCAGGATGAGCAAACATGTGAGCCGTAGCATCGGTGTCCATGTACCAATCACCACCCCCAGTGTAGTTGTTCGGCGTAGGCGCAGCATATAGCGCGGCGAGAAGCGCCGGATCCCAAGGTGCCGGCAGTAGGGCCGGCGAGGGCAGCGGCGGGGCCGCAGGGAGACCGTAGGCGCCGCTCATCTGCGGTGGTGGGTATCCTCCGTACGGCCGCGGAGCCGCGTAGTATGCCTGGTGCGCCGGTGGGTGCGGCACGGGAAGCGTCGGTGCAGGAGCCCGTGCAACCGGCATGGTGTATGCATGTACGACACCGGTCCAGGGGTTGTACCGGAGGCCCACGGGGGCGGCACCTGGAGCTGCGGCGGCGCCTGAAACTGCTGCTGTTGCTGGCCATATTGCTGCGGCTGCTACTGCTGACCTCCGCGGCGGCCACCGCGCCGGCACCCGCGGTTCTTTTCAGCGTGAGGAGCGGGCGGGCCGTACGGCAGTGGCAGGAGCCCCGGCTTCTTGGGCGCCGGGAAAGGCGCCTGATGACGCTGCTAGGGTGCCGGGGCAGCGGGAGGCGCCGAAGGCCCGCCGCGGGTGGTGCCGGCGGCGAGGGCAGTGTGCAGGGCGCGCGTCTTCGCCTGCTTCATTCGCCGCTCCTCCAAGCGGAGGTACGCAACAAACTTGGCGAAGGACGGGTTGGGGATGAGGCTGAGGTTCCCCGCGGCGTTGCCGAAATCCTCGTTGAGCCCGCCGGTGAGTGTGCTGAGGAGGAGGTCATCATCGGCCTTGGCGCCGATATCGCGAAGCTCGTCAACGAGAGTCTTAAGGAGGCGACAATAGTCGTCGATGGAGGTGTTGTCCTGATGACACCCAAAAAACACTTGCTGCAAAAAAAAACGCGACGCTGGAGCTTGTTGTCGGTGAAGAGGCCGTTCAGCTTGGTCCACACGGCGCAGGCATCGTCACCGTCCGTCATGACCGTCTGGAAGAGGTCGGGCGTGATGGTGAGGAAAAACCAGCGGATGATCGTGATGTCGATGGTGCACCAGTCGTGAAACTCGGGGACGAGGCTGGAGTCGATGATGCCGTCCACGTGGTCCATGAGATGATACTCCCGGAACACGAGGGAGAAGTACGTTTTCCATGTGTGGTAGGAGGAATCTGCCTGGGAGAGACGAACCGGCACCCGCTCGAAGGTGTTGAGCTTGCGGATGTCGTTGACGTCGGGAGGATTGGTCTCGGCGAATGGATTGAAGTTAGTGGACGCGGATGACGTGACGGACGACATGGCGAGGACGAGACGGCGTGGGTATTTCGGTGAAAGCTATGGGGAAGGGGATGGCTACGACACGGAGCAGGGGCAACGACACTAGGTAGCGACGGCGGCTGCTTGGTGGAGCGGCTCGGACTAGCAGGCGATCGGGGTGGCGTGGCGCTTCGGTGCATTGGCCGCGATTGATTTGGTGGCTTGCGGAGCGAGCTAGCGATGGATGTGGTGGCTTGCGTAGGTATTGATCTGGTGGCTTGCGTAGCTAGCTAGCGATTGATCTGGTGACGGGCGGTGTTGGCGGCTAGCGGGAGCGATCGGGAGATGCACAGCTCGCGGGAGCGGGTAGCGCTTACGTGTGCGATCGGCGTGGGAGAAGCATGGGCGGAGGCGGCGGCGCGGGAGGAGGCGCGCGGCGGCGGCAGCGGAAGATTAGGGTTAGAACCTAAAAACTGATACCATATTGGATGTGAGAATTGCACGATGTATTAATTCGGTGCAATGTGCACGGTATATATGAGTACAATGTGGGGCCTCTATCTCAATCTATACAACAAACTAGAGAGGTAGGCCTAATGTACAAAAGAGAATATACATGCACAAATAATATCCTCAACAATACGAAATATAGATTGATTCCCTAATTTGGGTCGAACACATGCGAAATATAGATTGATTCCCTGATTTGGGTCCAACACATGTGACTATAGCATCAGCCAATTGTACAAAGATCGGGAAGGGAAATTTCGATCATGAAATTAATTTGTATGGGAAATCTAAAAATAATTACTTCTACTATAATCCCACCATCATTTCCCTCTTGCCACTTTCCAAATTTCATCGTACGGCCCATGTTCTATCCACACGTGCCCACGTCCTCCCATCTCTCAACCCTTTTCCCTCTGAAACCTCCCACACCGCATCTTATCTTCTCCCATCCCGGACACCACGCGCCAACCTCGCCGTCGCCCGTCAATCCGGCTGCGCACTTCCACCCTCGTCTCTCTCCCTGGTCCAGCAACGTCACCTACGATCTTCCTCCCAACGCGAAAGTGTCCTCTCGACTCCCGTCTCCGTCTTCGTGGCCCTCAGATCTAGCAGCTCCCGGCACAACGTTGCCGGACTAGGCCGGCTTGACCTCGTCGCCCCAACCAATAGGTGCTCGACACCGCTCCTCAGGATTGCGGCGGTCCTCTTCGTTGATTCTCTCTCCCTTCAGCTCCCATGGGCCACAGCATGTATCGACCCCTTCCTGAAGCTCCTCCTCATCCGAGTGGCCACCTGACCCGAGTAGACCACGGTCACTTCCGCCACCGCCCGCCTGTATCAGGTCTGGTCGCCTCTTCCTTTGCACAGTTCGTCGAGCAGGTCATATATGTGGCATATGTGCTGTAGTAATGGATGTCAGGTATGTTTTCTGGTGCTTGGGGTGCAGGATTAGCTCCTGTGGTTCAAGTTAAATACCGCGGAGATGGAGGAGATCTGCCATGGCGGGCTACTGTGGTGGTGAGATTCAGGTTCTACATCAAGGCATGGTTGTTTCCATGTATGTTTAGGTCTATTTCTTTGTATGGTTGTTGAAAAACAAGCCAAGCCTATTAGTTTGGAAAATAAAGTCGAGCCTATGTGTTGAAAAACAGTTTGACTAACTAGCTAATGGACATTTAGCACCGGTGAGGTGAGCTAGCTAGCTTGTGTTGGTGCATGTATGTTTGGTCAAGGCTAGCTAGTTGCAGCAGTCAGCACTAGTACATAAGAGAAGAGACACTATGTCAGCGTGTTTTATCAAGATTGAAACGTATACTTAATACTACCGTATAGCTTAACCAGCAGTCATTGCCAAGCAAACCAGTTAACATTAAAGAGGCCCTTCATTCATGTAGTACGCACATTCCTGGTTATTTTTCCTTCAGTTTTGGTTTATAGATGTAATTCTAAGTTCTGCAATCTCGCTTTTGCTTTTCTTCTCAGTATTTTGTACTCCCTCCGTTCCTAAATACTTGTCTTTCTAGAAATTTCAACAAGTGGCTAGATACGGAGCAAAATGAGTGAATCTACACTCTAAAATATGTCTATATACATCCGTATGTGGTAGTCCATTGGCAATCCCTAAAAAGACAAATATTTAGGAGCGGAGGAAGTAGTTCTGTAACATTTAACTCATGTGCCAAGGCTGATGCAGCCACTGACATGTTAACATCATGTCCCCTGTGTTCTTTCTCAGAGATATAAAGCAGGGTTTTTTACTTGTTATTCTTATATGCACTATGCTATCCTGCAGGTGTCAGTTGGGGGCCTATCTGAAGAGCAACAGTATAAAGCTCTTGAGCTTAGGCACATGAGTCAAGCGCATAGAATCCGGTGGTCTACTGAGCCAGTTGTATGCTGGGGAGGAAGAGTGGAACAATGAACTTGGCCACGCAACGACACCCCCTTCGGTTGAGGAACTTCTCCAATCATGGTGACCTCCTCTCCCTGCTGAAGGTATTTTGTTCCTTCTCTTTTCATCTACAGACTGCAGAGTATCTTGTTTGTTCAATTCTTAGTACTACCAACATTTAATGGTAGCAAGCATCATCACAAATAGAGCAGAGCATATGTCAGTTAAAAAATGAAGAACATACCTAGCCAGGCGGAAGAGATATAGTTCAGTTGCGTTCAAAGGATATTGCCTCACACAAACAATTGAAAGTCTGCTCAATGGGACTTGCAAAACTATATTACTCGAGAAAATACATGAACATATTGTACCTGACCGTTACTCCGCATAAAGTATTTTCTACTATTGCTTATATTACCTGACTTGGTAAGTTTAACACATCTCAATGGTAGGATTATAGCAACAGAACTATTAAGTAATGTATCTTTTTTGTTTGATAAATATAGGCCACATCTGATTCTGAAGTGGGATTTGAAAGAGATGAGGTGATGTTCGTCAACATGATACTGAAAAGGTTAGTCCATCATCTCTTAATCGTACATCCCATATAGTTATGCGTCAATTTAGTTCTAGACAACATGAGCATCCTATGGATAACTTACTTTATGACATGCTCTTTTTATTTGAGCCTAATTTCTTAGCTTACCTCATTGTCTACGTGCTACTGTTCTACTATATATAATGTATGCACCTGGTTATGCCCTACTTTCCTAGATGTGGCTCATAACTGAGATATCTATCTTTCAACTGGCTGTTTTCTATACACTGTCGGTGTTCTGGAAACGGGGGTCCCCGCACTTGCCTTCCTGCGGCCTGCGGCATGGCTCAAGCGGGGGCCCAACACGACCCATCTTCATCAGCTCAAGCTCAAGACCCTCGTGAGGGGCCAAGCCTTGCGGGGCGGACGACAGGAAGCTTCCTCAGAGGCAGCCTCATCAGGCAGGCTCGCGAGGAGGCGGAGAGATCAAGGCAGGGGTACCTCACGAGGAACTCGTGACGCAAGCAATGACGATCGAGACCAGGCGGGCGCTAGGCGGGCGTCAGCCTGCGCAGTGTCCTTGTTCCCCCTTTGGTGCAAAGGGGGAAAGCACAGGCCAAGGCATCAGGCAAAGGTTACCATTCCGGTGCAATGAGACCAAGACCAGCCGGACGGCAGGACGGAGGTCACCGTGGAGCCCAAGACGGCGTCATCGCCAGTGCTTTTGGCAGTCGAAGACCACCTTTGGTCAGGATAACTTGTACTAGATGTTCCCCTTTGAAATGGCCAATTGTTGACGCTCTTCCGGCTCATTATTTGGGGAGAGGCACAGGGCCTCTATAAATAGAGCTAGGCACCATAGAAGGAGGAGACGACTGGAAATCTGGTAGAACCCTAGCAGAGAGGAAGAGGCGACTGAACTCACCCTAGCAGTTCATCGCACCAGCTCAAGAACACCTCTCGCAAGGCTGTTCTTCCCTTGTACTGTCTATCATCAGCCCCAGAGGCAATCCACCACACCACACACTGCAGTAGGGTATTACACCATAATGGTGGCCCGAACCAGTATAAACATCGTGTCCCTTGTGTTGTTCATCATTTTCATCTTAGTTCGCACAAGAGGATCGGGCGTAAATTGGTAGGGGGAGATCTCCGCGCGCACCCTAGTGTTCGAACCTCAAGGGTCTGCCGGAACCCGAAACCCGACATTTGGCGCGCCAGCTAGGGGTGCGCCGAAATCTTCCTTCCGTTGTTCGCGTGTTATCTTCCGTTGTGTCCATGGCTGATGCTCGTCGGGCTCACACCGAGCGCCGGGCTGCTCACACCGCTCACGTCGCCCAGACGGCGCCCGTCGGCGGCCCCCCTCGTTGTTCCCCGTCGCCCGCCGCCAACGCCGCCACCGGCCCGGCGGGGAACGAGCTGCAGGCCTCGTCCCAGCACCCCTTGGTGCGGCGGGATGGCCGCACCGCCACCACGTCACTGACTCCAGCTGGCTCGTCGTCCCATGCCCGTTGCGCACCCATGGATGCGCGCGCCTCACTGCTCTTGCCGCGGGAGCTCCTGCACTATCGCCCCATCGACGACCTCTACAAGGACTGGCTCGCCCGCATCACCGAGCTCGTCAGTGCCGCAGGGGGCTCCCCCTTGCGGTACCTCTCGCTGCCTCGCCCTCCGTCCCATGTAGGGGACGAGGATCAGGAGGTGCCTCCACCGCCTCCTCCCTAAGAAGGTGCCTTGGCTTCAAGGCGCGCAGCCCCAGGGCGAGACCCTCCACGTCCGGCGCCTGCGCAGCAAGAAAGGAGCTGCCAAGAGATCCCACTTCTCCGGGAAGGTGCTCGTGCGCTCCCAGCGCCGCCCCAGCGCCTCCATGACAAAACCCCGCACTGCTCCCAGTGGCGGCGCGTGGTGACCCGCAAGAACGAGTCCAGCACCAGCAAAGGGCGCCGATGGCCACGGCGGGCTGCCTCGCCTTCACCCCCGAGCTGCACGGCGTCACATGGCTAGGAAAGTTCAAGCCTGACCTCCCTTCCCTCTATGATGGCCCCTCTATGATGGCACAGCAGACCCCGCGGAGTTCTAGCAGCTCTACGAGCTGGGCATCGTAGCCGCCAATGGAGACGAGAAGGTCATGGCAAATTAGTTCCCCATGGCGCTCAAGGACGGCGCCCGCACCTGGCTCATGAACCTAGCTCCCGGCACGATCTCCTCCTGGAGCGAGATGCGCACCCGCTTCATCACCAAGTTCCAGGGCACTCGCGACCGGCCCCCAGCCGTGAGCGACCTGCGCCGCATCAAGCAATAGCCAGGAGAAACCCTGCAGAAGTACATCCAGCGCTTCAACTATGCTCGCCTCAAGATCCCCAAGGTGACTGAAGAAGCCATCATCTCAGCCTTCTCCGACAGCGTGCGCGACGTCAAGATGAAGGAAGAGTTAGCAATCCATGAAGACCTGTGCACAGCCTTGGAGCTGTTCAACTTGGCGACCAAGTGCGCCAGGGCTGAGGAAGGGCGTCTCTCCCTCCTCAAGCTCTCGGCAGCCGACACGGAAGAAAAGAAGCTCAAGGCTAAGGACGTGGAGCGCAAGGGGCCTGCCGTGCTAGCAGCGGAACCGGACACCAAGCGAGACAGGGATCAGCCTGAGTCATCCAAGGGCGGACGGTACTGCATGTACCATGACCTCCACACCCACAACACTAACGAATGTCAAGAGCTCAGAGCCGTGCGAGATGGGCGAATCGGTCGACGCCCAGAGCACAATGACAGGGGCTATGGCCGAGGAGGAGGAAGAGGTGGTGGACGATAGGAAGATCGTGGCCTTCGCCAGGGATGGCCTGACCGCCCTCGCGAGGACCGCTGGCAGGACCAGCCTCGCGAGGGAGGTTGGGGGGACCAGCCTCGTGAGGACCGTCCCCACGGCAACGCAGGCTCCCTCCCCTGCCACCTCCACCAAGGACGAACGAAGACCAACACCAAGACGATGGGGCTGGGGGCTTCCAAGAGCCGCGTGCAATTGCTTGCATCTTGGGCGGCGCCCAGGCCCCAGCCTCATAGCGCACCTTCAAGCAGTTTGCTCACGAGGTGAATGCAGTCCTTCCCAAGATTGAGGCCACGTGCCCTCTCAGGTGGTCTTCGTGCGCGATCACATTCAGTTCTGCAGACCAGCTCAAGTGTGTGGCAACGGCCGGAGTCCTCCCGATGCTTTGCTCCCCAGTCACCAACAACGTGCAGGTCACCAGGACCCTCATCGATGGCGGGGCAGGACTCAACGTCCTGTCCGTTGAGACGTTCGACAATCTCCAAGTGCCATACAACCAGCTTCAGCCGACCAAGCCTTTCTCAGGAGTCACCGATGGTTCCACTGTTCCAATTGGGCAGGTTCGCCTTCCGGTCACCTTCAGGCAACGCAACAACTACCGCACCGAGCTCATCGACTTCGACGTCGCTCACATCTGCCTGCCGTACAACGCCATCCTCGGGTACCCAGCCCTAGCCAAGTTTATGGCAGTAACTCACCATGGTTACAATGTCCTCAAGATGCCAGGAAGCGGTGGAGTCATCACCGTACCCTATGAAGAAAGGGACGCAGTGTGCTCGCTCGAGTGTGTGTTCGAAGCCGCAGCAATCGAAGACCTAGATCGCAGGAGCAGGAGGCCTCCCGAGGCGACCCTCAAGAAGAAGAAGACCTCACCTAGCCAGAGCCACAAGGAAGCAGGCATCTCCAGAGGTATTGCATCGGGATTCGCGCCCGATCAGGGAGTGCCGCCCTCTCGTGCATAGGAAGGCGCGCCCGCGCCCTTCTCAGGCAGGGCTCGAGGGCTCTCTCTTGGAGAGCCACCGACCTTGCCAAGGTCGCGGGGAAGGCGCTCGGGCACCACTTGGAGGGGTGCTTTCAGGAACGCTTCCCTCAGAAAGGTACAAGTCAAAGGAGACAAAACCCTCAGGAGTTCATCGCAAGGAACACCCAAGAGCTACAAGAGTCCAGAGTCATGCGCGGAAGCCGCTGCTTACCTGCCGTGGCACCACATCCAGGCGAGGATGGACGACTGCGCGTCTGCGTCGACGTACCAGGGCTCAACCGAGCTGCGTCCCAGGAGCGCCTATGGCCTTTGGCCGTAGGGTGCTGTGTGGGACCACCCCACAGCTACGTTCGCATGCCCTTCGGCCTGCCGAGCGCGATCGCCGCACATCAGCGCCTGTTGAGGAGCATTCTGGAGGCTCAGAAGGTCAGGCATCGCGCGGTCCTGGCGGAGGTGGCGATGGTCCCCGAAGACCTGCACGTGCCACCAGAGCCTCCCGAAGCCCCTGGGCCTGGGGGCTCATGAGGGCCGACGTCTTCACCGCGCATCGCTCACTTCCTCAACATCACTTCGTCTTCAACAGCACCAGGTGACATCTTTCAGAGTTCTACTTTCAGCTGGGAGCGCCCACAGGGCTGCACCATTCCCAGGCCGCGTGGGTCCGTCCCCGCGGCATGTATCCATTTTGGTTATGCTCTTTACTTAGCCTGTTGGGGGCGCACCTCGGGCTGCATCATCCCCACGCCGCTCGGACCCGACCCAGCGGTGGTTGCTTTTACCTGCGCTTGCTTGAAATTGGATTTCCTCCTATGTGCTTAACATACCTGACCTAATCACCTGCTCGATCGACGCCTATTGGAAGAGCCGCTCACTCTGGCACGGCGCGTGCGCATGGGTCCATCCCTGCAGCATTGATAAACCTGAGTGGTCGAGCTCTGGCCGCGGCAGCCCCGCACGACGCCACCTCACCAGGCCCTCAGTGCCCTGACCGCTCCCTCGGAGTGACCATAGGTTGGCCGGTGACCGTAACGACAGGCCTTGTTTCTCCTCATGATTGGTGTGCAGGACCTACTCCAGGAGCAACGTTGGGGGCATCGTGAGCTCTCTCTCCCTCTCTTCGGCACGGACCGCTTGCACGTTAAAAGGGGGTACCTGAGCATCACGACTCATGGGCTCCTACTGGCTCTCTAGCCCTCACCCCTGGCCTTGACCCACGGCATCGCGACCTGTCATACCAGTGGCGGCTAAGCTCGCTCGAGAGCCGGGACATGAGGATGTAGAGCGTTAAGGAAAGTGCGGGGGAGTGGGAAGCAGCTCGTGAGGGCCTAACCCAGCAGTACCTCGACCACCGCCTCTCGGGCCAGGCGCCTCTCCGAGGAACTACGCCAGACACACAAGATAAGTTGCGCCGTCGCAAAAGCTAGACCAACGCAGCTCTAAATCCCCGCCCAGTGTAACTCTGTCACGGCGACGCTACCTTCCTTTCTCGCCCAGCAAGGATTGCTTGAGCGCTAAAGGGGACCTCCCGAGCATCGCGACTCGGGGGCTCTTACCGGACCTCGGGCCGCTCACCTCCTGGCCTTGACCACGGCATCGCGACCTGGCATACCAGCGACGACTGAAGTTTGCCTGGGGACCGGGACCTGTCAGCGTAGAGCGCCCAGTCCTCGTGAGGATAGAAAGTGGGAGCTTAGCCGGAACAGAACGGACACCTCACCCTAATTCATATTAAGGATATAGTAATAACAAAAGCACGACAGACGCCTTACATACCCCCGCGGGGTGTTGCTTTAATTTCTCGCAGGGAACAAAAGGTGCTAACCCTAAGGAACGCTACTTGCTAGCACCTCCCCAGGCGACGCCATCATCAACAGTGGACTGCCCAGTGCCGGCGCCAATCCCATCTAGATCAGTGGTGTTGGCGGCCCGATGCAGCTGCCTCACTCCGAGCGCGGCGTGAGCTCGGAGGCTCGAAACTGTCGTCGCTCGTCTCCGGGGTCGCGAGGAGTTCGGGGGAGCCGCTGAAGCCCGTAGTCCCTCTGCCGCTGCCTGAGGAGCTACAGGAGGACCAACGGGCGGGGCTG
Organism: Triticum urartu; assembly: GCF_003073215.2. NCBI lineage: Eukaryota > Viridiplantae > Streptophyta > Magnoliopsida > Poales > Poaceae > Triticum > Triticum urartu. The sequence continues at coordinate 365,535,846 of NC_053025.1, read as the reverse complement.
GTACTCGCCAGTTCGTCACCACTGCCGCTTCCCTTAGGGAAACATTCCAGCCGGCGTCCTTCTGCATCAAAGACCATCAAGAACATCAAGGAGGCGCCATCGTATTCAAGATGGATCACCAAGGCGCCGTCCGCACGACAGACCCGGGCAATCTCACCCCAGCCCCGGGTCATGAAGACCTTGCCCGGAGCGACGACCGCGACCTCCGCTCCGGTTGCAGGGGCGCCACAGTCGGCGTACTGCAGCCAGAGCTCCAGGGCCCCGCTCGGCGACATCTTGAAGGCGAAGGAGGGAGGAAGGCGGATCCACGAAGTTGGGTGCATGGCGGCGTGAAGCACAAGCTCGCAAGAGGAGCGCTCCGCGTGGACTCCAGGGTGGACGACGTGCACCACTATGACTCACCGGCGTCGGCGGCGACGCTGTCGGTGTTGGTCGGCGCCCTCCCCCAGGGGCCTACAATGCGAGCGTGCAAGGGCAGCGGAAACCCAGGCGGCGGCCGCTCGTACCACGGCCTCGACACCACCTGCCAGGCGCCTTCGTCTCGGTAACAAAGGATTGGCCGCTTCTTCGGCGGGAGGGGGTCAGGACCCTCTCTGGGGCCCTTTCCCTTCTCCTCAGCTGAAAACCGGCGGATCGGTGCCATTGGTGCAAGAGGAAGCAAGGATGAGGAAGAAGAAGAGGAGGAGTGACGGAAAGGGGTGAACCGATGAAGCTCACGCGGCCCCGTACTTATAGTCGGGGAAGGCCAACCGCCGGGCATCATGACCTCAGGTAATCGTGACCCATATCTTTGCATGCAGGGACCTGTCAAGTCGTGCAGTTGCCGAGGCGTCATGGGAAGTGCATGCGCCCACGCCCACGCCCAATCAACTGCCACGCGGCGCGAAAGGCCGCAGGCTGTTAGGGCCCGCGGCGCTTCGCGCTTGCCCCTTCGCTTCTCTGCTAAGCTAAGCACTCAACAGAAATAATTGACTCTCTAAAACTTCCGTGTTGTCTCCCTGGCAGCACTTTCTTTAAAGCCATTAAGCTAGGCATCAGGTGCTCAAGTAATGAATCCACCCGGATCCCAAGGTATATCAAAGACAATTCTAATTAACAATGATTTGGGATTTAATAGTGAGCACAAAGAAACATATATCATGTAACAACGAAGTCTAACTCTCTTCCTATGCATCGACATGTCATAAAAGAACCATTCATGCACACATAGTAAAGGCCAATGCATAGTAGAAACAGTTTCTTGCAATTTTATCATGTGGGAAACATAGAGAGGTGGAGATATAGTTCCTCTCCCATAATAATTGCAAGTAGGAGCAGCAAGCACATCCATATTATATCTATCAAAATCATCATGTTCAACGGTAAAATGAAACCCATCAATATAATCCTTAATAAGGGCAAACTTCTCCGATATAGTGTAGTCCGAAGAATTCAAAAAGATAATAGGACTATCGTGCGTGGGTGCAATAGCAACAATTTCATGTTTAGCATAAGGAACTATAGCAAGTTCATCTCCATAAGCATAATTCATGTTGGCACCTTGGCCAAGAGCATAGCAAGCATCATCAAAAAGGGATATTTTAAAAGAATCGACGGGATCATAACAATCATCATAGGAATCATCCTTCGGCAAGCACAAAGGTAAATTAAACAATGTATTTGTTGAAGAGTTACTCTCATTAGAAGGTGGGCACGGGTAGCTAATCCGCTCTTCCTCCTTTTGTTCTTCGCTCTCCTCATCATCTTTTTCATCCAATGAGTTCACAATTTCATCAATTTCTTCTTCCATAGAGTCCTGCAAAATATTTGTCTCTTCTCGGACAGCGGAGACTTTCTCAATAAATTCATCAGTATCATAATTGTATTTATAATTCTCATAGCAATATTTAAGGATAGCTAAATTTTCAGGTCTATAAACTGAATCATCAAAATCTTCGAACTCTTTAAACAAAGATTCAATCTCATAAGCACCCATAAAAGCAATGAATTCTTCTATTTGTTCCACATCATAATAATCATATATACCATTAGCATAAGAAGCCAAGGTTTCATCATCATTAAATTCACATGAAAAGGGAAGGTGTGAAGCCCCCATCCTAGAGCAACAAGTATAATCATATCTCAAGCATAGTTGTCGAGCATACCAATGCAACATATAAATTTGATCCCATAATAGTTTCCCTTTTTGAGTCAAGCGATAATCCCTAAAGTATTCACGTTGATCCAACGTTGCTCCCATTATAAAGTTGAATGGGGTTTTCTCAGGATTATCAAAGTAGTACATAATATCTTTCACATAATGATCATCGAGGGTTTTAGGAGGTTCCCCATCTCCATGAGTAGCAAGTAAACCTATTTTTTGAGTATTTCATGTTCCATATCCATAACTAAACATAGAGAACAACTTAGAACAGCAAATAAAAATTACTTAGTGATAAAGCAAACAAGCACATATGAGAATATTCACCCCACGCTATAACTCCCCGAAAATGACGCCAGAAAAAGGTCTTGATAACCCACAAGTATAGGGGATCAATTGTAGCCTCTTTTGATAAGTAAGAGTGTCGAACCCAACGAGGACCTAAAGGTAGAACAAATATTTCCTCAAGTTCCATCGACCATCGATAAAACTCTACGCACGCTTAACGTTCGCTTTACCTAGAACAAGTATGAAACTAGAAGTACTTTGTAGGTGTTGTTGGATAGGTTTGCAAGATAATAAAAAGCGCGTAATTAAAAAGTAGGTGAAAGTGCAACTATCCCTAGGTGGTTTTGGTAATTCCTAACAACATATAGCTCATTGAGCTAATGCTATTTCAAGATTAATATCTCAGGAAAGCTCAATGATTGGCATGGCATGGATGAGAAAAGTGGACCCCTCAAAATGCTAAGGACAAAAGGATTGGCTCAAGCTCAAAGCTCAAAGCTCAAGACTCTACATTTTCTATTTTAGTGATCCAAGATCATATTGAGTCTATAGGAAAAGCCAATACTATCAAGGAGGGATGAGGTGTTGCTTAATGAGGATCTTGCTCAAAATGCTTAGTGATATGCTTAGTGGGTTGAAGTCTCCATCAACGTGGATGTACAATAGCACCACCTATCGGAACCACAACAAAAACATCCGTGTCTCCTATAGCGTTTGAATCCTCCAAACCCTTCCCTTTACATTCTTGCAAGTTGCATGCTTTACTTTCCGCTACTCATATACTCTTTTCATGCTTGCTTGAATTGTGTTAAGATTGCTTGACTTGTCCAAAGTTGCTAAACTCTGCCAAGAACTAAAATTGGGAAAAGGATAAGTTTTATTTGGTCAAGTAGTCTAATCACCCCCCTCTAGACATACTTTCGATCCCACAAGTGGTATCAGAACTTTGGTCTCCATTTGCTTTGATTTCCATAGCTTTTGGTAGTCATGGCCTTGGTTTCACAACCTAGGAGAGTATGGCGTCTAGCGAGGGAAATTACCACCGTAGAGGTCCTTACTTTGATGGTACTCCCTCCGTCCCGTAATTCTTGTCGCACTGGCATTTTTACAAAAAAGCCCTTGGTCATTTTGGTACACAACCCGCAGTCCATCCTCTCTGTCTGTCGCTGATACTGTTGTCGCTCGCTGGCTCTTGCCCCCTCCGCTTTGCTCCGGCTCGCCGCCGCCACGCTCTTCTTCGGGCTGCTGCCTCCGTGCTCTGCTTCATGCCGCCGCCGCCGCGCTATGCTCCGGCTCGCCGCCGCCGTGCTATGCTTTGGGTATCCGCCGCCGTGCGCTGTGCTCCATCTCGCCACCGAAAAGGCTCTCCTTTCGATCCAATAAGCCGACGAGTCACCCGATACGGCGTCAGCGAGGCTGTATATGTCGTCGGCGAGGTCGGACGTGCCGGATCCCGTCCACCTTGCTGCTAAAAGCTCCCCTTTGCTAGCTCAAATGAGGAGTACGACGACGGCGATGTCCTGGAGCAGCATGGGTGACCTGGACGGGGAGGAGAGTAGCAGCAAGACGAGGGGCACGACTGAGTCATCGACTACTACCACAATCTCCATGCCCCAGCGCTCACAAGGTATGCTTCCTCTATCTGAATCTCTACCCTCCCTCTATCTGAATGTCCTGTTCCTCTATCTGAATCTGATTGCAGATTTATTGTGTGTTCATTGTGCTTTATCTGAATCTGATACTGTTCCTCAAGTTTGCTGTTCATTGTGTAATGCCCTCGATGCGGCTATATCGCCCACGTGTCGAAGCATGACTTAGAGGCATAACCGCATTGAAAGCAATGTCGCAAGTGAGGTAATCTTCGCAAACAACCCATGTAATACAATAAGGGAAAAGATACATAGTTGGCTTACACTTGCCACGTCACACAATGCATAAATAAGTCATTAAATCCATCCAATTACACTCAAGGTCCGACTGCTGAACCAAAATGAAGATAAACCCCAAATGCAACATAGTCCCCGATCGCCCCAACTGGGCACCACTACTGATCATCTGGGAAAGACACGTAGTAACGGCGAGAGTCTTCATCGAACTCCCACTTGAGCTCGGTCATATCATCTGGAACGGTATCATCGGTCCCTGCATCTGGTTTTGGAAGGAAATCTGTTAGCCACGGGTACTCAGCAATCTCACACCCTCGCGATCGAGACTATTTAAGCTTATAGGTAAGGTAAAGGTATGAGGTGGAGCTGCAGCAAGCGACTAGCATATATGGTGGCTAACATGCGCAAAAGAGAGCGAGAAGAGAAGGCAAAGGCACGGTCGAACAACTATGATCAAGAAGTGATCCTAGAACATCCTACGTCAAGCATTACTCCAACACCGTGTTCACTTCCCGGACTCCGCCGAGAAGAGACCATCACGGTTACACACGCGGTTGGTGCATTTTAATTAAGTTAAGTTTCATGTTATCTACAACCAGACATTAACAAATTCCCATCTGCCCATAACCGCGGGCACGGCTTTTGAAAGTTCAAATCCCTGCAGGGGAGTCCCAACTTAGCCCATCACAAGCTCTCATGGTCAATGAAGGATATTCCTTCTCCCAAGACAATCCGATGAGGCTCGGCATCCCGGTTACAAGACATCCTCGACAATGGTAAAACTAAACCAGCAAAGCCGCCCGAATGTGCCGACAAATCCCGATAGGAGCTGCACATATCTCGTTCTCAGGGCACACTCAGATGAGCTAGACGTCAGGTAGGCCAGCCCAGAGTTGCCCCTGGTAGACCCGGACATTGCTCGGTTGGACCAACACTTACAGAAGCACTGGCACGCGGTTGGTTGCATCTTTGGTCTTCTTCTTGGTGATGTTGGAGAGTCAAAACCTTGGAAACAACAAGGGCGGGACTTGAATCTTCATCGCAAAAGACTTGTTCTTCTTCATTGTTCACTTGGCGGTGCATGGCGACTTGTTCAAGGGCTTCCATTTCGCCTTCACTCATGGAGTCGTAAGTGCCATCGTCGTTGAAGACCATGGTTCGCTTGTTGGTGCACTCATAGGACTTGTGTCCTCGGCCTCCGCAAGTGAAACACTTGAAGGAACTCGTCATGACGGTCTCATCGGTTGGGGTTGATGATGATGAAGCTCTCGGCTTGAAGTTGCTTGTAGTAGGATGGCTTGTAGTTGACGAAGCTTTCTTGGAACTCGACTTGTCGATGTTGGTAGTAGAAGGCTTTGTAGTCGGTGTTGGACTCGTTGAAGCTTGGTTGTTGGAGAAGCCGTAGGACTTGGATGAGAACTTGGCATACTTGAAATCATCTTGCACTTGGCGTTCCGCTTTGGTAGCTTGGTGCACTAGCTCGATGAGATTTGAGTATGGTTGGAAGTCGGCGATCTTGTTGATGGGATGATTGAGTCCATTCAAGAAACGTGCCATTGTTTGCTCATCATCTTCCTTGACATTAGCTCTTAACATTGCAATCTCCATCCCCTTGTAGTACTCTTCAACACTCTTGGTTCCTTTCTTGAGTTGTTGGAGTTTCTTGAAGAGGTCGCGGTTGTAGTAGGTAGGTACGAAGCATGCTCTCATGACATCCTTCATTTGCGCCCATGTAGTGATGGGTGGTTCACCTCTTGCCTCTCGGCGCTCTATGATTTGTTCCCACCAAATGAGGACATAGTCTTGGAACTCAAGGGATGCCATCGCGATCTTCTTCTCTTCTTCATAATTGTGCAAACGGAAGATCTTGTCAACTTTCAAAGCCCATGAAAGGTACTCTTCGGCTTATGATGAGAACAATAAGAAAAACCACCGCCGACTTAGAACCCGGTTAATCTCATTCCTCCTCAGCGTAAGAATACTTTTGCTCCTGACATTGATCATTCCGTAATTCTCAATGATGAAACCTGTTTTAAAGTGTTAACCGACATCGATTGGACACCGGCTGATCTTCAGATGGGCGAAGAGGGAGAGCCGGAGCTGGATGATCCGGAATCATCAGCCCGCCGCGATGAAGACAACTGATACCAGGCGGCTCTCCAATCAGAGCATGGACCTTCTGTGGTGAAAAAACCCTTAGCTCCAATTATGCAGGCCCATGGCGGCCATGTAATAGGCTAGATTTGGAAAACAATGATATGTCATGCCATCGTGCATGTTAGCCTTTAATTGTTTAAACCGCCAATTTTATATTTATGACCCGTCGCTGTGCTTTCTCATAATATCATCTTCCATGCTGGTCAGATCAATGTTTTCATATTTCCTACACATAGTTTAAACAACATATGCCCTGGCGGTTTAAGCCAAGGCGAGTAACAACCCCAAGATAGTAGTCTACATAAATCTGACAGAGACTAGGATAAAGGCAATCTAAACCAAAAACATGATGGAGACTTATAGTGAAAATCCAGGGCGGGTTACCAAACCCAAAATATATGTGTAGATTTTAACTATGGCGTCGTCTTGATCATTAATATCCATAGCGTGTACCAACCCGAAGTCATGTAATGTCATGAATTTGATTGCTCAAGGCAAAAAATATCCTGGCGACTTAAAGTCCACAACCAGGGCGGGTTCTCAAACCCAAAAAATACTCAAATACGAGTCATATAATCAGAGGTTCATGACCCAGATAATAAAGTATGTTCAGGAAACACAAATCTAAAAGATTCAGAAAAGAAGACTCCAAAAAATCTCAAATAATGTGTGGCCGGCTTTGAAATCATGACCAGATGAGTTGGCTCACAGGGCCATGTGCTTTCAATGGCCACACGAGCCGGTTGGCACTTAGGCCATATGCTTGCTTTGAAGGTAGCAACGGCCATACTGGCACTCAAGCCACGTGATTGTTTTCAAAAGGCAGCAACAACCTATTGGCACTCAGGCCACAAGATTGCTTTTAGGTGGCAACAACAGCCTATTGGCACTTAGTCCACATGATTGCTTTCAAGAGGCGACAAAAGCCTATTGGCACTTAGGCCACATGATTTCTTTCAAGAGGCAACAACAACCTATTGGCACTTAGGCCACATGATGGCTTTCAACAGTGATAGAGGCAAAGGTGTCCCGTCTTTCGATGAGTATGGATATCGCTTTGGTGGAAGTCGACTTTGATGATCTGACTTCGAACGTGCGAGGACGTCGCGCCTTAGCAATCGCTAAACCAACTCCGACAAGTTATTGACCAAGTCGGAGCACGATCAACCTGACCACGAAGGTCTATTTCCTGCAAGCGAATGAAGAACGAGCAAGAAACTAAGATTGCAATCTGGATAATACGAATATAAGATGAAAGCTTTGTTGATTAAGGTGGGGTTCTGTGACATCTTGGTCTGGTCGTTGAACACAAACGAAGTACGCGAAGTTGCAGCTATGGCGAACTTTTAATCTAAACAAAACCCAAAGTCTAAACGACGCCCTAAGGGATGTATATATGGAGGAAGAGGGGGAATTTCATGGCCCTTGGAGGAGGGGTCCGAAAATAACCGAAACTCTTATTTCCCCACACGTACAGACTCTAAAAGCAGTCTATACTCAAGTATTTCGAAATTACATGGGCCTGGCCCAATAATAAGGTGGCGCAGCACCTATAATAGCCTCTGGATGAAATTTATGAAGTGGCATCTTGTGTATTTCATCCAAGGCATCACGCACACATTATGGTGGCTTCAAAGTCCTGAAATCCTCACTTGTAACTCCGTTCTTGTTCCCCTTGTGCATGCCATCATGCCCATGCTTGATCTTGCTCCAATGATCATCCTTCTTGTCCAAGCTAGGCCCTTCATTTGTAAGAAAGACAAATGTATCCAATTTAGGCAGCATCATGTTCTCACGAACATTAGAATCATTACCAAGAAACAAAGTACCTGGTAATTTAATTGGCGTGCACGAGCTTTAGTAATTGGTCCTGTATATGCATCAGTAGGGGCTGTGGGTGTAAATTTGTTAGTGATGTCCTCATCATCCTCCCCTTCTTGAATTGAAGTCGTCCTCGACGGAAGCTCATCTTCCTCACCCAAATAAGGCTTCAAATATACAATGTTAAAAGTGGGACTAACCCCAAAATCTGCAGACAACTCAAGTTTATATGCATTATCATTTATTTTTTCTAACACCTTAAAAGGACCATCAACACATGGCATTAGCTTTGACTTGCGCAAATTAGGAAACCTATCTTTATGCAAATGTAACCAAACAAGATCTCTAGGTGCAAAGACAACACGGTTTCTACCCTTATCTCCAACAAGTTTATATTTAGGATTCATGCGCTCAATATTTTCCTTAGTTAACTCATGCATTTTTAAGATCAATTCATCACGTTGTTTAGCATCAAAATTAACCTTCTCCGAAGATGGAAGAGGCAACAAATCAATAGGTGCACGAGGTAGGAAACCATACACAATTTCAAAAGGGCACATGTTAGTAGCATAATGCAGCGACTAATTATAAGAAAATTCAATATGAGGCAAGCATTCTTCCCACATTTTCTTGTTATTCCTCAAAACAGCCCTAAGCATGGTAGACAATGTTCTATTGACTACTTTAGTTTGTCCATCAGTTTGGGGATGACATGTAGTACTAAAAAGCAGTTTAGTCCCCAACTTAGGCCATAAACATCTCCAAAAGTGGCTAAGAAATTTAGTATCATGATACGAAACAATAGTATTTGGAACACCATGCAAGCGAATAATTTCACGAAAGAACAAATCAGCAACATTAACATCATCATCGCTTTTATGACATGGTATAAAGTGTGCCATTTTCGAGAACCTATCCACAAAAACAAATATGCTATCCCTCCCCTTCTTTGTTTGAGGTAAACCTAAAACAAAGTCCATAGATATATCCTCCCAAGGAACACTAGGTACAGGCAAAGGCATATATAAACCATGAGGATTGAGACGTGACTTAGCTTTTTGACATGTAGTGCTACGAGCAACAAAACGCTCATCATCCCGTCTCATCTTTGGCCAAAAGAAATGTGTAGCAAGTATATCCTCCATATTCTTCACGCCAAAGTGTCTCATTAATCCTCCTCCATGAGCCTCCTGCAACAACAAAAGACGAACGGAGATAGCTGGAATGCATAGCTTTTTAGCACGAGACACAAATCCATCGTTAACAATGAACTTGTTCCAAGTTCTCCCTTCCTTACAATTCCGCAATACATCTGTAAATTCAGCATCATGCACATATTGATCTTTGATGGTCTCCAAACTAAATATTTTAAATTCAAGTTGTGAAAGCATAGTATAACAACGAGACAATGCATCAGCAATAACATTTTCTTTAACCTTCTTGTGTTTAATGACATAAGGGAAAGTCTCAATGAATTCAACCCATTTAGCATGTCTATGGTTCAGCTTTGGTTGACTTTTAATGTGTTTCAAAGATTCATGATCAGAATGTATAACAAATTCCTTGGGCCATAAATAATGTTGCCATGTTTCTAAGGTCCGAACAAGAGCATATAATTCTTTATCATAAGTAGAATAGTTCAGACTAGGCCCGTTCAATTTTTCAAAAAAGTATGCAATAGGTTTGCCATCTTGTAATAACACACCTCCTAATCCAATTCCACTAGCATCACATTTAAGCTCAAAAGTCTTATTAAAATCAGGAAGTTGGAGTAAAGGAGCATGTGTCAACTTATCTTTCAATACCGTGAAGGCTTCTTCCTATGCGGTACCCCAAACAAAAGGCACATCCTTCTTTGTAAGCTCGTTGAGAGGTGCAGCAATGGTGCTGAAATCTCTCACAAAACGCCTAAAGAAACCAGCGAGGCCAAGGAAACTCCTCACTTGTGTGACCGTTTTGGGCTGCGGCCAACTCTCAATAGCTTCAATCTTGGCTATATCAACTTCAATTCCCTGTGGAGTAACAACATAGCCAAGAAAAGATGGTCGGTTGAAAAGGTGCACTTTCCAAGGTTACCAAACAAACGTGCATCACATAGAGCAATAAAATCAACACGTAAATGCTACAAATGTTCCTCCAAAGATTTACTATAAATCAGTATATCATCAAAATAGACTACCACAAATCGTCCAATGAAAGCACATAAAACTTCGTCCATTAATCTCATGAAAGTACTAGGTGCATTAGTTAACCCAAAAGGCGTGACTAACCACTCATAGAAACCAAACTTAGTTTTAACTGCAGTTTTCCATTCGTTTCCAAATTTCATACGAATTTGATGGTATCCACTACGCAAACCAACTTTGGAGAATATTGTAGAGCCACTCAATTCATCAAGCATATCATCTAGCCTAAGAATAGGATGAGGATAACGAATAGTAATATTATTAATGCATCTACAATCAACACATATACGTGATGTACCATCCTTTTTCGGCACTAGAATAATCGGAACAGCACAAGGACTAAGGGATTCGTGAATATAACCTTTGTCGAGCAGCTCCTGGACTTGACGCATAATCTCATTCGTCTCCTCTAGATTGGTAGGGTATGGTGCACGGTTGTGTAGTGAAGCACCAGGAATTAAGTCAATCTGATGCTCAATCCCTCGAATAGGTGGTAATCCCGGTGGCACGTCTTGTGGAAAGACGTCAACGAACTCCTGCAAAATGTTAGTAACAACAGGAGGCAAAGAGGAAGGCATGTCCTCGAATGACAATAATGCCTCTTTGCACACAAAAGCATAGCAAACATATTTGCTGTAATGTAGATCATGAATACCATATTTGGTGGCAAGTAAACATGCACTTTTCAATTTAATTTCGGAAGCTACACTAGATGGTTTATTATTAGGCTTCATTTGTTGCTCAAATTCTTTTGCCACAATCTGATTTTCACTCTTGTTGTGATCCTATTTTGCTTTATTAGCTCTATTAATATCATCTTTCAAAATGGAATCAGGAGTCGTAGGAAGCAAAGTAATATGTTTATCCTTATGAACAAGAGTATACTAATTGTTTCTACCATGGTGTACAGAATTTTTACCAAATTGCCATGGTCTACCAAGTAATAACACTACAAAAAAAGACACATCCGTGACATTTTGGGCCGAACGAAATTTTTTCTGCATACTTATGACACTTCTATGATGATAATTGTGACAAAACCCGGAATCATCGTAGATTTGGTGGGGTCCTACTTCTATGACAAAAAATCATGACAGAAAATGGGCTTTTCGTTCTGGGCGTGCCGGAGACGCAGTTGCATGACATTCTTTGGGCCATCCATGACGGAAAAAACCATGGTAGAAGCGAGGGCGCGGAAAATATCGGGGAGTCCCCAGTTACGGTGGGTGGTCGGGGCCCGAGCGATGCGCGTTTCTCTCGTACATACGCGCGTGTGTGCGAGGCGTTGGGCTCTAACTGAACCCGAGCGATTGCACTGCAGGCTACGCGTTACTGAACCCGAGCGATCGATCGATGGCTGTTAACTAAACCCGATCAAGCGATTCCTTCGCTACTGCTGCTAACTGAAGCCGATCGATGCTGCCTCTGGATGAACAGTGAGCGTGCTAGGGGGTTTGGATGAATAGTTCTTGGTGGGGTGGATGAACAGGACCCCGTGGTGTTGCCTCTGGATGAACAGTACCCCGATCGATCGAGACGGTTGGGGTTGGATGAACAATACCCCATGGAGGGAAGGATGAACAGTAGACGATGGAGGGCAGGATGAACAGTAGCAGATGGAGGGGTGGTTGAACAGGAGCCCATGGAGAGGGCTGGTTGAACAGTAGCCGGTGGAGTAGCGCGCGGTGGAGGCTGGATGAACAGGAGACCATGGATGAACGGTCGCAGGTGGAGGCTGGAGGAGGTCGACGGTGGATGAATAGTAGCCCATGGAGGCTGGAGTCCCGTTTTGTGGTACGCCACACCCCTCCTGATGAACAGGACCCCCGTTTCGACTGTAGCGCTCCAACACAAGTGCTTTTCCTCCGTTTTGCAGTATGCCACACCCCTCCCGATCAACAGGACCCTCGTTTCTACCATAGGAGGTCAGTTTCCTCCATTTTGCGGTACGCCAGACCCCTCCCGATGAACAGGATCCCGTTTCGAACGTGGCCGGTCGAACACAAGGTCGTTTCCTCCGTTCTACGGTACGCCAGGCCTCGTTTCCATCGGCTGTTCCGTCCAAGCCCTCCCGATGAACACGATGACGCATTCCGTTCCGACCCAGCCCCATGAACACGACGACGACGCTATTTCTCCATTCTGACCCAGCCATTTACACGAGCCCTGCCCGTACATATACGCGAGCAGGTGTTCGAGACCCTACCCGTATGTATGTACGTGGCCATATTTTCTTTCTCGCACACTGGCCGCCGTATGTACGTGTACATGCTACGTGCGCACCTCTACTATGACACGTGCACGCCTCTACATCGACCAGTATGTACGTACATGTTCGCGACCAGAATGACAACGCTACGTGCGCTTTGACCAGGTGGGTCCCGACTGTCAGGCACTTCGTTGCCTGCAAAGATGTAGCTGGTGGGTCCCAGTAGCCAGGGGGGTGAATCATTTTTTTCCCCTGAGGCACTTCCTTGCGTGCGAAGATGTAGCTGGTAGGTCACAACAGTCAGGGGGAAACGTTTTTTCGCGAAATACAATTGCCCGTCCGATGGGTCCCGTCTGTCAGGTGGAGGAATAATTATTTTGCACGTAATAAGGAGGAACTTCCTTGCAGCCGCGATGGACCCAGCTGTCAGCCTCTCCACGTACAGTACTATTTCGATGGAAGTCGTTCCTTGACCATGTTGACCACGCCGTGCTGAGAGCACCAGGGCGGTGGACAACGACGAGGCCTAGGAAGGGGATGATGTGGAGCCGGGGAAGACGCGGCAGTGGAAGCCCATGTGGAGAGGAGTACGAGGGTTCACTGGTTCGGCTTCGGTGTGAGGCTGCTGTCGCTGCAAGGCCTCACCAGTGGTGGGTACAGTAGGGGGCGGTGAGGCCTCTGCGGAAGCACAACCAGCCATGGAAGGCAGGAGCATGCGGCACGACCGGTGCTGCTTTGGGTGGCTGGAGCAAGAAGACCAGAGGTTGTAGAAGCACTACGACCGTTGGATGGACATACGGTCACTAGGGCTAGAATCGTTCATATTGACTAAGTTGACAAAGCACTCCGTCCCTGTCAACTTAGTAGGCCCATAAGTCAGCCTCCCACCAAGGTGGGTCCCAACTAGTATGGGGAGTATTCTTTTTTGTGCGTAATAAGGAGGCACTTCCTTGCGTGCGAAGATGTAGCTGGTAGGTCACAACAGTCAGGGGGAAACGTTTTTTCGCGAAATACAATTGCCCGTCCGATGGGTCCCGTCTGTCAGGTGGAGGAATAATTATTTTCCGTGAAATAAGGAGGTACTTCCTTGCGGCTGTCGTGGACCCAGCTGTTAGCCTTTCCAGGTACAGTACTCTTCTGATGGAAGTTGTTCCTTGACCACGTTGACCACGCCGCGCCGAGAGCACCAAGGCGGTGGACGATGGCGAGGCCTAGGAAGGGGACGACGCGGAGCCGAGGAAGACGTGGAAGTGGATTCCCACACGGAGAGGGGTACGAGGGTTCACTAGTTCGCTGTGGTGTGAAGCTGCCATTGCCGCAGAATAACAGGGGGTGTGGGTGAGTAGAGGGATGGCCTGGCCAGCAGTGGGAGTAGTAGAGGTGGTGAGGCCTCCGCTGCATCGCAATTGGCCACGGGAGGCAGGAGCACGAGGCACGACCGGCGCTAGTTTGGGTGGCTGGATCAAGAAGACCAGAGGTTGAAGAAGCACTACAACCATTAGATGGACATCGTACGGTCACTGGAGCTAGAATCGTGCATATTGACTAAGTTGACAAAGCCCTCCGTCCCCGTCAACTTAGTAGGCCCACAAGTCAGCCTGCCACTATACTGGGTCCCAGCTAGCAGGGGGAGTATTCATTTTTTTGTGCGTAATAAGGAGGCACTTCCTTGCGTGGGAAGATATAGCTGGTGGGTCCAAGCTGTCAGCAGCGGTAATGTTGTTTTCGCAAAATACAAAGGCCCTTTCGATTGGTCCCAGATGTCAGGTGGAGGAATCATTATTTTGCGCGTAATAAGGAGGCATTTCCTTGCACGCGGCCATGGACCCAGCTGTCAGCCTCTCCATGTACAGTCCACTTCAGATGCATGTCGGTCGTTGACCACGTTGACCAAGCCGCTCCGAGAGCACCAGGGCGGCGGACGACGGCGAGACCTAGGAAGGGAATGACACGGAGGCAGGGAAGACTCGGTAGTTGTTTCCCACACGGAGGGGAGTACGACTGTACAAGGGTTTACTGGTTCGTCTGCCGTCGCCGGAGAATAACAGCAGGTGTGGGTGAGTAGAGGGATGGCTAGGCCAGCGATGGAAGTATGGTGGGGCGGTGAGGCCTGCGCGGCAGCACAGCCAACCGCGGGAAGGAGAGAGCAGGCAGTCGCGCCAGCGCTTGTTTGAGCGGTTGGAGCAAGAAGAGCAGAGATTGAAGAAGCACGACGGCCGTTGGATGGACATCCCACAGTCACTACTTGCGCGTCAACCTTTTTTTAGGAAAGCCTCAAATCTGTGGAAACATCATATAGCCCATCTGCAATTATTTCTAATAACTTTCAGCCCATTTGCTAATTCTTAAGGTTTTTTTGGAGACCATATTCTTTTTGTTAGCATTACAGCCCATATTGTGGCGACGGTTAAAAAATTATATGAAATTTTGCATATTTCGGTGCAGTCCGAACTGTTTTTAATCCCGAAATTTCAAGTCACATTCAAACTGATTTTAAAAATAAATGTATATCAATGTAAAATCTAACAAATTGTCCATGCATAAAAATCAATGCAATTTCAAATCTCGAAATGAAAAAAGGAATTTGAAACTAATTGCCAGTTTGATATGTTTTAAAAATGTACAGCCCATTTCTCATTACTGATAGGCCATTTTCTCGGCCAGCCGAATGAAGCTCTCCTTGTCTTGAAAGATTTGCAGCCCAACAGGCCTAATAAAAGCGACTTACTTGGCAAATCACAAAAAACTGGGCTGTGGCTGTGGACCCAACTACGGCCGTGGACCCAGCTGTCAGCCTATCCACATATAGTACTGTTCCGATGGAAGTCGGTCGTTGACCGCATTGACCACGCTACGCCGATAGCACCAAGGTGGTGGACCACGGCGAGGCCTAGGAAGGGGACAGTGCGGAGCCGGGGAAGACGCGGCAGTGGATGCCCATGATAAGAGGAGTATGAGGGTTCACTGGTTCGGCTGCGGTGTGAGGCTGCCGTCGCCACAGAATAACAGGGAGCGTGGGTGAGTAGAGGGATGGCCTGGACAGTGGTGGGAGTAGTAGGGGGCTGTGAGGCCTCCGCGGGATCACAGCCGGCCACGGGAGGCAGGAGCATGCGACACGACCGGCGCTGGTTTGGGCGGCTGGGGCAAGAAGACCAGAGGTTGAAGAAGCACTACTGCATTTGGATGAACATCGTATGGTAACTGGATCTAGAATCGTTCATATTGACTAAGTTGACAAAGCCCTCCGTCCCCGTCAACTTGGTAGGCCCACAAGTCAGCCTCCCACAATGTTGGATTCCAGCTGGCAGGAGGAGTATTCATTTTTTGTGCGCAATAAGGAGGCACTTCCTTGCGTGCGAAGATAGCTGGTGGGTCTGACCTGTCAGCGGGGGGCATGTTTTTTTCGCGAAATACAGAGGCCCTTTCGGTGGGTCCTAGATATCAGGTGGAGGAATCAAAGACTTGAGAAGGCATACAGAACAAGCTAGTGTACCAGTAAAGAGAGTTGCTGAGTTTTAGAAAAAGGAGAGACGTGCTCCTGTAGCTGGTTGGAATACAAACCTAGACTATGACTATATGTGGTTCTATGCTACTTTGCAAGTAATGAAACTGACATATCCAATGTTCACTTCTCCTCTTCTCTACTTACTCTGCCTAGCATCAGAAGCTCTGGCCGCAGCAACCATGTCCACTGGCTGCTCGTCCACCTGCTCTTCAGTAGGCAACAACCAAATATGCGCCAAGTTGCCACCCGTACCATCGCCTGTGGGTCTCATCACACCCCCGCCGACACGCGCACCATAGCTGGTTGCTCATCGCAACCCGCTGCCGTTGGTGTGGTGCCACTGCTGCAAATCACGCAGAGTCATCCGTCGCGTCTCAACCACAATCCTCAACCCTGGTTGAGTCTTCTACAAATGCCCAAATCATGGGGTAATAATATGTTTAAGTGTTGTTCTGCTGCTTTGATTTGCTGATTTTTTAATAGTTTGGTTGATGATCTTCCAATTTGATTCGTACAAAAAGGGAAGATTCGTGTGATTTGTTTTTCTGGGAAGTTGCTGATGTGGGGGAGTGCAACTACGCTGATTATTTGGTTAGCCGAGGAATCCCAATACCAGCAGGTTGGGGTGTTGGACAAGTAAGTGAAGGAACGACAGAAGAGGAAGATGCAGAGCAGAAGGTTAAAGATGCAGTTCCTCTGATCATGGCCAAGCAACAGCTGCTAAACGGCCTTGACAACAATGAGGAGATGAAAGAGCTTGTGAAGATAATGGGAAAAATCGATGTGCTCTATAGGATGATTGTCTCTTTATTTGCAGTGTATGTAGCACTCGTGATGTATTCAGTGGCTATGACATGAGCACTTTGCTGAAATTAGTACTGAATGAAATCTGTGTAGCAGGCTAGGCGTAGTGTTGTGAACATCTAATGATTTCTATTAACGGAAATTAGGGGGTATCCCCTTTTGCTCATAAATAAATAAATAGCAGCGCCCCTTTTGGTAATAAATAAATAAATAAATTAGCAAAGGACTTGTCGGGTCAGCTTTTTTCTCATTTGAAGACGTCGAGAAAATTACAGTCCAACAACAAACTATGTCATCAAATTAAAGTTTCACAGCCAAATATGAGTACAACTAAACAACAATGTCATCATGTTTTAGTCGTCATACAATCACCAAACACAAATCAGCATACATAACAAGTGATGTTCTCACAGGAAAATACTAAACAACATGTTCATTAGGTTTCAGTTCTCATGGCAAACACAATTTCACATAGTAGATAAAAAATGTCTTCTGACAGGCAAATACGACAAAAGCAATGTAATCATCATCCGCAGCAGCAGCGTCAACATCTTCGCCATGTGTATCAGTCTGAATCGTAATTCCCCACGGTGTCATCTTCTTCTTCGTCCTCAACGTCCTCGAATATTGGCTTCTTCTTGATCAACTCTTGTATGTCCATAGCACGACATGCAATATTTTCGCCGGCGTCATTGACTTGATGGTTCTCAAAGATATTAGGAACATCTGTGTTATCTGGTACATCAGGAGCAGTGTAAGCATCATCTTGTTGTGCAACTTCATTAAACGAATTCCTCTTCTCAAACCTTTGCACTACTATCCAGTCATCGCTATGTGCAAATGTGTCTTCCAAGAAAAATATCTGTGTTGCTTGATTTGCCAAAATAAAAGGCTCGTTGGTCTGGTACGCCTCCTTGACATTGATGGATTTGAAATAATCATCAGCTCTGGGTTTTGCGATCCTGGAAAACAGGTTATACCAACGACAGCACAACAGAACCACACAACGATGATCCTCGAAACTGGAGATATACTGCAACTAAACAATGTCTGTTATGTTAGCATACATTTCAGTTGTCTCTTTGTCATATGTATCCGTGCTCATGATGGCACTGTTTTGTGTCTTCCTGCCTTCATCTCGTGCAAGGGTGTTGTAGCGCACATCTCCAACAACGCAAGATTCATAATGTCTTACTCGAGTATCAGGACCCATTGCTAGTGAGTAAAGGGCATCATCAACTGCCTGCCCATCCTCCTGCATTTTCTTAACCTATGGTTAGAAAATAGACAAGCAGATCATCTTATGTACTCAATATATTAAAAAACTGACAGTGCAATTCAAAAGCTTACATGGCTCTTGAACCATTTTGCAAATCCTGCCATAACCAGTTTGTCAATGTTTCTTGGATTTTGCGACAGTAACTCCTTTTTGTAGATGTTGCACAACATAGTGATCGCGTCAAACATCTAAATATATAAGAATGTGTTGCAAGTTTAGTAGATTATGATGTATAAGCTACAATACTTAGCACTTACTTGATATAAGGTAGTATCTCAGGACAGTTATTCAACACATACCAAACCATTTTGTCCAAATCTTTAGGTTTGTCCTCTTGTCGACTCTTCCCTATAAGTCAAACAGAATAATCGAAAACATTGAGCCCGGGATTGTCTTCATCCACGTATTTGCCTAGCTGATCAGCTGTTTCAATGTATTTTGAGCAGAATGTCAATGCTTCTGTAGCAATGTAGGCCTCTGCAATGGAACCCTCGGGTCTAGCTCTGTTCCTAACATAGCCCTTGAAAGTGCCTAGCCGCCTTTCAATAGGGTACATCCATCCATACTGTACTGGACCTCTAAGTAGTGCCTCATGCGGTAGATGAACAGCCAAATGCACCATCACATCAAATAAGGCTGGAGGATATATCTTCTCAAGGTCGCATAGGATAGTTGGTATCTTGTCTCTAAGACGCTCCAAAGCATCCATCCTGATATTTCTACTGCAGAGTTCCCTAAAGAATTGTCCCAACTCTGCAACCACTCTGTATAAGTCAGGGCGGCCCAATCCTCTAAGGATAACAGGTAAAACCCTTTGAAGTAGGACGTGGCATTCATGAGTTTTCAACCCTTGTACCTTGTCTCCATCTACACTGACTCTCCTTTCAGGGTTGGAAGCAAATCCATGTGGGAATCTCACACGTGACAGGACCTTGCAGAATTATTTTCTTTTTACCTTGTCCAAGACGTACACAGCTGGTGCCATATCCCATGGTATACCTTCATCTTGCACCTGCAAATCCTGTCTTATACCTAGGTGTGTCAAATCAATCCTAGATTATAAGGTATCTTTCGTCTTGCCTTCAATATTAAGAAGTGTGCCGATAATGCCGTCACATATATTTTTCTTGATGTGCATCACATCAAGATTATACCACAGATCCAAATCTTTCCAATACTCCAAGTCCCACAAAGTGGACCTGCGGGTAAACAATAATATCTCTTCTACCCTGCCACGCTTCCTTTTCCCACTACCATTATCAGGATGGTTTCCTGGTGTAATATGCCTGACCTTCTCTAATTCGACTTACAACTCATCGGCGGTGAGCCTCTTTGGCGCATCACGGTTTTCATACTTTGCATTGAACACATGTATTTGATATTTTTTAGGATGCGGCTTGTCCTTGGCAAGGAAACGATGATGTCCAATGTAACAGATCTTGCTAAGTATTGTGTATGACAGCAGATTCCTGTCACAGCGAACACATGCATTGTAACCATGTGTCATTCGCCCTCACATAGTGCCCAAAGCCGGATAATCATGGATGGACCAAATTATAACAGCACACAGAAAGAAATCACCTGGTGGGCTGCTATATAGGTGTCGAGTGAGAACACCCCTCCATAGCTATTGAAGTTCCTCCACAAGAGGCTCCATGAACAAATCAAAATCCTTTCCAGGACTTTTTGGACCTGGGATGAGCAAGGCCATCATGTAGTTTGATTCTTTGGTCCAGACATTTGGAGGCATGTTGTAAGGGATAAGAAGCACTGGCCACATGCTATATGTGGCGCTCTGGTGGCCAAATGGGTTAAATCCATCTGAAGCTAAGCCAACTCTAATGTTTCTTGGGTCAGCAGCAAACTTTTTGTGCTTCTGATTGAAGCTTTTCCACTCACTACCATGTGATGGATTGCTCATTACATTCTGATCTCTGTACTCCTGGTTCCTAGAATGACACAGTACATCCTCTCTTGTTTCAGCATCATGAAACAACCTCTGCAATCTTGGTGTAATTGGAAAATGTCTCAAAACATTATGAGGAATCCTCTTCATAGCATCGCCATCTTTCCATCTTGATGATCTGCATTTCGGGCATTCACTTAGGTTGGCATAATCCTGCTGGAATAGAACACAATTATTCTTACAAACATGGATCATATCATATCCAATTCCAACTGCATGAAGGAAATTCTTCATTTTACTGTAGGTGTGTGGCAGCTCAGACGCATTTGGGAAAGCTTTGCGGAAAGCAGCCAACATCACATCGAATGATTTGTTGGTAAACCGCTCAGATGTCTTCACCTGAAGAAAGGTGACCATCACTACTGGAATTAGCTACTTTGCCATCTGCCGGCTCTTTGCCGTCTGCTAGCAGATGGCAAAGAAGCTCTTTGCCATCAGCTACCGAAAAGCAGACGGCAAAGAAATGGCAGATGGTAAAACAGGCCTTTGCCATCAGCCGGCTCTTTGCCGTCAGCCAGCTGACGTCAAAGAATCTTTGCCGTCTGCTTGCTGACGGCAAAGAGAGAGGTGGCCCCCACCCCCTGCCCATTTAGAAAAAACTTAACGCCCCACCTCTTTGCCGTCCGCTAGCAGACGATAAAGGGAGCTAAAGGCGGACAGCAAAGAGAGGCGGACGGCAAAGAAGGGCCTAACTAACGGCCCCCATCACCCCGCCCGTTACTCTTTGTTCTCTCCCTCTCTCCACCCCGACGCCCCGCGCCACCAGATCTACACCCACCGCCGCCCCCGCCGCCCGGCGTCACCCCACCAACCCTCCTCCCCCACCCCACCCACCGACGCGCCGCCACCCGCCACCCGGCGCCGCCCGGCGCCGCCCCCGCCACTGCTCTAGTCGCCCGGCGCCCCCCCGCCACCGCCCCCACCGACCGTCCCATTGTGCAAGGTGAGGGACTACTTCTTTTCTTCTTCTTCTTCTTCTGTTTTTTCATTTTTTTGCTTTTTAATTGTTAGTGCTAGATTGTGTTAGTGTTAGTGTTAGAAAATAATTAGAAGAAGTAGAAGTAGTAGAAGAAGTAGAAGAAGAAGAAAAGAAAAGAAGTAGAAAAATGATGAAAAAAGAAAAAGAAGAAAAGAAGTAGAAGAAGAAGAAGAAAGGAAGAAAAGAAGTAGAAAAAAGATGAAAAAAGAAGAAGAAGAAAAGAAGTAGAAGAAGTAGAAGAAGAAGAAAAGAAGACACGAAAAGAAGTAAAAAAGTAGAAAAAAGATGAAAGAAGAAGAAGAAGAAAGGAAAGAAGAAGAAGAAGAAGAGAAAGAAAGAAGAAGAAGGACCCCCCTGAACCCGACACCCCGACCCCCTGCAAATAGCACCCCGACCCCGACACGGCACCCCGACACCGACATGACACCCCGACCCCCGACACCTCCCGAAAAGGTGTTCTTTGTCCTTCCAGAGGCCGACGGGGTCATATATTTGTGAATTATTAGTTAGGTCATATATTTTTCAATTTTGTTCTGAAAAACATCATATATAATTTTGTTGATCGGGTAGATTTAAATGTGCAGTTGTTTCATCGCTGCGAGGTTTGCTGTTCGACGACCTCGCCGTGCGTTTGGCGAGCTCTGCCCCTTCATTCGTGGGTGAGCACAAATGACATGTCCTCCTCCCCCATTAATTATTTGCTCTGTTCCGGTGTTCGTGCCGATGAAACTTGATAGCTAGCTATATATGTGTCTTGAATCATCAGTATGCGTAACCAATATGTCTCTCCCATTCGAAAGCGTCATAGTTATAAATATGCATGAATTTGCATATTTATAACCTTGATTCTTTCGAATTGTCCAACGCTATCCATGGACAGCCCGAGTATGTCTAGATTGGGTTTGTTTTCCCATATCATTTGCTCCGGATCCGACGCATAAATTTCGTCAGTGCCTCCCCTGTTGTTCTCCGGGTACACATCCTCTCTGTTTATTGCAGAGATGTGTATCAGGAGAACAGCGGGGAGGTGCTGCCGAAATTTTGCGTCGGATCCGGAGCATTGCATGGGAAAATGAACCCCATCTAGACATACTAAGGTGAGATTAGGACCTATCATTACCTATTAGAGTGTAGGTTGCATGGACGTAATAAAATTGACAAAGTAGATCAACTGATGAATATATACATGGTGAATTACATATATAATTGTTGTGTGTCCAGTAGCTCTGAAAGTCAAGAAGAGTGATCGTGCATGGATGTATACCGGTCACACTAGTCAGAACAAATGGAGCGCTGCATGGTTCACAAAAACCAAGGGGTTTATGCAAGCCACATTTGCAAATGGCCAGAGGAAAACCTGGTGCCCCTGTTTTCGGTGCGGCAATTGGGAAAAGAGGACATAGGCTGAAATGGGCAAACACCTGTAGAAGAGTGGTTTTACGCCCGATTATACGGTGTGGAGATTTCATGGTGAGTCTTCCCAACGTGACCGAGCTGAGGTGGATCGTCGTCGCACCGACGAGCATGGTACCGGGATAGAAAACATGGTGCAAGACTATGATGATGCTCGGGATTCGGGCGAGGAGATGGAGGAATCTACAAAGGCCTCCAATGAAATGTTGGAGTCTTCAAAACGTCCGCTCCATGAGCACACTGAGCTTTGTCAGTTGGATGCCATCTCACAAGTAATGGCTCTGAAGGCTCAGTTCAACTTGGGTAGAGAATGCTACGACGCAATTATGACAGTATTTGGACGCTTTCTACCCAAAGGCCATGTAATGCCTGCAAACCTGTACTAGTCGGACAAAATCCTCCGTGCACTGAAGATGCCCTATGAGAAGATACATGCCTGTGAGAAAGGATGTGCCTTATTTAGGCTTGACTATGCGGACTTGAACTATTGTCCCATTTGCAAGTCTTCCAGGTATATTGTGGTAGACAACGGTATGGGTGAGAAGACACAGACCAAAATCCCCGTTAGTGTTCTTTGGTATATGCCAATCGTACCAAGACTTCGGTGTCTTTTCATGGTCGAAGAGACGGTCAGACTGATGACATGGCACAAAACTGGCAAAAGAACCGAACTAGATGCAGATGGGAATCTGATGATGGTACACACATCGGATGGTGTTGCGTGGAAAAAGTTTGATGAATTACATGCTGACAAAGCGGCAGATCCGAGGCATCCTCGAGTCGGCATCAGCACGGGTGTGTTCAGTGTGTTTGGTATGACGGCAGCCCAATACAGTTGTTGGCCCGTATTTGTCTTTCCACTCAATCTCCCCCCTGGACAGATAATGCAAAGAAAGACCATTTTCCTGACGTTGATAATTCCAGGGCCCAACTATCCGGGGAAAAATATGAATGTGTACATGCAGCCGCTTAAGGACGAATTGCAAGAAGCCTGGGATAATGGGTTCAAGACATACGACGCCTATAGCAAACGGAACGTCATAATGCGTGTCTGGTACATGTACTCGACGCATGATGTAACGCCCTCGATGCGGCTATATCTCCTACGTGTCGAAGCACGACTTAGAGGCATAACCGCATTGAAAGCAATGTCGCAAGTAAGGTAATCTTCACAACAACCCATGTAAATAGATAATAAGGGGAAAGGTACATAGTTGGCTTACACTCGCCATGTCACACAAAGTACATGAATAACATTACAATCATCCAATACACTCATGGTCCGACTACGGTACCAAAATAAAAGATCAACCCCAACATGCGACACGGTCCCGATCGCCCCAACTGGGCACCACTACTGATCATCAGGGAAAGACATATAGTAACGGCGTGAGTCTTCGTCGAACTCCCACTTGAGGTCCAGCGCATCATCTAGAACGGAGTCATCGGGCCCTGCATCTGGTTTGGAAGTAATCTGTGAGTCACGAGGACTCAGCAATTTTGCACCCTCGCGATCAAGACTATTTAAGCTTATAGGTAAGGCAAGGTAATATGTGGAGCTGCAGCAAGTGACTAGCATATGTGGTGGCTAACCTGTTCGCAAAAGAGAGCGAGAAGAGAAGGCAAAGCATGAACGAAGAACTAAAGAACAACCTACGGCAAACATTACTCCAACACCGTGTTCACTTCTCGGACTCCGCCGAGAAGAGACCATCACGGTAACACACGTAGTTGATTCATTTTAATTAAGTTTAGTTCATGTTATCTACAATCGGACATTAACAAATTCCCATCTGCCCATAACCGCGGGCACGGCTTTCGAAAGTTCAAATCCCTGCAGGGGAGTCCCAACTTGGCCCATCACAAGCTCTCACGGTCAACGAAGGATAAACCTTCTCCCAAGACATTCCGATCAGACTCGGCATCCCGGTTCTACAAGACAACTTCGACAAAGATAAAACAAGTCCAGCAACACCGCCCAAATGTGCCGACAAATCCCGATAGGAGCTGCACATATCTCGTTCTCAGGGCACACTCGGATAGGTCAAGCTATGAGTAAAACCAACCCTCGAGTTTCCCCGAGGTGGCCCCGCAGGCTGCCCAGTTCGGACCAACACTCAGAGGAGCACTGGCCCAGGGGGTTTAAAATAAGATGACCCTCGGGCTCCGGAAACCCAAGGGAAAAAGAGGCTAGATGGCAAATGGTAAAACCAAGGTTGGGCATTGCTGGAGGAGTTTTATTCAAGGCGAACTATCAAGGGGTTCCCATTATCACCCAACCGCGTAAGGAACACAAAATCCGGGAACATAACACCGATATGACGGAAACTAGGGCGGCAAGAGTGGAAAAAAACACTAGGCAAAAGGCCGAGCCTTCCACCCTTTACCAAGTATATATGCATTAAGGTAACAAGATAATATAGTGATATCCCAACAAATAAACAATGTTCCAACAAGGAACAATCTCCAAACTTCACCTTCAACTAGCAACGCTATAAGAGGGGCTGAGCAAAGCGGTAACATAGCCAATCAACGGTTTGCTAGGACATGGTGGGTTAGAGGTTTTACATGGCAATTTGGCAGGCATGATAAGCAAATGGTAGGTATCGTAGCATAGGCATAGCAAAAGAGCGAGCATCTAGCAAGCAAAGATAGAAGTGATTTCGAGGGTATGATCATCTTGCCTACAAAGTTGTCAGAGTTGACTTGATCCTCGTAAGCAAACTCAACGGGCTCCTCGTTAGCGAACTCGTCTCCCGGCTCTACCCAAACAAGACAAACAAACAAACGGAACGCAATCAACCACGTGCAAAGCTCGAACAACATGATGCAAACATGGTATGCTATGTGGGATGCGATATGTGATGCATATGCAAGATTTGACAAGGAATGGTTTAACCTGGCCTCAACTTGGAAATCAAAGAGTGCCACATGAAAGATGAGGTGATTTCGGTTGAAATCGATATAAAGAACACCGGAATCGGATGCACGGTTTGGAAATGGCAAGCAAAACAAATATGGCACCGGTCTGCGATAAACAGCAAGTAGCCATCTAAATGCATCAACATAATTATGCTACAGCACCCAAACAAGGCAACAAAATAAATGGCAGGGATCCACTCATGATTCTTGAAAAAAGATGAACACTGATCTATGGCCAATTCATCCATTAACAGGTTCAAACAAGCATGGCAAAAATGCAAACGATAACCGGTTTCAGACAGTGAACTTAACACAAATCTGGAATTTCAGATTAGGTAGCACACTTTGGAGCATGAAAACTAGATTCTACAGGAACTTAACATGGCAAAGAAAGGCATGACATGAAGCTACTCAAAGCACTTAACAAAAGTCCCTTCGTGACCTTCAGCCAAAAGGGATCAAAAATACAATTGCAAGCATGTGAACATGGCAAAAACATAATCAGATTATAGACTTTGAAAAACTGGAGCATGCAAATCTGTTAACGAGTAGGCATGTTTATGAGATCGATGCACTCACTACGGAGCAAGGCATGACAAACTAGCATACACCCATCAAGAATACATATCATATAAGCTAACCGTGGCAAGAACAACAACATAGCATGCACGGATCAACAACAACATCCTCGGCAAAATCGCTAACAAGTAAACAATCTGCCAAGATACACGAAATAGCAAAAGTAGAGCTCGATTGACTCAAACTAGGGTTCTCCATAAATGCAAACAAGTACACGGATGGATAGAGCACCACAAGGTTAACAAATCATCCTTACTGATCATCCTTAAAAGAGGCACGGATCACTAGGAAACAACATGAACATATGGCGTATTGATAAAAATAGATCACGGACTTAGTGAAATTCTAAGTCCCTGAAATCAGCATTAACGAATGCACTACTTTGCAAGCTTGTGCTAGTCACCACACATGTCACAAAAATACATGGATAGCACCTCTGTAAAGATGGCATGGCATATAACAAAACACAAGTAGATCTCAGGAGCATATCATGCATACATTAATCATGGCAAAAATGACAAATAGCTATTTGGTGCAGCAGATCTGACAATTATCTCAAATAGCTCTCTTCCAACAGCATTTCGGGCATCAAGATGACCTCAAATGAAAATGATGCAATGAGATGGAATGATGTACTCTCTGAGACGAACATTTTGATATGCTACACGCCCAAAACGGAGTAAGGGATGCGGAGTTACGGCATGATGAAAAACGCAAATAAATTATGGTTCCGGGAGAAAGCCAACCGTCTCAGATCCAGATCTAGATCCAGCCGGCGCGGATCCTGAGGTTCGCCAGAGTTACTGTTCACCGGAGGTCGCCGGAGATGGTGGTGGTGGCCGGAACTCGCCGTAGTCGGAGGAGGACGCCGGAGAGGAGCTGATGCGGCGCCATACGTCGGTGGGGTGGCCGCGCGCGCCGGTGGCTGGACGGCGCGCACCGGTGGCCGGGGCTGCGGAGCTCGCCGGTGCCAAGGTCGGCAGCAAGGCGGCGAAGGGCGGCGCCGGGCGGCGCTGGAAGGCGGGAAGGAGGCGCAGGGCGCGGCCCGGGAGGCGGCGCGAGAGGGCCTGCCCCGGGCTTCGGCGGGCCGGTGGCGGGAGGAGGCCGGCCGAGACACGTGGCATGTCCCGGTTGGCTGCGGGCGGCGGCGGACGTTGTTCGGCGCGGGCCGGACACGTCCGTTGCACGGAGGAGCGGACTTTCTAGGGTTAGGGGTGGAGAGATCCGAAAATTCGGGAGAGGATCTATATATAGGCATAGAGGGAGCTAGGAGAGTCCAAATGAGGTGCGGTTTTCGGCCACGCGATCGTGATCGAACGCTCTAGATGATGGAGAGGGTTTTGGTGGGTTTTGGGACAAATTGGAGGGGTGTTGGGATGCAACACATACGAGGCCTTCTCGGTTCCTCGGTTAACCGTTGGAGTATCGAACGAAGTCCAAATGGCACAAAATTTGACAGGCGGTCTACCGGTAGTAAACCAAGGCCGCTTGACAAGTCTCGGTCCAATCCGGAAATGTTTAACCCCCACAGACGAAAAGAAGGTAGAAAGGACCACCGGAGGAGATAGGAGCGCCGGAATGCAAAACGGACAACGGGGAAAATGCTCGGATCCATGAGACGAACACGTATGCAAATGCAATGCACATGATATGAGATGCATGACAACGGAAACAACACACGGAGACAAAAACCTGAACCCAGGGAAATAAAATAACTTAGCGCCGGAAATGACAAGAGTTGGAGTACATATAAGGTAAATTACATTCGGGATGTTACAACTTGCCGGCGTATGCGCTATTCGTTGGCTGGTGTGTGCATGGAAGGTTCCCGTGCCCCACATGCAAGGGAGCTCTTGAGTTTCGTTGGCTTCAGGCCGGTCGCAAGTTCTCTTGCTTCGACATGCATAGACAGTTCCTGGATCCTCGCCATAAGTTCAGGAAAGACAAGAAGAACTTCATGAGAGGTACAGTAGTCAAAAACTATGCACCACCTGGGCTGACAGGCCAACAGACCCTGGATCAGTTAAACGCTCTCGAGCCAGATCCAGAGCATCCATGGTACTTCAAGGGGTATAATTCTAAGCACGCCTGGACTCACCAAACATGCTTATGGGATCTGCCTTACTTCAAAGACCTCCTTTGCCCAGACAACGTCGACGTGATGCACACTGAGAAGAATATCGTCGAGGCACTTTTTGGTACATTGTTCGACATAGATGGGAAGTCAAAGGATAATACTAAGGCTAGAGTCGATCTGGAGGCGCTATGTGATAGGCCGTTACAAAACATGAAAGAACCGAAAGGAAAGCAGAACTAGACGAAGCCAAAAGGCATGGTTCAATCTTGGAAGGCCAGCTATGAGGTTAATTATCTTGTGGGTGAAAATGCAGTTGATGTTCCCCGATGGTTATGCAACGAATCTAAAGAGGGGAGCAAGTCTTGATAAATTGAAGATATTTGGTCTCAAGAGTCATGATTGGCACATATGGATTGAGCGGGTAATGTCGGTGATGTTGCGTGGCTTCATCCCTGAGGATAATGGCTAGTACTGGCAGAACTTAGCTATTTCTTCCGTGTTCTTTGTGCGAAAGAACTATCGTCTGGCATGCTAGAAGAAATGGAAGAGTTGGCGCCGGAGTTGATCTGCAAGTTAGAGAAGATCTTTCCATCGGGCTTCTTTAATCCAATGCAGCATTTGATTTTGCATCTCCCGACCGAGGCAAGATTGGGGGGGGTGTGCAAAATCATTGGTGCTACCCAACTGAGAGGATGCAGAAGACACTTCAAGAAAAATGTAAAAATAAACGTAGAATTGAAGAATCGACGGCTGAGGCATTCATCACTGAGGAGGCGGCAAACTTCGTGACAGCACACTACGAAGCCAAAAATCGTCATTTGCATAATCCAAAGCCTCGGTACAATGCTGACGACCCTAAAAAGGGTGGATGCAACCTCAGCCTATTCAAAGGGAATCTCGCACTAGCCAGTGTTTCAAATCCAGTAACTTTGGATAACGAAGAATGGCGGACCATTTCGTTGTATATCTTCAATAACCTGATAGAAGTGCGGCCATACATCGAGTAAGTTCTCGGTACAATGTTTCACAACTTCTATTTCCTTTGAACTACTCTTATTCCTCGACAATTCATATAGTCGATACGTCGCCATATTCTTGTATGGAGCGGTGATCCAAAAGGATTCCGTCGAAGAGTATGAGCTTCTCGCAAAGCAAGGAGGCGGCTATCCCGGTTTCATCTCTTGGTTCAAACAAACGGTAATTTCTATTATACAATTTCATTTCATTTGCTAATTTGTGCGTAATGCAACAATTCTTTCATGTTAAACTTGTAGGCTAATTCAGAGTCTATGGATGCCGAATTGAGACAAGTCACTAATGGTTTTGACTATAAGGTTCGTTCATTTGACAAATATGACATGAACGGGTATCGCTTTCGTACCTATGGCAAAGAGCTATCTATGGCCGACTGAAAGTCTACAAATTGTTGTGTATCTGCTATCGGCGAAGGAGGTACCGAGTATTATGGGAGAGTTGAAGCAATTTATGAACTTCTATTCTATGGTGAAAACCCACCGAATGTTGTAGTCTTCAAATGTTATTGGTTTCAACCGAAGGAGACTAGAAGGACTCATGAACATATAGGGCTAGTTGAAATCAACCAAAGAACCCATTTAGATGTCCCTGATGTCTATATTACGGCTCAACAGGCGACCCAAGTATTCTATCTACCGTGGGCCTGCCAAACTAATCCAAATCAGAAAGGTTCGGATGTCATTTATGAAGTGCCGCCACGTGCTAGACTTTCTCCCCCAAAGCAAGAGGATTATGAACCATACATTAACCTAGACACATATGAAGGAGAATTCTTCCAAGAGACACGTCTTTCCAAAAAGCATTTCAAGAACCGCTATACTTCAGCCCAAAACATTGAAGTAGACAACGACAGTGAATCCGACATCACCCCAGAGGAGGAACAAGAAGAGCCGGAACAAGAAGAGGTTATTGTTGTGGATGACCTGTCAATGCTGGACCGATTACATCAAGGTGGCCTTGCACATGTTGATGCCACTGAACCCTATGAGCCCGTCATTGATTATAGTGATGATGATGATTATGCATTTATTGATGATACTGATCGAGATTATTAGTAGTGTCAGGTATTCAATTTTTTTATGTTGTACTTGATATACATATTATTATTCATGTCGGTATTTTTTTATGTTTTACTAATTTCGTTCATTCTTTGTCATGGCAGGTGTTGAAAGATGGTGGGCGCTGGTCGGGAGTGCGCCGAGGCCCCTTCTTCGTCGGCGCGTGGTGTGAGGTCTTCCATTCCACACGCACCTCTCCGCCGAGCGTTGCTGGACAGTATGGCGACACTGCCGGGCCCTTCTTCGTCGACCGCGGTGCCCAGCAGGGGACGAGGTAAGAAGAAGAGAGGAGGTGGAGCACGTGGTCGCGGGAGAGGAGGTAGGGTGACTGCTACGGCGCCTTCCTCGCCGCCACCCCCAGCTGTTTCACCCGAGCATGTGACTTCTAGGGTGGACTCGTCCGAGGAGGAGGCTACACGGACTCCGATCCACGAGCCTCCGGTCCATGGGTCTTCAGCCCACGAGCCTCGGGTCGACGGGCCTTCGACCCACGAGAGTTCGGCCCACGAGACCCCGGAGGAGCACACGTCTGGATGGGGTACGTGGCCGGATCAGCCTGAGGAGCCGACTGGCCATGCTGATGATGGCGGGGAGCCGACTGATATCGAGGAGGGGGCAACGTCTACCAGCGTGGTTGTACACGGCTCCCGTCCGTGCCGGTGTCCTGCGAGCAGAGGTGGTTGATTTCCCCTGATGGGGAGAGGTAAGTGCGCGCATTTAATATTTTTGTACCTTCTGCATTCATGTTTCTTCAAATAACTAATG
Organism: Triticum urartu; assembly: GCF_003073215.2. Lineage (NCBI taxonomy): Eukaryota > Viridiplantae > Streptophyta > Magnoliopsida > Poales > Poaceae > Triticum > Triticum urartu. The sequence continues at coordinate 365,504,777 of NC_053025.1, read as the reverse complement.
TGTTGGCCTTGTCAAGCTTTAGGGGTTGGGACCACCATCATAGTGTCTGCCGGCCCAACTCCGTCCTTGGAGTTCTTTGTCGGCAAAACTTCCCGGGGTTTGTCACGTTGCCTGGTGAGGATCGGCTTCTAGAGCTTGGATTGAGTTGGGAGCACTACTTGGCTGCCTCGGCCCCGCTGGGTGAGATTATCGACGGTGTCTTGTGCAAGACGAGGGCAGACGTGGTGATCAGAAAGTTCTGGGTAATTTCACCTTTACACAATTAAAAATCTTCAGCTAGCTAGTTATTAATTGTGCTAATCAATATTGTCTCATTTGATTGCAGATATTCTAAAAGTGTGAGGAGGGATACGAGGAGGAAGCGGCAAATGTTATCGATAACGTCTGCAAGCGCCTACTACAGAACTTACAGCACGAGGCTCGGGTGCAGGCTGTTCGAGACTACTATGCCTCGCATGGTATCAAGAAGACCAAGCCGGCGTGCCGCGAGAAGTTCTTGAGTAAGGAACAGTACATGAAGGTAATTCTTAAGGCCTTGTACTTACTTCCTTCATTTAGTAATTCATAGCGGTAGCGCTCAAGTTTCTATTTGCTAACTTAGGCCCCTCCGAGATGGTGTGCTGATCGGATGGATTGTTGGGAGGTGTTGGTCAATGAGTGGTGCTCAAATGAATGGCTAGCCCAGCACAACGAGGCCAAGGACAAACGTGCCCAAATGGAAGGTGTGCCACACCATCAAGGCAGCTCCAACTTATTTCAGTACGGGCGGAACTGGGTATGTGGTTTGCTTCATGATTCATGCAATTCATTCATCATGTTAGCTTTAGCCCTTTAATTACTAATTAACTTTGTTTCTCTCTTTTAGGAATGCTACAATAAGGCGGATAAGGTGCCAGAGGTGTATGACCTGTATGCCATGGCCCACACTAGCCCTGACAAGAAAGTCAAGGCATTCTCTGCGTCTGACCTCGATGATCCAAAGAACTTCACCAACATCTCCTCCCACGACAAGCTCGTGCAATATAGAGATCAGGGGAAGGCGAGAAAAGGGAAGGACTTTAACCCGAGCCAGGGTCCCATTGATATGGAGCTGCTGATGATATCTTGTGGCGGGAGGTCCCATGGCTCCATAGCCATGGGAGATGGACTTATCCGTTGTCCTAGCACTCTCCCGGAGATCAAGGCGCGCCAGTCGAGCTCCGCTCCTGAGATAAGGCCTCGTGAACGGCCAGTCGAACTCGCCTTCAAGGTTAGTTATACGTACTCAGCTATCTTTCTCCATTACATTGTGTGCGCTTCCATCAATGTTTACAAATGGTCATGTGAGTGGTGTTGCAGGCTGCTATACAGAGTGAGAGAGATAGAACAGAGAAACTTCTGGCGGAGGCGACGGAGAGGCAGCGGGAGTTGGAGGAGAGGACGACAAAGATGTTGGAGGAGGAGAGGGCACGGAATGACATGCAGGCAAGGGCCATGTACGAGCTCCTTTTGGTAAGTTTCTTTTCCAAATTATCCAAAACATTCATGTAGTGTTTGTCTCATTACTAACTAGTATGTCTGTGTTTGTCAAAACCAAATGTGCAGTCTATGTGTGAGAAGTCCGGTCAAACCGCTCCGCCGATGCAAGTGGTTGCTCCTGGGACCACGGTGAGTTTAATTTGGATGGACATTACTTGCTAGTCTTAACTTTTGAGTGTCATCATGGTAACGAGACATTGGTAATGATCATTGGTGCAGCGTAACTCTAGACAAGCATCGTACGATCCTTCTCCAGCTACCGGCACGAGCCAGCCCACTCCTACACCTCCATGATCATGGTAAGTTTCTCTAGTGTTTTGCTTAACAAATGCATAAAGACCTAGACTTAGCTTTATTTCCTTCAATATGCTTACCATAATGACCTAGAGTTAGTTTCTTTTCCTCCAAAATGACTTAATAAGCTTACTGACCTCCAAAACCATCCACTTTACCTAAGTTAGCTCTAAAACGATTTGTACTTAGCTTACTTATGTCAAAAATTGCATAATTAGCTTAGTTATCTCATAAACAATCTATTTTACCTAAGTTAACTCTAAAATGACCCATTTTACCTTAGTTAGCTTATAAATGATCCAGTTTATCCAAGTTAGCTCTAAAATGACCCATTTTACCTAGATTAGCTCCTAAATGATCCATTTTACCTACGTTAGCTTCAAAATGACCCATTTCACCTAGGTTAGCTCCAAAATGACCCATCTTACCTAGGTTAGCTCCAAAATGACCCATCACACCTAGGTTAGCTATAAAATGATGCGTTTTACTAAGTTAGCTCATAAACGATCAATTTCAACTAAGTTAGCTCATAAACGATCCATTTCACCTAAGTTAGCTAAAAACGATCCATTTCAACGAAATTAGCTCTTAAATGATCCATTTCACCTAAGTTAGCTAAAAAACGATCCATTTCACCTTAGTTAGGTAAAAAACGAACCATTTCACCTTAGTTAGCTCATAAACGACCCATTTTAACTAAGTTAGCTCATAAATGATCCATTTGACCTAAGTTAGCTCAAAAACGATCCATTTCACCTTAGTTAGCTCATAAACGACCCATTTCAACTAAGTTAGCTCATAAATGATCCATTTCATGTAAATTAGCTCAAAAACGATCCATTTCACCTTAGTTAGGTAAAAAACGATGCCCTTCACCTTAGTTATCTCATAAACGACACATTTCAACTAAGTTAGCTCATAAATGACCCATTTCAACTAAGTTAGCTCATAAACGACCCATTTCAACTTAGTTAGCTCATCTATGATCCATTTCACCTAAGTTAGCTCATAAATGACATATACTTCTTGTTCTAGTCTTCTTGTTCTAGTCACCTATTTCTAACTTTCTTATTTGCCATTTTGCAGATTTCATTCACTTCATGGAAGCTAGCTTGCTATGATGGAGTGCTTGCTTTTTCTTTGATGAAACTTTGCATTGTATCTAGCTTGCTATGATGGAACTTGCTATCTTGATGAAACTTTGCATTGTAATATGTATATGGATGGAACAATGTGTATGGATGGAACTTGATGGAACTTGCTTTTGTATGAATGGATGGAACTTATGTGCTGGATATATGATATGATTGTTGTTAAATAGCCCTGTGAAATATATCTATATATTTGCTGTGAAAATTGTTGGATTAAAAAAACAAAAAAAGAGCCAATAAGCAGGCTCTTTGCCGTCTGCCACCGATGGTAAAGGGCTCTTTGCCATCAGCAGCTGATGGCAAAGAGGCCACATGGCACGCAACTGTGCTTCCTGGGAGCTGGCCCATTTGGTCAGTTTGCCTACAGTGGCAGACGGCAAGGAGGAAACAGTTTTGCTGTCAACGGTGGACGGCAAAGGCCTGCCGTGTAGTGATGTCCAGCTGACATCATACGGCGGACGGCAAAGGAAGGACAAATTTTACCGTCAGCGGCGGACGGCAAAGGCCTGCCGTTAGGCACCTAACGGACTAACAGCGCAATTTTTGCCGTCAGCTTTCTTTGCCGTCTGCTGCTGATGGCAAAGGCCCCTTTGCCGTCAGCCTCGTAAAGAAGACGACAAAGTAGCTGTTTGTCGGACCTTACTTTGACGGAGCCTTTTGCCGTCCGCGGCAGATGGCAAAGGCCTTTGCCGTCCGCTGTTCATGCCTTTGCCGTCCGCCATGGCAGATGGCAAAGTAGCTGATTCCTGTAGTGCATAGCTGAGAATACTGACAGCTTATTTCCTGGGGTGACAGCCACGTTGCATTGTTCCAACATGCGGGCCCACCGTTTTTCTTTTGCAGGTGAAAGTTCACGGAACGCACGAGCATTTCGTAGCATTGTTTCAATGTTGGTCAAACTCACTGGCTCTGCCACCACCTCCTCCTCCTCCTCCTCTTCCACCTGAGCATCAGGAAGATCAAGATGGTGATCCGTTGCTTCCACATAGTCAATAACATTGACGTTCACAGCTTCACCATGATGAACCCACCTAGTATATGTGACCAACATCCCATACAAGTGTAGATGATTTTGCACAGTTGACTGGGGTCTTGTAACTAAATTCATACAACTGCTACACGGGCAGAGCACATCTGATTATGGACCACCGTACTTAGCTCTGATAAAGTTCATGAAGTTTTCAACCCCCTCGACATATGCAGCAGAGAATCTTTGAGAAGAAGTTATCCAAGTCATGTCCATCTGTTAGACATACAAATTAGTTCTTATACTAGATTATACAGGAAAGACATATATGCTTTTTTATGATGTCCAGAAGAAAATACCTAGGTCGATGTCTAAAGCTATGGCAAGATATTTGGACGAGAAAATCTAAGTAACGAAATATATGTAAAGCTAATTCAGCAAACAGATTTGAGTGCTAAATTATGGCAGGCTGTTTCAGCAGTCAATGAGGCCAAGCGCACAACCATCAAACTATCGAAGGCCATCGCAGCAACAAAGATCGGGTGTAAAATGGTGTAGAGCTATTTCACCTAACAGATTGGCTACTAGACCATGGCAATCTACGTCACAATAAATATATGGCAGGATATTTTAGCAACTAATCGGCCTTGGCATGCCATCTCAGCTAAGCAGATTGAGTGTAGAACAGGGAAAGGAAGCTTCTTAAGCAGAGCATATTGAATGTAAACTACTTCGGCAAACAGTGAGATTAACAGCATCTATCAGCTAACATTCAGCGCTACACCGACATGCACGGGGCCTTAGTCTAGAATGCACGTACCATGGGAGAAGCTGACCGCCGTGCGTCTCCACATGAATGTCGCCAGCGGTGGCGGCGCTGACCGCCGTGCACCTCCACAAGAATGTCACCAGCGGTGGTGGCGCGGCTAGAGGACGGCAGTCTACGAGAGCATACTGTGGGAGCGGGAGGATCGCCATGCGTCCCCTCGACGAACTGCGGCGCCGACGTATCGGCGTGGCGGGGAGGGCGGCTTTGGTGGAGCGAATGGAGTGGAGGGGGACGGGGGGAGGGGGTTTGGGGAATATTATTGGCTAGTGGGCCGAAGGGCGGTTGATTCTAGGATTTGGGGGAATTTTTGGGTGGGGGGGAGGATTTTCACGTGGTGGGCAGGGGGAGTTTGGCGCATGGTCAGTTTCTCCAAGTGCAGTCCCACGTGTCAGTGAAGAGGCAAGCCAAAGCGCGTTCCGTTTGCGTGAGCCATGTGCAGGACTGAACGTGTGTGGGGTGCAATGCGACCGCGACAGGGGTGCTGTGAGTGTACCGCCTTTTTTCCTTTTAAACTAGGTGCTTCGCCCCCTCAAAAAAAAACTTGTTGCTTCGCGCGATCCATCGATACTACTACTAGTAATCTCTTAATCCTGACTAAAACGGCGCGACCGGGTCTTTTCCCGCGCAATATGCTGGGAGGTTGGCTTAGTTGGGGTTTTTAGGACGAGTAATGCTACACCTGTGTAGTCCTAGTTACGTAATTAACAAAATGTGAAACGTGTGAGCTGTTGATTGTAGATTGTGGGGAGGGATGGGCCCACCACCATGAAAATCAGGGGAGGAGAGAGAGAGAGAGAGGCAATTTACGTTAACCCTTTCGTAGGTTCCCGTAGATATAGAAAAATGTGAAATGCGTGAATGTGCATTTGCAGATAAGGACTTCCTTCGTTCATCTTTTTCTCCCACAAGATCTTGATCTTCCATGCAACGCACGGGCATCTTGCTAGTACTCCTACAATATACTATATTATTGTGAAAGTTCATATACACCGGCCGAGATTAATGCAAACACGACAGATTTTCATTACATTTTGAACTTTTATAGGACAGGAAAAAAAACCCGACCCTAAAATTATTCTACGGCGGCGACCGACGTCCTCCATCTGCGATCTCCATGTACGGGGGCGGGATTCAAGACCCGTGAAGTGAAGGTGCGGTCTCCGGCAAGGAAAAGTAGAAGACGGGAGACGGACCGGCCAGTTGGCACACCATGCCCTGCCGCCTCCCATGCCACACCATGCGGGGCCGAACGTTGGACGGTGGCAAGTAGGATGCGTGGCTGACGGTGCTCCTGTCGTCGGCCTCCAGCGTGGCCACCGCTTGTGTGTCGACTTCAGTGAGGGCGGCGGCTTTAGCGAGGGCGGCGACCTCAAGCTGCATCCCCGAAGACAAGCTCTCCCGTAGAGCATTCGCGCTTGTGGTCATGGCGGATGTGGTGTCAGGTAGGAGGACGATGCGCTATAGTGTGGAGGTTAGCTGGGCGTTGCCGCTTTAAATAGCGCATTCCGGTGAGGCCAAGTTTCCTGGTGCATCATTAAGTCGCCGGAGTTGGTTCCTCGGGCATCGAGCCTCTTAACGACGGCATACGGATGGACGGCATGAATGCGGGCAGCTGGCGCCGGCTGGGAACGCACCGCGCGATGGCGTGAGGGATGAGGGTTTTTTGTGTGCCAGGGTAGTCAGCTGCGGTTGTGGCAACGTTGGAGATGCCCTTTGCTCACATGCGGTCGACGCATGTCATTGAAAAAGCAAGACGACCCGGCATTGTCTCAGGTCCTGAGGATGCAGTTGGCCGCGCTACACCACTCCGCGGACGCGTCCCGGCACCCCGTGCATCCTCGACGAGCTGGGTGTTGGGGTGTGCTTGGATTGTGGCCAAACTGCACCTTAACAAAATTTTGGTCATCACCCAAAGATTGGTCTTTGTTTGGATGGTTGCCATTTTTTGAGGTTTTGGTCATGACCCAAAAATGGATGGTTGCCATTTTTTTGGCATGCCAATGAACTCGAGCCAACTCTAGTTCATTTTTCTTGCTGATGTTGGCCAAATCATGGGTAACCAAAACCTCAACCAAAATTTTGGTTACCCAATGATTTGATGGGGCAACCTTGGGCACAAACCAAACATACTATTGGTCATGCCACAACACTAACGCCACCCTTGGCACACTGAAACCGACCGTGTCTAGCGACGATGAGCATGTCGCTCACCGCGGTCGCCGTGTCCAGAGGCAGTGCTGGAGCTGCACCACGTTGTTGGCCCCCACGGCCCACATGAACGGTTGCCGGTGGCGAGGAGGTCATGGGCCAGCTCCTCCATTGAACTAGTTTACGCTGCGTCATCCCGACAGGTGTGCCCCACATGTCGTTTTCCCTGTTTTCCCGGCCATATTCATGCATCAGTGCTTCGCGTTGCGCATTAGGCCTTTCACTATGTAGGCCAAGCGAGACAACTCATTGTTTATTTGAGCCATTCAAGTATAATCATGCGGCGTTTGCTTATTTCTCATTCCTCTCCAACCCTCTTCTCCATCGATCATGTCGCCCTCCGGCCGAGTCCATCTTCCCGCATGCCTCATTTGAACATTCCACCAAGTATCATTCGCATGTGGGCCTAGACCATGCCTGAATTTCCAATGTTTATTTGTAATTTGTTGACATGCATACAAACAAACGGTTCGTTTGAAGTTTAACTTTGCCTCCACTATGTGTCGCTTCGCGTCTTAGTTTTGACATCCCATTCGGTTCATGCCCGGACACATGTTGACGAGATCAATTGATGTTCAGAGATTAATTGCGTGTCATGCAAGGAGATAAAGGTTTGGTCTATTTCTTTGATAGAAATGACCTACGCGGGGTGGAGGGGGGGGTCAGAGGGAGTATATTGTACGTTCATAAGCGAAACAAACGTATTGTACCCACCCTAGTCCTCTTTCAATCGATCTCCGAACCCCGAGATGAAATCGAGAGAGAACGAGTGGGGGCATGTGTGATACCTAAGGCGGATTCAAAATTTTGAACCGGTGATCATAGCATCCGCAAATCATATATAAAGGGTATTCAATGTTCGTTTCGTTTTTGAACGTACAATATACTCCCTCCTATCCTTTCTAGTTTACATATAAGTTTTATGTGTAGTCAAAGTATCTCTACTTTGATAAAAAAAGTATCAACATTCAACAACGCCCAATCAATATTGTTAGATTCGTACGTACTCCCAGATTTGTACTCGAGATGGTTTCCAATTTGTTTTCAACCACGTGAATGTGCTTGTTCTCGCGCATGCTCTTCCTACTAGGATTTCTCCACGTATAGCCAGTCCAATAGTAAATTTTTTTAAGCTCCCTGTCAAATAGTGCTAGTGGAGTACCGACAACATCTGTACTAGAGTATGTAGTGCTCATAGTTGTACTCCCTCCTTCCATTTATATATGGCCTATGTGGACGAGAGAGATGTGAAAAAGTAAGGCGAGTGAGCTCTCATGCAAGAGCCTAGCTATATACACATTCCTAGTTAAATACGTACAATAAATATGAAGAAAGAGATGGAGAGGAGATGGAAAAAAGAACTAATACAATAGCCAACCTTATATTTTTTTTGCAGGAAATAGCCAACCTTATAGCCCACACTACTCTATGAGTGCATATAATAGATGATGGCTATAGATGACATGGCAGTTCCTTATAGCCATCGACTGGCTATATTATTAACCATGCTCTAATGCGTTTTTCAAACCCGCATTTGACTATTGACAAGATTAATAGTACATGAGATGTATAATGTGAAAATTATATCATTGGAAGCTCCTTTCACATATGTATCCCTGCCTTACCCTCCCTTTCGGTCACTAACTGGCAGACCCCATGCTTGCTAGGCCCCGCATGTCAGTTACTCAATGGGTTCGGCCACGTCAGGGGATCCTCATCTGTATTATACTCCCTCTGTTTTTATTTACTCTGCATAAAATGACGCGGGCGGGGTAGGGGGAGGGACGTCAGTTTGCTCTCAACTGCGGTCCCACAAGCGAGCGAAAATGCAAGACGGAGCGCGTTCCATTCGGTGAGCGACATGGAGGGTCCAGTGTGCCGGGCTGCAACACGAACGCGACAAGAGCGATGTACAGTCAGAACCGATTGACCGGTCGTCACCAGAACCACTATTCACACCAGAACCTTCGCTGCTAAGCCTACGCCAGCCACTGCCCTAAAACCACACCTAATCTCCAGCCCCTTCCCCCAACTTTCGATCCCCTAGCTCGCATCAAGCATCCTCTAGTTCATCGGCAAGCCATGGTGCGCCGCAAGATCACGTACTACAAGATGCTGACGCCGGAGCGCCGCGCAGAAATCGCGGCGGCGGTCGGTGCGAGAGACCTCCGTTCCCAGGATCGCTTTGCGGCGGACCAATCCCCGAGTTCTCTGGAACCAAGCTACGAGGAGGAGGAAGCCGATCCAATGTTCATGGTGGAGGTCACGGCGCAGAAGGCCGCCGATGGGTATGAGATGATGGACGTCAACTTCGTGCCACCGTCCGAGTCCCCCATGGTGCAGGCGGACTAGCAGTTCAACCTGGCGATACTAAAGGAGGATCGGGAGGCAGAGGCTCAACTCGACGCGGAGCGTGCGCATGCCGCTGCCATCGAGGCTCTCCTGCAGGAGGAACCGGATGTCGTGGATGTGAACCGGGCGGCGGAGGCTCAACTTGAGGCGGAGCGCATGGATGCCGCTGCCATCGAGGCCCTCCTGCAGGTGGAACCGGGCGGCAGAGGCTCAACTTGACGCGGAGCGCGCGCATGCCGCTCTCATCGAGGCCCTCGTGCAGGCGAAACTGGACGTCCTGGACTTGAATCGGGCGGCGGAGGCTCGAGTCGACGCGGAGCACGCGGATGCTGCTGCTGTCGAGGCCGTCCTGCAGGCGGAACCGGACGTCCTCGACTTGAACCGGGCGGTGCTCTCGTCCGTGCAGAGCGCCCACACGCTCCACGTGAACGAGTAGCTGGAGGCCGAGGACAACCTCGGTGCGGAGACACACGTCAGCAACTACGGCTGGTTCGTGCCGGCAGCCAAAGATGACGAGGCCGTCTCGTTCCGCGAGCAGTGATAGTTTTTCTTTATGTTGTTGTTTTTATGGATCTTTTGCTGTGTAGTAAAAACATATACTGTTATGCAAGTTGCCTGACTTGGGTCAGTCTACCATTTCAGGCGGTTGGATGAATATCCTACGTCTCCTAACCCTTCTTCCTCACCTCTTCTTCTTCCCCAACAGACCACCGCACGGGCCGTATGGATACTCCCCAACATGCGGTTGGATAAACATACTCTATGAACGACAATTATGTGTTAGCGCTAGGATGGCTGAGTTTGGTTTGTTCACATGCAACAACACGTGTCAGTGAGGGTGCGTTCCCTTGGTTGGGTTTGCAGCGTGCAGGAGCGACTGTGCATGTGAGGGTGCAGTGCGACCGCGACGTGCAGGAGCGCCCGTGTGAGGGTGCGGTGCGACCGCCATAGCGGTGTGCAAGTGTAGCTCCTTTTCATTTTGAAAACTTTAGGCAAGCTTGGAAAAAATGTGTGGCGAAGTATGGCAATGCAAGGCCTAGACCCAAACAGGATAAGTACATAGTACTACGTACTAGGAGTACTAGTGTTAAAAAAGAAAAGCGGGGTTTTCCTTCACGGGATTAATCGATACAAATCCTCATTTCACATGTCAATTAATGTGTATTTTTTCTCGAAAGCCCAAAGAGCTAACCATCTCACTCCTCATGGCTTGATTAATGCAGCGCCATGCAAACCAACCTTCTCACTTCCGCATGCATGCAGGGGATATTAATGTCCTTGGTTGCTAGTATGAGGCAAACCCCATCAATTTTTCCTCGATTAGTGTTAGTGGCCTTTTGCAAATTGTAATTTTGATATACTGGCGTTATGTAGAACAAATGGAGGTAGTAACTATATTTGACTTCCTTCCCCATTGCGGTGACGTCGATGATATCTCGAACGTTGTGGTTTGGAGAAGTGTGTTCGACGGAGAACACCATTGAGGGAAACCACGGTAAGTCGTTCGCAAGTGCCACCTGCAAGCCAAGACAACCGCCTTAGTTGCATCCAGGAAGTTTGTTGAACCAAAGGACGCGTAAATGTACTAGTACTACTCGTACACAATAGCACCGTCCGTCCAGCTTAGTGTGGTGAGATGGTTTCTCGAAGAAGACGATGGAGAAGCGGAGTGAGCGAAGAGTGAAATGATGGTTGCTTCGTCCGTGCTTTGTGATTTGACGCCTCACTGCTTTGTGATTTGTGATAGAAGGGACAGAGGAGTAGACTCTATCCTCTATACTGTACATGCGCCCAAGCACGGGAGAAAGAGGAGACACGTTGCATTTTTCTATTCCTTCAATCAATCAATAAATCAATCAGGGAGCTTTAGTTCCATCATTTTGGCTTTGGCAACACCGTCCACAATGACTCCCATAATGCCAAAAGCTATTTTCACATTTTTCTACACATTGTGGATGCCCTTAACAGTACCACTTGGTTTTGCTCCTGTGTGCTATCTATACAAATCTCAATTATATTGATCTAAAAAATTATAGAATCAAGATTAGTAAAAAGGAGGTGATTTTGCCGCGCAGATGGCGTGGGAGGTTTCTTATTTTTAGAGGACGTTGTCCTAGCGGTTTGCTAACATGCGGTCCCATGTGTCCGTGCTTTACCAAGCCGATCCGCTTCCCACATGAGGCAGAACAACGGTAGAGGCAACACGTGGTTAACTTGAAGAAGATGAGGGAGAAGCGGATTCAGCAATGAGTCAAATGATGGTTGCTTCGTCCCTCCAACTTCTTTTTTTAGCATTATTACTTCATCGCTCCAACTTAACTGCGGGAAAGGTGCAACTTTGTGATTTGACGCCTCATTGCTCATTACTACGCCGGCGCCATGACTGGGTGCTTCACACCAGCTACTCTGCACTGTATTCCGGTATGGCACGTGGATCCGGTATCTTAATGCCCCACATGTCAGCGAAAGGGACTAGAAGATTTATGCAAGCGAGCACTCCACTCTTACGACGGAGGAGTACACGACACGACAGCCTAGTGAACTGTCACTTGTACTGTATATAGTACTATAGTTTTGCTGTTTCGCACGATCCATTGATACAAACCCGATTAAACAGGAAAGGGCGGGATTTTTCCCGCGCGGTATATGATACTGGCCATACATTTAAAAGGCAATTTTAATGTATGCAAAATGAATAATTAAGTAACAATATAATATCTAGTAAAACTAAAAACACATATGATTTATTGTGTTAGAGTGTAGTAGTAGTGTTGTATTGCATAGTTTTTAGATGTAACAGGCGAGAACATGTACAGATGTAGTTTTGGAGGGCCTATAGAGAGAAAAGCATAATACGTTCACTGAACTTCAGAATAAGCTGATTACGGTCACTATATACATTTTGCGGTGATTATACGGTCACTTCCTCACGGTTCAACATCGGATTGCACTCTGTTGAACGGCCAAATAGTCTGCGTGGCACCATGTTGACTAGTTAAATTGACCATGTTCCTTGTGGGTCCCACCTGTCAGTTTGCATAGGGAAAAGGTCAGATAAACAAAAATTTACACAGGCATGACACCACCCCATGCGCGGGAATCATATGGTTGTGTATGTGTCTGTCAGGGCCTGATGTGTGCGCATGCACGTGTAGGTTGAGCACCTGAGCGTGAGAGTGTGTGTTAGTCGTGTAGTGTACTGGTGTGTGCATGCATGCATGCGTGTGTGCGTGGATACGTGTGTACGTGTGAGTGTTGCGTGCGTGCGTGGGTGCATGTGTTCTATCAGTGTTACATGCATGCAGTTCGTGTGCATGCGTGCGTGTCTGTATAATCACCACACCAGCTCCTGTGTGTTAAAACAGACGACTCATCATACCAATACAAGGCCACCTTGTCCGCTGTGCCCGCGGTCATGACTTCGAACCACCGTCCAATATTTTTTTTCATTTGTTTTCATTCTTACTAGCAAGATGCCCGTGCTTTGCACGTAACATCAAGATGCATCTGTATGACTAGTTTATCTTGTGAGAGAAAAAGGATGAACGAGGGATGCCTTATTTGCAAATGTGCAGAGGTATGTGGGTACCTTTTTTGCAAAATTGTCATAGTTTCTTTCCTACGCGTCAGATATAAATCGAACGGCCTATATTGCAGGATGGCAGGCACACCATCATCACCAACTCTGTTTTTTATAAGAGTGTATTTTATCCCTACTCTTATAAAAAGCATAGTCAGTGATGGTCGTGTGCCTGCCATCCTGCAATATAGGCCATCCGATCTATATCTGACGGATAGGAAGGAAACTATGGCAATTTTGCAAAAAGATACCCACACCCCTCTCCACACTTGCAAATAAGGAATTCCCTTGTTCATCCTTTTCTCCCACAAGATAAACTACTCATACAAATGCATCTTGATGTTCCGTGCAACGATGGGCATGTTGCTAGTATTTTATGAGAGTGTAGATGTAGAGTAGATACAAGCCGACAGGTGGGCCCAATGGTAGTGAGATAATGTGATGCAACACTAGAGGTGCCATGTGGAGCGTTTAACTGGTCAACTAGTCGTGTCTTTAGCAAATAAAGAGTTGTACGTTGAGCCCGTGACTGTATAATAACCACAAAACGTATATGGTGACCGTAATGAGTGGATTCTGAAGTCCAATGTACGTATCATGCTTTCGCTTCAAATACAATGATGGTCACTATATATATCACGAGAGAAAGATGAAACATGCGTGAATGTGCTGGGGGCTTACTTTTAGAGGACCTGGAGATAGTTTGTGTGCGTACGTGAAAGGGGCGTAGAGGGGGGGGGTATGCGATGGAGAGAGAGATGCTCTTCGTTTCTCATTATAACTAACTTTATATATAGTATCAAAATATACAAATTCACAGTGCGGAATAAATATCATTGTGGGCACCATGCAATGCAAGCGTTCATACTCCTCCATATAACTTTGTAATGTTGTATATATGTAGAAATTCTAAAACATTTTTTTGGCCACACTTTATTCAAAAGGAATGTTGTATGCGAAATAAACGTGAAGAGATGGCTTTTTAGATCAATGGGGTACGTGATGTAACATGGGCAAATGTGTAGTTGATGCATTTGGCAGGGCCTAGAGAGGTATGTGTGTGTATTACGTATTCGAGAGAGGCATGGATAGAGGGGCCGACAGGGGGGGCGTGGGAGAGATGGCACGAGAAATGAGAGTGGTCTAGAGAGAGAGACGAATATGACATCACGGCGAGAGATTCCCTTGAGTGTGTATATGCAAGGAGGGAGTGGATAGAGGCACCAGGAGAATATATTTTTTGTGTGTGGTGTATGTGCTGGTATGTGTGGGTGTGAGATGATAACGAGACGTGGGGGCAGAGGGTGTGTCACCGCGTGAGGTCCGGTGGGTCGAGGTGAGGCCCTTCGTTCGGTTCCGTCCTGCGCCACATTGGTCGACCCATGACGCATTTAGGGAGACCCATGGATGACTAGTCGTACAAGACAAAGATAGCATAATTGTGAAGGACTCTATGTCCACTGACAAAGCCGACTAGGATTTGTAACTCTAGGTTCTCGGACTAAGGTAACCCCTTTATCTCTGATATTACTATTCATCCAACCTAACTTTAAGGGGCATCCTACAGAATGCTCTGCTAGAATCATACTCGTCGATTAGGAAGAGAGGGGTGAGACAATGCGTGAGAGATAGGCCTAAAGATAATGTGCGTACAGGAGACACGTAGGCAGGTCTACGTATATAGAAAGGGTCGATGGGGATTGTGCGTGTGTATGCTTGCGAGGGGAAGAGTGCTTGTGATAAAGGTTAGTGAAAACAGTCGTAAATGGTTACGAGAGGGAGGGAGGGTTATATCAAGAGCATGTGTTTGAGAAAGACACGTTAGGAGAGAGTGTGTGAGCATGTGTGAGAGACCACCGATGGAGAGTGAAACTACACATACAAGACTGTTGTACACATTATTAAAGATATAAATTGTATCCAAATATTAGGATGGGATCATGATATTTGCAATTCGCGTAAGGAACGGTCATTGATCCATCAGACATCTAGATTCTATCGAATTTGAGCATTTCCATCTTATTACTCAACACAATTGATCCACATAGTTAGTTTTTTGAACTCCAGACAATGCATCACTTTAGCAATCGAATATAAACGTGAGTATAGTTCATGTTTTGTGTGTAAAGCACATTATACATAAGAAAGTTACACAATGAACATTATAAATAGCTATCTATGAACTAGCATACATTTGAATTCAACTTAAGGTGGTTTTAAAAAATCGAATTCAACATGAAGTCCATTCAATTATTTGAATTTGATATCATGGCATTTGTAAATCATACCTAAATTATGGGGGCACCAATATTTGCTCTGATTTTGTACATAATAGCATATGTAGTCGTGTACAAAATAGATTCTAATTTAGCTCCTCCATTCCAAAATAATCGTAGTTATAGGATTTTCAAGTGTCAATATTTCAAAAAGAAGCGGATAATTTAATGAGGTTTTCAAACATACAAGGTCAAATTTAATGCTGTCTATTTAGGTCAATCCTCAAAGTTCAAGAGTACTCTAAACGTGAATGCTTGTGTTTCAAAATTTCGAACGAAGCACCAAAAGAGCCTCTACTCACTCGAAACCGCGTGAGACCAATATTTGGTACTACAAGGAAATTACTTTTCTAATAACTCTGACCCGTGAAGCCTACTGGCCCGACATCCAAAGGTATAAACCGGGGTAGGTTTGTACCTTCATCTAGACGCCAACCTCCTCCGAAAAACATTCATACACAATGGCTGTCTAAGCACACATGCGCGCGGCCGAAATCGCTCCTGCCCACTATTTCAAACACCTGGGATTACCATCCTACCCCCGACCCGTAGTAGGTCTGAAATTTAAGAGGGGCAAAAGTTTGTACTTTCCCCAAATTTCAAACAAGCGCGTCCCATCTTCTGTTTTAAAAAGCCAAAAACAAGCGCGTCCTAGACCGAAACATGGTTCTCCCCCCTCCCCCCCGCCCACCCGTCTGATTCCCCATTCGTACTCCGTGGGTGCAAAAACTACCTCTCCACCAGCCGCGAAACCCCAGCATCCTCCGTCTGCCACCCCATTCCACCCATCAACTGCCACCCTCCTCCATCATGCCGGAGCCGATACCCCGACGTTATCGTCCACCGCAACCTCAACCGCAATGCCCTCCACGGCTAGTAGTTGAAGCCGAGGCCGAGCCGTTCGTACCCGAGCCAGTTCAACCATGCCATCCTGCGCGTCACCGATGCCGCTCCAACTTCGCCACCCTCCACCGCACTGGAGCTGTTCCTGCTACGCCGTCCTTCGCCGCCTCGGATCTTCTTCCCCTCTGCCGACATATGGCCACGACAACACAGTCAACAATTTGGCCATGGGTTCGTCCAAGCCTGCACCCTCCAGAACATCGGTTTCCTCGGCAAAAAGAAGAAGATCGGCGTGACATGTGGAGGCGACCACACCGGCAACCGAAAATGGTACTCCTCTTCCCTTATTCGTGCAAATCTTACGTGTCTGCTTGCACGGTATTCATACCACAGAAGACACTAGTTGACCGCTTCTTCTTGATACTAGATGTTCCTGGTAACTCGCCATGCACAAGGTTTCTCCTCATATACTACTTGACCTTAGCTAGAGGTCCATCGCCCCCTTGAATTTCAATTCCTGGTCAGTTGATTCCCAATTAACGGAAGCATTCCCCCGTGTAATAGGTGCTAGTCCGCCTCTTACGCCGGGGAAGCAGCGCCTCGGTATTTATCTTAGGGGCGTGTGGCGCCTAGAGCTACTGGTGCCCGATCTGGAGGTCGGCTGGGATTAAAGGGATGGCCTGGGGGCGCTGCCAAGCACGGCGGTGGTTTGAGGTCGAGGGGAGTGCGGGGCGGCGGAGGCAGGGGTCTGGGTCGATGGTGGATGGCGGTTCGAGAAAGATCGTCAACAGTGATTGGCGGGAGGTAGACGAAGGCCATCTGCCCGTTCCTTATATATCGGACAGTTCATTAAAAAAATCGACTGACCTATTTATTTTCAGTCGACTGTTATCTTGATATGACCACATCTGGTGCTGTGCTGGAGGAGTACCTGCATTTCCTGTGCTCATATATTAAAAAAATCATATGGAGTAGAATCTAATTTTGTTTGCCATGCAATGTTGTAGAGCTATCATATGTTTCCTGTCATTTATTTTTCAGCCACCTGGTATCTGCTACTTTTACAGTGCACTAGTTCTGCACACTCTTCACCCATACTCTCACTATTGTGTTTTTATGCAAGGGTATTTCAGAGTCTGCCTTGAGAGAAGCAGAAAAGAAAAGAGAGAAGTTGCTCCAGCTTTCTATGCGGGTAAGCATGGCATGTTACAACGCTATAAAGGGTGTAGTGTCAGCAGATGGAGACAGTAAACGTAGCTCTAGAGTTGATGACCTCGCTCGCAATGAATCACCATCCCAGGTGCTTGCTTTAACTTCGCGGTGTCATATGTGGTTGCATGTTCCATATGGTGTCTAGCTTGTATTCGAAAGGCCGAAGTTGGTCTTTATTCAGATAAGGAAAGACATTTTTTACATGAACCACCATCTCGTGAGCACTAGAAGACAAATAGCTAGTCAGGGCACTGGCCGAGCCAGTGACAAGCCCAGCAAAGAGAGGCATCACCTGGAAGCCTACTAAAAAGCCGCGATGGTGGCGAAGCAGCCCGCCTCCCACCAGGCTCTCAGGTCCAAGATGATCATGCTCACCACTCCAGCCGGATGTCTAGCTTGTATTGCTTCTAATTTGGTTAAATTGCATTTGCTTAGCTTACACATTATACCTTTGAATATGACATGCCTTTCTGTTTTTGGTACATACTAGTACATCTGTGTATTAACCATGTTATTACATCAAACTAATGTTCTTGTGTATCCCTCATCAATCACTTATGATGAGGCAGTCAGGCAAGTGGATTACTCATTTAAAGAATGCAGCGTCAGCCTCCTGACATGATTCTCAAGAAACAACAAGGGTAGATGAAGATAGTGAACGTAGCTCTATAGTTGATTACCGCATTTCCCCTACACTAGCATCGCAGGTGCTTGCTCTAACTTGGCAGCGTGATGTGGTTGCATGTTGCATATGGTGTCTAGATTGTAATTCTTCCAATCTAGTTAAACTGCATGTGCTATTCTTCTTAGTTTATACATTATACCTGTTAATGTGACATGCCTTTCTGTATTTAGTACATACTGTATTTAGTACATAGTACAT
Organism: Triticum urartu; assembly: GCF_003073215.2. NCBI lineage: Eukaryota > Viridiplantae > Streptophyta > Magnoliopsida > Poales > Poaceae > Triticum > Triticum urartu. The sequence continues at coordinate 365,486,664 of NC_053025.1, read as the reverse complement.
CTGTCTATTAAGCATGTCCTCACATAAAACTATTGTTTTTTTGTATCCTGCATAAATCAATATGACGAGACACCTTTAGTATATGCAGTGTGATATTAGTTGCATCTTTGATATGATTTATAGCATGCACGGCTTCTAATTTGTTGAAATGCCATTTATGACGGGACACTTTTAACTTGGCAGAGTCATATTGGTTGCATCTTTCACGTGGTGTCTAGCTTGCATTGCTTCTTATTTGGTGAAATGGTTTCTGCTTAGTTTACACAAATAGTTGTGAATATGCCATGCCGTCCTGTTTTTCATATTATTCCATCCTGGAATCACGTGTTTGCCTTACATCAAATTAGTGATTGTCAGTATCATGCATGAATGAGTTCTATGACCCGTTAACAGCCCCGACCAATGGGGATTTTCCACGTGTAAAATCATCATTGGCTGGAGGGAACACGTGTCGGCTCGCCGCTGGGACAGATGTCATCCACTCATTGGACCCAAAGCGCCTATGATACGTCGACACGTGGCACGGCCCAATAGAGGCCCATTCCTATGAAAAGGCCGACCCATTTGACTTGGTCAAAAGGTGGCGGGCCAGCCCACGGCAAGCTTTTTAACGGCCTGTTCGCATATAGCCCATTTACAGCCCGCTAACCCAGGGCCCGTTTACGGCCTATCCGAATTAGGCCCAGTAGCGTCATCTGGGCTGTCCAATATAATTCCAGCCCATTTTAATTTTCGGCCCATGAGGCCCTTAGTAACCCTCGGCCCATTAATGGCCCGTGGTAAAACTGGCCCGTAATGAACATTGTATCACTTTATACCCATTAACGGCCCATTATACCGTTGGGCCATTTCCAGCCCATGTTATCTTTTGGCCTTCTCTGGGCCCATTTATTCTTGGGCTCATTTCCAGCATTCGTTTACTTTCGGCCCGTTACTGTCATTTTCTGCTTGTGGGCCAAATTCAGCCCGTGGTTACAGTCGGCCCGTTTGTGGCCCGTTAATACGTTGGCCGTTTTCATAGCGTCATCAGATACAGTTGATTAACGACGGCCCATTATGGTCGGCCCATGAACAAACGATTTCAACTCTAGCCCATTTACGGCCATAATGTGGTCTGTTATTGGCCCATGTTTGGCCAACCGATGATACGGTCCATAGAAGGCCCATTGATGATACGGCCCGTAGAAGGCCCACTGTGTCTATGGCCCGTATAAGGCCCATTGTTTCTACGCCACGTAGAAGGCCCATTGTTTCTACAGCCCTTAGAAGGCCCATTGTTTCTACGGCCCGTAGGAGGCCCATGTTAACTACAGTAAATATGTAGCCCATGGTTAATGTGGCCTAGTTTTAAAAAATAGGCTATTGCGGCCACTACCAAACCGTGGAAAAAGAACTGCACTGACTACAAAAAAAAATAAACAAGACAATAAGGAAATAAATAGGCAAGCAACTTACGCTAGGCTATCACGGCTATTACACATATTACATCCACTGGGCATCAAAGTTCGCCACCAGTGCAATTATAGGGAATAAAGCAGCATATAAACGCCGCAGCAAAACAAGTCCAGAACTGAAACCACTTCAGAAGAGCTCAAGAAACAATATCCTGGGTACCCATAATGCTAGCAAGATGCTTAGCAAGCTTATTAACTTTCTCTTGTTTGGCGCTTAAATCCTCCAGCACGTGTTGTTGCACCAAAAAGTATGCATCTGAATTCTGCAGGGACTTCCTCAGTCCTTCGGCTTCCTGTCGCATAACATCTGATCAATGTCTTTCAACTTGAAGTTGAGACTCAAGAAGCCGAACTAATTCAGGCAGTGAGTTCGAAGAGCTGGTGCCAGCAGTAGTAGCCAGTAATTCAAACACTACATCAAGACAAGACTTTGGGGTTGTCTCAGTGTCTTCAATTTAGTTTTTATCAGCTTTCTTGGAGACCAACAGGGATGTCTCACTATCTTGAACCTTATCTGCATTATTTCTTGTACCATTGCATAACGGGGTACTCTTCTCCAATATTTTATCCGCATTCTAAAAGAGAAACAAACAAACAAATCACAGGTTTACAATGAAGTATATGAAACTCATTTTGGTAAACCAGTTCAGTAGTAAGGTGGACAGGATAACAACATGAAACAAACATATATCTATGTAGTATGGTCACTGTATGGACTATATCATTCCAGTTTATGTTGCCAAATCAAGATAGATACAGTTCGAATCATATCTATTTAAGACAAAGCAGCTTAGACAGAATATAAGTGTGGGAAACTACACAGCAATAACAACACTTGTAAGGTGCATGGCATGACAATATAACTGTTTATTCAATTGAAATTGAAATTAACATAGAGAAAGTTACAACAGCAAACACGTTAAAGAAACAGTTTTAAAACATACCTATTGCGCCATTGGAGTTTCAATTGCATCCTTCAAACTTGAAATTAGTTGGTATGAGTAAATCCAGTGATGCAAGAGCAAAGTAGTATGAACCATAGCTACAGAACTTGGCTTGAGAACAATTCTTCTTCTGCTTTAAGCGTTGACTTGGGGTTCGGAGTGGTGGTCATTGTGCTTTGGGCACTGTAGTTGCCTTACTAACTACTCGCGTTTGGGTGCTCTATGGTGGAGACGGTGCTGTGTCAACGGGAACTGGGCTACTATCCGCTGGGGTTGGGGTTAGAAGGGGTGTAGCTGGTTCTCTGTCCAACTGGGAAGGGGTACAATCTGCATGAGTCTGGCTTATGTGTGGTGGGGCTGGTTCTTGGGGTAAGTACAACCATGGTTCTATCTCCATTGACAGGTAGCACGATCTTTTCTGAAGACCGTGTTTTTACTCCCACAGATACTGCCATCACCCCCTCCCATTGAAATGGCTGATAAACAAGAAAACTAATCGAATGTACATACATTGTAAGATAGACAGGTGCAATGGATAGTAGGGAAGAAAACAGGGCATGAAATAATTCACATTTATGTTGTCTAACCAAATAGAATAGCAGGACATAATTTCACATATATGATGGCTAATTAAACAGGATAGCATGACACAATTTTACATGTATGATGGCTAACTAAACAGGATAGAATGACATACTTCAAAATATGATGACTATGTAAATGGGATGACATGATATAACTATACGATGTGTATATTAAAGTGGTTGGCATGCCATAAATCACAAACATGCTGTCAATGGAAACATGATGACATGATATAATTCACGGATAGAATGACATAATTCAAAATATGATGACTATGTGAACAGGATGAGATGATATAACTATATTATGTCTTTAGAAAATGGGTTGGCATGCCATAATTCAGATACATGCTGTCTATGTAAACATCATGGCATGATATAATTCAAATATATGATTTATATACTAAGGAAGTGAGCAGAGGGCAATCGCATATATGATGTGTCAACTAAGGAGATGGCATTCAATATCGTGTATATGATGTAAAAACTAAGCATTGCAATACAACATATGCATGATATGGGTAATATAACCCTGCCAAGTTTGAGCATACACCTAAGGGGGATAATAGGATTGGTCATGTACCTCTGAATCCTCCTCTAAAGAGCTATTTGTAACCAGCAAGATATCTGCTTCACCAGGTAGCATTGTCTGCTCTGAAGACCTTGTTTTCACTCCAGATTTCTCCATCACGAATTCAAATGGCTGATGCACAGGAAGAGCAGTTGAATATACAAACATTGTCAACAAAAGCAATGAGAAATACAAAAAAAGGACGACATGATATAATTCACATATATGACGCTTGGCTAAACAGCATGTCATTACATAATTCACATATAATGCCTTGCAACAAGATAGCATTGCATAATTCACATATGTAATGTCTTGCAACAAGATGGCATTGCATAATTCACATATATGGTAATTAGACACTAAAAGGTGGCATTCACACAAAGCATGTCTAAACTAAGCAAATGACATAGTAATGCAAGATACCATACGCACGATATGAGCATCATAACCCTGCCAAGTTAGAGCATGCACCTTGGGGGGGGGAATAGGACTGGTCATCTGTCTCTGAATCCTCCTCTGAGGAGCTATCTGTAACCAGCAAGACATGCGCTTCGTCAGATAGCATTGTCTGCTCTGAAGACCTTGTTTCCACTCCAGATTTTTCCATGACCATGTCGAATGGCTGATGCACAGGAAGAGTAATTGAATGTACTAAATTTTTTGACAAATTTAACACGTAATAAAAAAACGATGTCATGATATAATTCACATATAAGATGACTGGCTAACCAGGGTGGCATTGCAAAATTTACATATATGATGCCTGGCTAAACAAGATGGCATTTCATGATTCACATATACGAGAAAGAAACTAAACAGATGACATCTTTGATGTATACAGTAAGCAATGCAAGGCACCATATGCATGATATTACCAACATCAGCATGCCAAGTTAGAGCGAAGACCTCATGGGGTAAATAGGAGTGGTCTTCTGCTTCAGAATCCCCCTCAGAACAGTTATCTTCCTCTTGATTACGATCCGAAATGGTTGAGGGGGGGGGCTGCCTTTGCGCCCACCATGGAGCGACGTCTGCATGAAATTTTATTGCCACGCAAGGCTCGTCTCTTTTGCTCTGCATGTTCAGTTCCATTGTGTACAATAACTGACATGCATAGGAATAAAACATAGTGAGATTATGTAAGGAGTGCATGCACAAATCCAGAGTGATGGTAGCAAACTATGGATAGACCCAAAACAAATGATAGCTGGCAGATAATATCTTTAGTTAAAAAATACAAATAATGGATCCTTTAATGTTTGTTTGCACCCAACATGAAACTCATAGTAGACACCCGAGATTAACCAGATAGTAGACAGATAGTACTGATTGTTGCCCCAATATGTACCCCACAACCATTTAAAAACTCAAGTTTCAGCATAAGTTTGGACCTGAGTCGGAGTCTAATAGGTGAACACGATGATAAAGTATCATGTCATAATATTAAGGGATGCATAACGTAAGAAGACACGGAAGAGTGCGACCTCTCTCGCGGACCCATGTAGTCCTCAAGGTCATCTACTCAGTTGATGACGGTAATGCAGTTTTCGTGGCTGCCGGCGATGGGGAAGAAGATCTGAGGCGGCGAAACACAGTCTGGAGAGTGGATCCCTGCTGTGGTGAACCCTTCCGTCGTTGGAGCAGCTGAGCTAGGGTGGAACACAGCACCGCAGGAGCAGGACAAACGACACAAGTTTTTCTTTGACACATATATGGAACAGAAGTAATCGTGTAAGGGCTTGTTTGAATTTGAGGATTCTAACAATGCAGGGATAGAAAATAGACAGGAATAGGATAGGAATGCACGTGCAAAACAGGGAATTTAAAAACACAGGATTTCTGCCAATCTGGGTGTTTGGTTCACAAGAATTGGAAGATCACAAGATCCAAAGAAGCATGTTGAGATTAAGTCAAACCACAAGAAGTGTACAACCTCTTTGGCGAAGCCATGCCGATCTCAGCGTGATTGGGTTGGCCGGTGAGGATGCTCCGGCTGACTTGGCTCTCGGAGGAGGGGAAGAAGATCTTAGACGTCTAGAGATGGAGCCCGAGGTACTGCTCCGCTGTGATGGAGGGTTTCGTTGTTGGAGCAGCTCCGGTGAGTTGTACGACGCCGAGGCTGAAGCAGGACAAGAGAGACAATGTTAACCTGAGTGGAATTCTAATAGCATCTCCAATAGATGACGTAAAATACATAACCACAAAGTGCTAGATGTATACATCAGCCGCTCATCTCTGAACTTAACTGTCGAAACTGAATTTAACTGTTGAAACTAAACTTAACTGTCAAACTGAATTTTGCTGTCGAAACTGAATTTAACTGTCGAAACTGAACGCACTAGAGGTGAGGCTACAAGTCAGTCGACTGACTTTTTCATCTCTGGTCAGTCGATTTTGCAGCCGTTGGATATGAAATCAAGGGTGTGTAGTTCATCTTCAACCTCCACCCCCCTGAGCCGCCAGCCACCACCGGCCAAACAGCCGCCCCCCGCCGCCCGCGGCCGGCGGTGCCCTGCCCCGCCCGCCCCGAAAACACTCCCCACCACCGGTCCGCCGCCGCCCCATCCATCCTTGTTGTCCCCCCATGCCGAGCTTTTTCTCCGGTGATCCCCATGCCACCGCCCCACCACCATCGGCGACCACCGCCCCCACCCTGAACCAGAAGATAGGTAGTGGGGTGCCTCTCCGGCGAACCCTCCTCCCCGCTGCGGATGGTTCTTCCTTAACTCCGACGAGCCCCCCCCCCCCTGAAAATTGACTGACCCAAAATTCAATTCAGTCAACATAAGTGTAGCTAAATCGGAGCAGCATCGCAAGCAAGAGCAAGAGCGAGAGCAGCAGCGCGAGCAAGAGCAAGAGCAGACCAGGCAGGGGACCAAGAGCAAGAGCACATCAGCAGCGCGAGCGAGAGCTAAAGCAGCAGCAGCTCCTACGGATGTGGACGTCGCCGTCGAGGGAGCGACGCTATGGAGGAAGTGGCCGACGAAGCCGACGTGGATGGAGCCGCGTCGTGTTGGCTCGGGACCGAGCACTGGCAGCACCGTGAGATCGAATCAAGAAGAAAATGCGGCGATTAGTGTACAACCTCTTTGGTGGCGCCGATTAGGCCGCAGCTTTATCCGAGGAAACGGTGATGATGATGCTCTACCGGTGGTGCAGGTGAAGACGGCAGTGTGGGAATGGAGGTGGCGCGAAAGACGAGAGGAACATCAGGGCAACTCCTTGGAGGTGGAGGACGGGGTGGCTGAACCGGCGGGACGACCAGATCGACGACGGATCCTCATCCGGTAAAGTGGATGAGGGACGTCGGGGTGTTGTTGTGGACGACGTCGTCGTGGAATAGGCTCCGGCTGGGTGGCGGATGGAGGAGGGTGTGGTGCTTCGCGGTTTTTGCCGGCCTCGGTGTACGAATGGGTGGGAGGATGGGATGGGAGTGGGGAACCATGGCTTAGGGACGCGCTTGTCTGAAATGTGGGGTAAGTTACGAAAGTACCCCCACCGATTTGAGGCGGTTCTTTCGGTTCAGGGGTATCACGAGCATTTTGCGTGTCAGGATTTCACAGGAGGTGGGAGTTTTTGCGCGTGTTGTAATTTTGGAATAGCAAGGCGCGGGTTGAGATGGAGGGAGTTGTCAGAGCACATCGAGACAAAGATATATCTTAAATATTTCGGGCTAACAAGGCATGGGTTGAAGAGGCGGGAGTTTCGCAGCACGATAAACAGAGACGCTAGCTTGAAATTTCGGCATAACAAGGTGCGGCTTGAAATTTTGGGAGAACAAGCTTAACGTGTACCCAAAAAAGACAATTTAGACTAGTATGATATACTACGTACAATGTGTTTAACACGCATAACACACACAGAGACACCATTTAGACTAGTAAGGTACGCGTGCATTGCACGCATGAGATTTGGCAACCAAATTATGAATAGATAGCACATTATAGCATGTAAGCTTTGAGTCATATATGCATGATGTAGATGTTCGTTTAATTCTTATAGTTCATTTCATTCAAAATCATCTAGTTTTTATAAGAAAGCTAATCTATTTTAAGATTCATGGAATTGTGTGTTGTAAGGCAAAGTAAAAACAAATCATGTAGAAAAACATTTGGGCAATTATGATATGGAAGATTCTAGAACAAAGACGAAGTGCTTGTGTTTTGAGGTTTGTGCATTATGCTTAAGTTCAACCATAGAGTCTTCTAGATTGTACATGTGGCAAAATCTGGTGGAATCTAGATGATATCCAACGGCCAGTTGTGCTCATATTTGCCAGCTCTGCACCATCGGATTGGCCTCATCCAACGACCATCTTTCAAAGTTAAAGTTATCCACACACTATATAAAAAATATAAAATATAATATATATATATAGGGGTATACATATAGATATGTGATGCGAAAGCCACCCATCATCTCCAATTAGTATAGTTTGTCCATGCACGACTGCAATGTGGCCAAACGATGTCTACCATCGGTATCTCAAATTCAAACCAATCTGACCTTGTTCAATGTGTATGCATTGCAACATGCTCGTTTCCAAACCACACCGTGCAGATCTCCGTTATATTCATGCTTGCATGGGTTTCAAACATCATGATCTCTTATTCAAATATTTGAATTCAACTTTACATTGATTATGACCTCACCTGGTCTTTTACACCCACACATTGGTCTTCTCTTTATAATTGTACCACTAACTTTATCTCGTGCATGCATGCACACACACTACCAGTTGGCAGTATCCATCGCACACATGCAATCTTTTTTTTCAGGTCAGTCTCCCATGAAGGCACACATACACACATCCCCCTCTCCATCGTATCGGACATTCTTTATCTCTGACGTGCATGCGCAACGATCGATGTTCCTCTATGTGTGTGTGTGTGTAGCTAGGTCTTTCATAGTATTCCACATAAACCGATCAATCTATATATCTAGTGAGGTCTCACCCTCTTTCCCACGTCCCCATCGATCAATCTATACCTCTCTATATAGGATTACATATATAGCTAATACACCCACATTAATTATATATCCAACGCCCCCCTCTCATCATTCATGCCTTCAGCTTCATCTCTCAGACGCGCGCACAATGGCCAAGACAGGGGCAGCAAGGGCCCTACCCCCCCTAACATCACTATATATCGAGGCTAATACGAATGTGATCATTAGACAATTGCTGGTAAAAATGGTTTAAGTTGATGAATTGGCCTTCCTCGTAAAGGATTAGCAAAGCTTGGCCCCCTAGCTTATCGGACATTTTTCATGGCTCCGCCACTGCGCAACAGCGAACGTTCTCACACCCTCTCTCTAAATATCGATCTCGCAGTTGTGCACTCCTTCATAGTCTCCCTCCACTCGGCCCCTTGCACCATCTTCTAGCCCCCCACCGGATTTTGCCACATTTACAATCTAGCAGACTCCATGGTTGAACTTAAGCATAATGCACAAATCTCAAAACAACAGTGGTTCTCCTTTGTTCTAGAATCTTCCGTATCGTAACTGCCCAAACTTTTTTTCTAGTTGAATTACCATTCTTTGTTTGTACTTTATGCTTTACAACGCACAATTCCATGAATCATAAAATATATTAAGGGCTTCTTTGATTCAAAGGATTCTCGAAGGAATTTTGGAGGATTCTAATCCTTAGGAATTTTTCCTATCTTGGTTGTCTGATTCGTAGGATTGTAAACCATAGGAATTTTTCCATATGATTCATTTGCACTAGATTTCATAGGAAACATCCCAACCACTCAAACCTCTTTGAAATAATTCTGCGTTTTTTCTATACACAATCAAACACTCGTACCATCCTGTAGGATTCAAGACGACATTCCACTCTAATCCCATGTTCTTCCTATTCCTGCGTTTTGGAAATCCTACAAATCAAAGAGGCCGTATGTTTTTTATAAAAACTAATTGATTTTGAATGAGATGAACTATAAGAATTAAATGAAGGTCTACAACAGGCATATATGACTCAGAGCTTACATGCTAAAGTGTGGTATTTATTCGTAATTTGGTTGCAAAAATCTGACGCGTGCAATGCACAGGTACCTTACTAGTACTTCGATTATGTGCAAAACACAATGGCATGCTACACAGTGTCTCTCTTACAGTTCATGAAGCCACGTGGGCACGTGGCACATGTGGAGGCGTTGTCGTGACATCCTTGTGTGGATTGATCACAGTGATGTGCTGCTGGTTCCAGAAGAATGTACCCGTCCTCCCTGAGCCTCACTAGCGGTACATGCACGAAGCGAAGATGTGCACGCACTCATTCCCTTGCACACACACGCGGGTACACGGGCGGACACAATTTTGTACCAAGATACATGCTACCTCTTGAGCACTGCGTTGGTTTTCCCCGAAGAGGAAGGGATGATGCAGCAAAGTAGCGTAAGTATTTCCCTCAGTTTTTTGAGAACCAAGGTATCAATCTAGTAGGAGACTATGCACGAGTCCCTCGTACCTGCACAAAACAAATAAATACTCGCAACCAACGCGAATAGGGGTTGTCAATCCCTACACGGCCACTTACTAGAGTGAGATCTGATAGATATGATAAGATAATATCTTTGGTATTTTTGTGATAAAGATGCAAAGTAAAATAAAGGCAAAGTAAAAAGAAAAGGAAATAACTAAGTAGTAGGAGATTATTATGATGAATATGGACCCGGGGGCCATAGGTTTCACTAGTGGCTTCTCTCGAGAACATAAGTATTCTACGGTGGGTGAACAAATTACTATTGAGCAATTGATAGAATTGAGCATAGTTATGAGAATATCTAGGTATGATCATGTATATAGGCATCACGTCCGAGACAAGTAGACCGACTCCTGCCTGCATCTACTACTATTAGTCGACTCATCGACCGCTATCCAGCATGCATCTAGAGTATTGAGTTAAAAACAAAGTAACACCTTAAGCAAGATGACATGATGTAGGGGGATAAACTCATGCAATATGATGAAAATCCCATCTTGTTATCCTCGATGGCAACAATACAATACGTGCCTTGCTGCCCCTACTGTCACTGGGAAAGGACACCGCAAGATTGAACCCAAAGCTAAGCACTTCTCCCATTGCAAGAAAGATCAATCTAGTAGGCTAAACCAAACTAATAATTCGAAGAGACTTGCAAAGATAACCAATCATACATAAAGGAATTCAGAGAAGATTCAAATATTGGTCATAGATAGACTTGATCATAAACACACAATTCACCGGTCTCAACAAACACACCGCAAAAAGAAGATTACATCGAATAGTTCTCCACAAGAGAGGGGGAGAACATTGTATTGAGATCCAAAAAGAGAGAAGAATCCATCTAGCTAATAACTATGGACCCGTATGTCTGAGGTAAACTACTCACACTTCATCGGAGGGGCTATGGTGTTGATGTAGAAGCCCTCCGTGATCGATGCCCCCTCCGGCGAAGCTCCGGAATAGGCCCCAAGATGGGATCTCATGGATACAGAATGTTGCGGCGGTGGAATTAGGTTTTTGGCTCCGTATCTGATCATTTGGGGGTACGTAGGTATATATAAGAGGAATGAGTATGTCGGTGGAGCAACAGGGGGCCCACGAGGGTGGAGGGCGTGCCTGGGGGGGGGGGGGGGGGGGGGGGGGGGGGGGGGGGGTAGGCGCGCCCCCTATCTCGTGGCCTCCTCTTTTGTGTCTTGACGTAGGGTCCAAGTCTCCTGGGTCTTGTTCGTTGAGAAAATCACGTCCCGAAGGTTTCATTCCATTTGGACTCCGTTTGATATTCCTTTTCTTCGAAACCCTAAAACAGGCAAAAAACAACAATTCTGGGCTGGGCCTCCGGTTAATAGGTTAGTCCCAAAAATAATATTAAATTGGATAATAAAGCCCAATAATTTCCAGAACAGTAGATAATATAGCATGGAGCACTCAAAAATTATAGATTCGTTTGAGACGTATCAAGCATCCCCATGCTGAATTCCTGCTCGTCCTCGAGTAGGTAAAGGATAAAAACAGAATTTTTGATGCGGAGTGCTACTTGGCATAATTTTAATGTAATTCTTCTTAATTGTGGTATGAATATTCAGATCCGAAAGATTCAAGACAAAAGTTCATATTGACATAAAGATAATAATACTTCAAGCATACTAACAAAGCAATTATGTCTTCTCAAAATAACATGGCCAAAGAAAGTTCATCCCTACAAAATCATATAGTTTAGTCATGTTTCATTTTCGTCACACAAGAATGCTCTCATCATGCACAACCCCGATGACAAGCCAAGCAATTGTTTCATACTTTAGTAATCTCAAACCTATAAACTTTCACGCAATATATGAGCACGAGCGATGGACATAGCACTATGGGTGGAATAGAATATAATGAGGGGGGTTATGTGGAGAAGACAAAAAGGAGAAAGTCTCACATCAACGAGGCTAATCAATGGGCTATGGAGATGCCCACCGATTGATGTTAATGCAAGGAGTAGGGATTGCCATGCAACGGATGCACTAGAGCTATAAATATATGAAAGCTCAACAAAAGGAACTAAGTGGGTGTGCATCCAACTTGCTTGCTCATGAAGAAGTAGGGCACTTGAGGAGGCCCATTGTTGGAATATACAAGCCAAGTTCTATAATGAAAATTCCCACTAGTATATGAAAATGACAAAACAAGAGACTCTCTATCATGAAGATTACGGTGCTACTCTGACTCACAAGTGTGGCAAAGGATAGTAACATTGTCCCTTCTCTCTTTTTCTCTCATTTTTTTTGGGCCTTCTCTTTTTTTATGGCCTTTCTCTTTTTTTTATAATTCCTCACTTGGGACAATGTTCTAAAAAATGATGATCATCACACTTCTATTTATTTACAACTCAATGATTACAACTCGATACTAGAACAAAAGATGACTCTATATGAATGCCTCTGGCAGTGTACCGGGATATGCAATGGACCAAGAGTGACATGTATGAAAGAATTATGAATGGTGGCTTTTCCACAAATACTATGTCAACTACATGATCATGCTAAGCAATATGACAATAATGAATGTGTCATGATAAACGAATGGTGGAAAGTTGCATGGCAATATATCTCGGAATGGCTATGGAAATGCCATAATAGGTAGGTATGGTGGCTGTTTTGAGGAAGATATAAGGAGGTTTATGTGTGAAAGAGCATATCATATCACGGGGTTTGGATGCACCGGTGAAGTTTGCGCCAACTCTCAATGTGAGAAAGGGCAATGCACGGTACCGAAGAGGCTAGCAAGGATGGAAGGGTGAGAGTGCGTATAATCCATCGACTCAACATTAGTCATAAAGAACTCACATACTTATTGCAAAAATCTACAAGTCATCAAAAACCTCGGCACTACGCGCATGCTCCTAGGGGGATAGATTGGTAGGAAATGACCACCGCTTGTCCCCGACCGCCACTCATAAGGAGGACAATCAAATAACACCTCATGTTTCAAATTTGTTACATAACGTTTACCATACGTGCATGCTACGGGACTTGCAAACTTCAACACAAGTATTTCTCAATTTCACAACTACTCAACTAGCACGACTTTGATATTATTACCTCCATATCTCAAAACAATCATCAAGCATCAAACTTCTCTTAGTATTCAAAACACTCATAAGAAAATTTTACTAATCTTGAATACCGAGCATATTAGGATTTTAAGCAAATTACCATGCTATTTAAGACTCTCAAAATAATCTAAGTGAAGCATGAGAGATCAATAGTTTCTATAAAATAAATCCACCACCGTGCTCTAAGAGATAAAAGTGAAGTACTAGAGCAAAACCATATAACTCAAAAGATATAAGCGAAGCACATAGAGTATTCTAACAAATTCCAAATCATGTATGGCTCTCTCAAAAGGTGTGTACAACAAGGATGATTGTGGGAAACTAAAGAGTAATGACTCAAATCATACAAGACTTTCCAAGCAAAACACATATCACGTGGCGAATAAAAATATAGCTCCAGGTAAAGTTACCGATAGAAGTAGACGAAAGAGGGGATGCCTTCCGGGGCATCCCCAAGCTTTGGCTTTTAGGTGTCCTTAGATTATCTTGGGGGTGACATGGGCATCCCCACGCTTAGGCTCTTGTCACTCCTTGTTCCATAATCCATCAAATCTTTACCCAAAACTTGAAAACTTCACAACACAAAACTCAAAGTAGAAAATCTTGTGAGCTCCGTTAGCGAAAGAAAACAAAAGACCACTTCAAGGTCCTGTAATGAACTCATTCTTTATTTATATTGGTGTTATACCTACTGTATTCCAACTTCTCTATGGTTTATTAACTATTTTACTAGCCATAGATTCATCAAAATAAGCAAACAACACACGAAAAACAGAATCTGTCAAAAACAGAAGAATCTGTAGTAATCTGTAGCTAGCGCAAGATTTGGAACACCAAAAATGGCAGCAGTTCTCATGAACGCTAAAGTTTCTGTTTTTTTACAGCAAGTTTAACAAGACTTTCCCAAAGTCTTCCCAACGGCTCTAGTTGGCACAAACACTAATTAAACACACAAAACACAACCAAAATAGAGGCTAGATAAATTATTTATTACTAAACAGGAACAAAAAGCAAGGAATAAAAATAAAATTGGGTTGCCTCCCAACAAGTGCTATCGTTTAACGCCCCTAGCTAGGCATAACAAGCAAGGATAGATCTAGGTATTGCCATCTTTGGTAGGCAATCCATAAGTGGATCTCATAATAGATTCATAAGGTAATTTAATTTTCTTTCTAGGAAAGTGTTCCATGCCTTTCCTTAATGGAAATTGGAATCTAATATTTCCTTCCTTCATATCAATAATTGCACCAATCGTTCTAAGGAAAGGTCTACCAAGAAAAATAGGACATGAAGGATTGCAATCTATGTCAAGAACGATAAAATCCACAGGCACATAATTCCTATTTGCAACAATAAGAACATCATTAATTCTTCCCATAGGTTTCTTAATAGTGGAATCCGCAAGGTGCAAGTTTAAAGAGCAATCATCAAAATCACGGAAACCTAACAAATCACACAAAGTCTTTGGAATCGTGGAAACACTAGCACCCAAATTACATAAAGCATAGCATTCATGATATTTAATTTTAATTTTAGTAGTTGGTTCCCACTCATCATAAAGTTTTCTAGGGATAGAAACTTCCAATTCAAGTTTTCCTCATAAGATTGCATCACGGCATCAACGATATGTCTAGTAAACGCTTTATTTTGACTATAAGCGTGAGGAGAATTTAGAACGGATTGCAACAAGGAAATACAATCAATCAAAGAGCATTTTTCATAGTTAAATTCCTTGAAATCCATAATAGTGGGTTTAGCAACATCTAGGGATTTAATTTCTTCAATCCCACTTTTATCAATTTTAGCATCAAGATCAAAAAAATTCGAATTCTTGGAAGGCCTTCTAGGTAAAGGTGGATCATATTCAGTCCCATCATTATCAAGATTCATATTGCAAAACAAAGATTTAATAGGGGACACATCAATAACTTTTAGATCTTCATCTTTATTTTCATAGCAATCTGGTTTAGCGGCCATCCTATTAACTAAGGTGGCTTGCTTATCCAAAATTTCAGCAGTCAACTTTTCAAGACGAGCAATTTGGGATCTCAAACCATCGAATTCTTTAGACATATCATCGAGCTCTCTATTCATAAAACTCATAAAACTTTTTTGTTCCGTAAGCTAGTTTCTAAAGAAACTATTATGTTCAAATTGCAAAACCATAAAGCTCCTGACATTGCTTTTGATCTCTTCTAATCTTTTAAGGTGAAGATCATCAAACTTAGGTAGAGCCATTGTGACAAGCAAGCAAACGAAAAGCAAGCCGACAAAAAGATGCAAATAGAGAAAGAGAGGGAGGATAGAGAGAGAGAGAGGGCGAATAAAACGGCAAGAGTGAAGTGGCGGAGAGGAAAACGAGAGGCAAATGGCAAATAATGTAATGCGGGAAATAAGGGTATGTGATGGGTACTGGGTATGTTCACTTTTGCATAGACCTCCCTGGCAACGGCGCCAGAAATCCTTCTTACTACCTCTTGAGCACTACGTTGGTTTTCCCTGAAGAGGAAGGGATGATGCAGCAAAGTAGCGTAAGTATTTCCCTCAGTTTTTGAGAACCAAGGTATCAATCCAGTAGGAGGCTACGCGCGAGTCCCTCGTACCTGCACAAAACAAATAAATCCTCGCAACCAATGTGAATAGGGGTTGTAAATCCCTACGCGGCCACTTACTAGAGTGAGATCTGATAGATATGATAAGATAATATCTTTGGTATTTTTGTGATAAAGATGCAAAGTAAAATAAAGGCAAAGTAAAAAAGAAAAGGAAATAACTAGTAGTAGGAGAATAATATGATGAAGATGGACCCGAGGGCCATAGGTTTCACTAGTGGCTTCTCTCGAGAGCATACGTATTCTACGGTGGGTGAACAAATTACTATTGAGCAATTGACAGAATTAAGCATAGTGAAAGACATTACTACACCACTGCGCGCATGCGAGTAGTTAAATCATGGGTTGCTAGTAGTACTTCCATTGGTCTCCTCCATATTTTGTGCCAATTTTTGACAATAACATAATATTTACGCATCTGAGTAGTGCAGTCTACTTGAAATTTATGTCCCACTAAACTCATAGGGAGCCGTTTCGGACCTCGAAACCAAAAGCCATCAATTAATCTTTACCTTGTTCCCATCACATTCGAAAGTACTAGTGCTACAACTAAGTGCAAGCCTGCTCACACCTACCAGTATGTACCAAACCTGAACGTGTTCCCACTATGCAGGCTTTAGTACTAGTGCTAGTACTTAGGTTATAAAAAGGGGAGCTACCTAACCGAAAATTACTCTACCTTCCTCCTCATAAGTCCTGCTTCTTTGTCCGTCCTTGCCATTTCCGGTGTGCAGAGCTCTAGGTCGAGAACTACTCGTAACAAGGGAGCGGCAACCAAGGCTGCGGAAAAAAAGAGGGGGCTCGCCGCCACGCAGAGACCTTGAAAGATCTCTCACGAGCAGGCGATGGCTCCCAAGAGCACCCTAGACGCAGAGGCGAACATGCCGAGCTGGCGGCACTGGAGTCGTTATCCCTCGACGGCATGCCCGATAAGCTCAATAAGCACCTCAATAAGTAGAAGGAGTTCATCCACGACTTGGTGGAGCTGCTGAAGGAGAGCCTCGACGATATGCCCGCTGAGCTCAATGAGCAGCGGGAGTTGACCGCCGGCTTGGTGATGCTGATGAAGAAGAGAATTGCCTCGGAGAAGAAGGCGACCGACGAAATCCTACAACTTCAGGAGGACAACGCGAAGCTCTGCCACGGGCTTGACCTGCTGAAGGAGGAGAACGCCAGCTGCAAGAAGTTGCATGAGAATAGTAGTTCCTCGATGAAGATGTTGCAGGCCCTCGTCATGGAACAGAAGGCGGATTTGGGAAAGCTCCGCATTGAGCACCCAACTGCTGTCAAGGTACGTAATGCGGCCGTGGAACAGATGATGAAGGCTCGCATCGAGAAATCCCGCGTCATGGACATAATGATGAAGATGGAGGTCGTGGAGGCGATGAAGAAGCAGTTACGACTCCGCCGCCAGCAACCCTTCATGTAGTGAGAGCAGCGCCCCAGACTTGTGTGTGCGTCTTCCTTCTTTTTTGGGGTGATAATCCTCCTTCTTCTTTTGCTCCTGTGTTTCTTATTTTGCTTCGGGTGTTTCGCCGCACGTGTCACCTTCTCTGCGAGGCATGAATAGAACAATGCTAAAAATGAGGTGACTAGCAAGTTAGATCATTCTTTATCGCCAATAGAACAATGCCTCTTGCTAGTAATATATAATAAGAGTAGAGAGTAGAGGATATGGCACTGGGCTGCCGTGTTTCGTGCTCCTCCGTCGTACTCTAGTGGAAAACTTGAGTATATCGCACAGTTCTTTGCTCTTCCTCAGGTCGTCGACACATTTATACGAGCAGTCAAATCACAAGACCCCGCCTTCCAGCAGTAATGAGCCGTCAAATCACAAAGGCCCTCGCCTCTCGTGAAAAGGACCAAGCTAGACTGCCCGCCCTCTAGCCTTTTAAAAAATGTATACATTTGTACAGTAGTAGTATCGATGGATTGTGCCATGGAGCAAAACTAACAAGATGTAATTAAAGAAAAAAGGTGGTACATATAGAGACCGCTCATCACCAAATTATGCATATAATATATGACACTACCCACTATGAAGGTACTAGTAACATAGACTAGTAACTAGTCTATGCTACTCTCCACTATAACCAGCCAAAGTCGAGGCGCGGATACCAACGAGGGCCTGGTTGTGTCTATACTTGGACAACTCACCCGACTGCATGTGCACCAGGCAGACGTAGCTCGTGTCGTGTTGGTGACGTGTGCGGCCCGCACATTCATCAGTCTTGCTATAAGTCGCGGTAGATGCTATATAGGTCCATCGAAACTTACATCAAGATCCGTGCAAAATTTTCTTTTCAGATTTTCTTTTTCTCTCTTAAATCTCAGTCGAGTGAGACATTGCCACGCCATTAAACAGAGGCTCGGGCACCATTAATGGAGACCTTGGGAGAGAGGTGGACGGAAGATGGAGGTCAAAGGGCTCGCACGCCTCCCGTACTCAAATAGCTACCCCGCACGGCGCCTCCTAGCTAATAAAAAAGGGGACGCGTGGCAGCACGTGAATGGTAAATAGAATGCCCACTGTTTCAATAATACTTGCGTTTCCGATTGTAACGTGACGACACTTGTTCCAGAATGACTTTGTTGATTGTTAATGTGTGCGCCTTCGCAAATCGGACAACAAAATTACCATAGCATGTTGGTGCCATGTCATGACACCAAGCCAAGTTTCATGATTTTCATGCGTGTTTCGGATTTATAGGAATTAAAAAACCAAGTTTCTCAATGTTTCCAGCCGAGCCATGATGCCCAGATGTTTGAATTTCATTCCCATTTCTGGCACGGGACCTAGAAATTTACCCGAGGACACACATGTGATTTTTCAACCAGCTTTGGCACACTGGAGCATGTGCTTGTATTTAAAATTTTAATTATGTACACAAAGGTGACACGTTCCCTCTCAGAAGCACGAGCCTTCATGAGAGAAGCTCTGGTTTGCAAGAAACTTATACCAAAACTTGTTCCTATTCTGCAATTTTTTTACCACAACATGGTAGTACCATGACATGACACCATGCCAAGTTCCATGATTTTCAGGCATGTTTTCGATTTACAAGAATTTTGAAACCAAGCTTCTCAATGTTCTCGGCCAAACCACGATGCCCAGATGTTTGAATTTCATTCCCATTTCTTGCATGTGACCTTGAAATTCACTCGAGGACACACATGTGATTTTTCAATCAACCTTGGTGCACGGGAGCATGTGCTTGTAGATCAAATTTGGATTATGCACATTAAATGACCAGAAACTCAATTAATTTATAAAAAGGCCAAAAAACCAGGAATAATTCCAAAATTTAATAGGGCACTCATATAGTTCTATGTTGCCTCAGTAAAGAAAATCTGGGGGAGGCAGCGTATATTAGGAATGCCATTACACATTGTTATTTTCACGTCAAACCCGTTGACCATGTTACATGACAAAAATAAGCCGATTCTCACAATGATAAGTTAATAGTCTCCAGCATAACACACCCCTCAAATAAAACTAAGCACCCTGGAATTCTTTGAGAAAACTAAGCACCCTAAAATTCTTTGACAACTAAACTGCTTGCTATATGATGTTGGCCATATATATTGTACGTATATAATGTGAAGAAACGAGTGGTAGTTCTATACCAACTAAAAGATGAAATGTACGAAATATAACAAGAAGAAACATAACATAGTTCTGTTGGGGGCTCAACACAACACACCCCTCAAATAAAACTAAGCACACCAGAAATTAAACTAAGCAACTAATCCAGTAGACACTGCATTAGAACCACCATGAGCAACGACACTGCCACCTTACTCGGACTCCTCATCCACGTCCTCGACTTCGTGCTTGTCCCTTTTCCTCTTGGCCGATACTTCTTTGCTTGAACCGCACACTTGGATCTTTCTCTTCATCCAACCCTTGTACATATTGAAACAAAGGTAGCCATCCATTACAGCGTAGTGGATGTGGTCTATATCTAGTACATTCCACTCCCATGCATGATGAAACCTGAACAGAGGTTTCTTCAGTGTACCGTATGAAGGATGACCCATGGCTCCTGCCAGGGTCACCATTGAAGGCTGATCACGGGAGGGCACCAGCCGTTTCTTCTGGAGGTTGAAGGGGTCGCCTACAACGAGGCCTATCCGACCCAGAATTTCCTTGTCGTTCCTAAAGTCTACAGTAACGAATTTGACTCTGCCGTCCTTGAGGAAATTCTTAAAATCCTGGCACTCAACGTCGGCATGACATATGTGGTAGACCAAGCATAAGTCATGCACGCAAACCTGGATCACGGCGGGCTTCTTCTTCTCTGCCTCCTTTAGATTTTTTCTCGCTTACCAGGGTTGTGGTGTACTCAACATCTAGCCTAGCGACCCACTCATCATTTGAGTTTTCGAACATGCGTTTGGAGCGAGCAAGGCATTCTTTCACCGTTGCGGAAGAACAGGTGTAGATGACGTCGAACTCATCACCGGTGATGGTTATAACCTTGTACTCACCGCCGATCATGGAGATTTCGGACACCATGGATTTGGGAGAAGGGTTAGGATTAGTGGAACTGCCGTAATGTGAAAGGACGGGACGACTAGGAGCGGTTTATCGATTGTAAAAATGTCGAGTGGGGGGCGCGTGCGAATGGTAGGGTAGTGTCTTGCCTGGTGGATAAATGGATTCATGCATAGTATTATGGGGGCCCAATTAGATGTCATGTCTACTCGACGCCCAATTAAATGGCTTTCGATGTCATGTCAAGCGTTGGGAAAATTACAGGTGATACAAAGCTTTCCATTCTCCCATGATACGGGCTTCCGAGAGCCCATGGATCTGAGATCGAACGGTTGCGTGGCGTGATTCTAGACCTACGGGTGAATATCCTATCCTGGAGGGTTATTCTGCAATTTTTCAGCAACTTAGCATGCTACCGTTGGATCTCAGATCCAAGGGCTGCCAGCAGCCCATATCATGGTCGCACCTACCACGACCGTCGCCTCACTCGCGCGGCCGCGCCCTTGGAGATTTAAAACGTTGTGTTAGGCTATCTGATGTTGGCATGTCATACATAGTCATCACTTAGTCACTCATACAACAAGGTTAGCTATAAGGTTGGCTATAAGAGCATTTTTTGTTTACTTCTATCTATCTCTTTCTTCATAGTATTTATTGCATTTGCCAAGGAGTGAGCTCTTCCAATGAAATGGTGCTTAGATGAGGTGCTATGGGCATTAAATGGCTTAGCAACTCAAGCCCCCAATGCATAGGTGCTTAGTTTTTTGTTGCTAAGTTTGCTTCATCTAGGTACACGTGCTTATCACCGTTTCTTCCTGGGGTCACCAAACTAGTTTGTCTCTTCTTAATTAACTTGCCACGTCAGATTTTATGCCTATGTGGCAGGCTTAGCACCTGTAGGATCAAGTACACTAGTGGGCTATAAGCCCGCTTTACATGGCATTTTTGCATATCTGGGGGAAAGAGGCAAGGAAAAAATGGAGGAGTGGGCTCTCAAGCAAGACCCAGCCTCTACATGGTGGAGCATCGGGAGAGGCACCTGTATGGAGGTAGTTAGGAATTGGGAGACTCAAGCCGGTCGTAGCGCCATAGTTAAAATGGTAATGGCAAGTCAAATCACCAGGCCCCACCTGTCCAGCAGTAACTCACTGTCAAATCACACAACCCTACATTTGCCGTAGCCTACTCCCTCATCTTCTCACGTCTTTGTCAAACCGACTAGGCCGAACTGCCCCGCCTACCGCGTGGGAAAAGCCCCGCCCACGACTTTTAAATAGTATAGTATACTAATTTTGTATCCATGGATTGCGCCATGGAGCAAAGCCTCGAGAAAACGGTGGTACACATGTACTGAGTATACAGCACGCCCCTCGCATTCGCGTCGCACCCCAGATGGTCAGTCGGTCTGGCACGCCGCTCTCCGAATGGAACGCGCGTCATATTGCGTTTGCACACACATGTGGGACCGCAATTGAGAACCGACCATAGGCACACTCCCCAGCCCCGCAAGTCGGGTGAGTTAATAAAAGTAGTACATAAGTCGGGTGCATGAAGACTTCTCAACAGTCATTGCCGAGGTTAAGCCGGCTCCAGCCGATAGACAAAAGAAAACTAGTACTCCACTATATAGGCAGGAGCCTCCGCGCTTGCTTGCTAGTGTTGCTCTCTTCACACTGTCTCGTCCTCTCCAGATCTAAACACGGCAGCGGTGGACACACACTCTCTCTCTCTACTCACCGCTGGTCACAGATCCAACCGGATCCTCTCCGCCGGGGAAGTTGAGAAGTTGCAACATTTACGTGGTCGTCCTCGGCGATGGCTCTTACACACTACCGGCGCGTCCCGATCAGCGTGCCTTGCCGTTCTCTCCCAAGCATCGCTGGCGAGGGAGGGCCTCCCACCCCTTCTTCCTCGCTACCGTAGTGTGGGTAGATCCGGCCTCCCGCCGCCCACCTAGCGACATCTCGGCAACCCTCGGGTATAACTTCCTTCAAAACCGGCCTTGCTCTACTTCCCGAGCTCCTAACGTCGCTGCATTTGTATCTTTTACTATTTCTCAGCCCCCCTCGTGTAGATAGGATCGATCAGCTGTTCGGAAACCACCTAATTTTTTATTGTTAACAGGTAAAACTTGTTCATGCACTCAAATCTAGTAGTACTTGGTTCAAACAAGGAAGAAAGGGGGTGGGGTGGGGGAAGATTTGTTACCTGAATCTAGGACTTGGTCGAAAGAGGAAATAATGGGGGCGAAAAGTAGTAGAGACTGGCTATCCAACTGGTCTCTAGGTCTAATAGGGAAATAAAGGGAACATTGTACAAACTCAATATAAACCCGATCTATTGGTTGAAAAAGGAAAGAAAGTGGGGACTAGGGGAAAAATCAACAGAGTAAGTCCAGCACTAGATTTGCTAGCCTCATACAGTATAAGGTGGCTATATATGGAACAAAAATGGGACCAACCCAGATATCCTCTTCTAATGTTTGTTGCCCCGAGCCACTCTTATGTAATGCCACTGGTAAAATGTAGCGGTCGCACTGTTAAAAGTAAGGACACGTTAAACCAATGTTGTTTTCAATGTAATGCCTCGAGTAATATGAATCAATGGCACTTTTTTTCATGTCCTGCTAAATTTCCCATTAAGATAAGTTGCTTCTTTTCGTTAGAGATGCAACTGTCCTGGTACGCCTACTCTCCAGGAGCTTCACGACCAACCTTGATGTTGCTCAATTTTATTGCAACTAATGAAGAAGCTTTGTGGGTTTCGTTTTCTGATGGAAATGGAACCGGGGCTGGAGCCCCCTTCTTAAAAGAAGAAGAAGAAGAAGAAGCTGCTAGCTCATGCGACATTGCTTCATTTTAGGTGAACTGCACCAAAAGTTCCCATGAATTGAATCATCCATGTTGGTGACTGGTGTCGTCCCTTCTACGATGGCGTTGACTGCAGATATGGTTCCCAACACGAGGTATGTTCCTTTTTGGTCTGACTGTTTGCCAAAGATCCTTCATGTTGATTCTTCTCTTGTGCTACTGTTTTGGCACTGCCATGATAAAGCAGTAATGTTATTATTTTGCACCTTAATCTAGTGGCACTATTAATTTGAGGCCATGTTTTGGCACCGCTAGGGCCACTGTTTTTTATATATCGAAAGAGGGGGTTCCCTCTGTTTTCATTAAAGAAACCCAACCATAGAGAACCATTATCCGACAACATCTCAGTGTAATCGGGCAGTTATGCAACTACTACTAGAACGGACTGAGTACTGGCAGGAGACAAGTTCGCCACATAAGCTAGCCAGGTAGGGGACACAACACCATCTCGACCAAGTTTGGATTACAACCCAAATGCTACCACAGAAACATCAGGGGGAAGATAGGGACTGAAAGAGCCAGCTTCAGCATCCTAGTCTAAGCAACCCCGGCCTTCATCCTTGCGACGCATGGTACACCTCGTTTGCCACCTGCTCGACCCTAGTGTCACTGATAAAATGAAGTAATAATACAGTTAAAATAGAGCGAGTGTCCTCTCTATCATTTCATTTCCAATGTAGATAAAGAAAGTGCTTCTCTTTGTTAATGTATGTTTCATCAACTAGTCCCATTGTTAATGTTTAAGCGTTTCTACAAACTGGGGTGCTTAATTTTAGTTGATCTGCACAAAAAATAGAGATTTGAATGTCTCAAGGCCCCTCCTTGTACTACCACTGTACACTGATGTTCATCACTGGCAGAAGGTGTATCGGGGAGACTTGGGTCGATTTCCAGTATGATGTAATATTTTCTTCTATTTATTAGTGTATGTTTCATCAACTAGTGCCACTACAGTCTAATCACGCCTTTTCATTATCTGTGCAAACAGGCTTATTCAGCTGCATTTTGGTGGAACTGCACAAATGTACAGATGGAACCGGCATATATGCAGAGTGCGAGGTGCCAAGTAAAAATTACCGACACCAAGCCTGCTCTATCTAAGCATTGGCATCCCCCACCAACAGTGGGATGTGTGGCGCTCACTATGGATGGATCTTTCTTGGCAGCAAATCCTCTAACCAAATACTAGTAGCTTAGACTTAAAAAATACTAGTAGCTTATATTGGCAGTTTTCTAGGGGTGTACTCTTTTCTGGAAGAAGCACCAATTCTAGATATCTATTTTTAGCACTTAAAAAAATGTAGTTTCAAAGGAGTGTAAAAGTGCATACAATGTGATTCTCAGAGAAGAAACTGCAAGTTCCAGTTTTAGATAAGAAACTTCAGGTTCAGCTTCAGATAAGAAACTGCAACTTTCAGAGGTAGAGCATTTATATTAACACGACCTTTTCAAACAGTGTTAACATCATGCTGGAAGTTTTATTCATGGTCGAAACTGGAACTACCATCCAGTTAACATCATGCTGATCAACATTCATGCATAGCACATCTTCATATGACGCACAGTCAAAAAGATATGCTATTTTCAAAATGCCCACACAACGTCAAGTGTGAAAAAAACAGAGAAAACGAGGGACGAAGTTTTGGAAAGTGTAGGACGTGGTGTGCGTAGATGACAATTGGGACCCACATATCAATAAAGGCAGAGGCAAATTTTTTTGAGATATTTTCTCTGCACAGGTGGAATCGAACCCGAGCGGAACAGCTGTCGGGTAGTGTCACTCAGCCACTGGGCTAGTTCAGTTGTTTCGTTACTAATAAGGCACTTCCTCAGGTTGGATCTCCTCCTGCGCCTTTGTGCGCTCGTCGCGACGCTGCTGTCTGCCGTTGTCAACATGCTGAAAAACGAGAGGAATCTAGAGAGGACTGTACGTGGAGAGGCGGACAGTCGGGACCCACCAGGCTATGGCCGTACGCAAGCCAGTGCCTCATCGAAAAAATACTTCCTCCTAATGCTATACTGACATTGGGGCCCATGGGTTTGTCAACATAGTTACTTTTTTCAGGTGCTTCAATGTAGTTACTATAGGAGATAAATTCACAACGAAGCCGGGGAGCTGGCAGGTATCATTTATTATCACTGGGGCAGCAAGTATCGGGAGGGGTGTGGTGTACCGCAAAACGGGACTCCACGGGATACTGTTCACCTCCACCGTCGACCCCCTCCACCCTCCACGGGCTACTGTTCATCCACCGTCGACCTCCTCCAGCCTCCACCTGCGACTGTTCATCCAGCCTCCACCGCACGCTACTCCACCGGCTACTGTTCAACCAGCCCTCTCCATGGGCTCCTATTCAACCACCACTCCACGGGCTACTATTCATCCAGCCCTCCACCGTCTACTGTTCATCCTACCCTCCACGGTGTGGTCCTGTTCATCCAGCCCCAACCAGCTCAATCGATCAGGGTCCTATTCATCCAGAGGCAACACCACGGGGTCCTGTTCATCCACCCCACCAAGAACTATTCATCCAAACCCCCTAGCACGCTCACTGTTCATCCAGAGGCAGCATCGATCGGCTTCAGTTAGCAGCAGTAGCGAAGGAATCGCTTGATCGGGTTTAGTTAACAGCCATCGATCGATCGCTCGGGTTCAGTAACGCGTAGCCTACAGTGCAATCGCTCGGGTTCAGTTAGAGCCCAACACTTGGCACCCACGCGCGTGCGTGTACGAGAGAAACGCGCATCGCTAGGCCCCAACCACCCACCGTAACCGGGAACACCCCGATAGTTTCCTCGCCCTCGCTTCTACCATGGTTTTTTCCCTCATGGACGGCCCAAAGAATGTCATGCAGTTGCGTCTCGGGCCCGCGTAGGACGAAAAGCCCATTTTCTATCAGGATTTTTGGTCATAGAAGTAGGACCCCACCACATCTATGATGATACTGGGTTTTGTCACAATTATCGTCATAGAAGTGTCATAGGTATGACATAAATTTTTTTCGTTCTACCCAAAATGTCACAGATGTGTCTTTTTTTGTAGTGTCCCAACATGGATTCAGTACAGGAATGACAAAGACAAAACCCAGTTCAACGCCTTCCTCGACCATTTATCTGTAAGTATGGTTACGTATGGAAACTAGTAATATCGTCTTGCTCTGTCCAATACTTTCTAGGTTGTCGATAATGAGACTCCCATAATTTTCAATAGATGAGGATCAAGTTGGATAGCCAAGATGATGCAACCAGACAAGCTTGCACCCATGTTTTCAAGTCTGCTTACGACAGTATCAGTATAACTTGAGGAAAACTCACTTTGAAGGCAAGGCTAACAGTGAACTTGCCCAAACATCTCTAGTGGAAAATATATCTGATGAAGACTGGAGAGGCCTCATTAAATACTGGTCCGATCGGAAGTATCAGGTACATTATATATATGTGATCAGATCACATGTTGAAGTCCTATTTACGCATGTGCCACACAAATCTATCTTCTTGTAGGTGAACTGTTCAAAGAATAAGGCCAACCATACTAAAGTGAAATTCCAACAGACGACAGGATCTCATAGCTATATTGCACACTGCGAGGCTCTTGTAATTAGTAGCTGTTGCACTCTTTTCGCTATACCATATTATCAGATCTATATTGACTTGTTCCAAATGTAGAGGAAAGCCCACAAGGACCAAAAAGTACCTGAACCAAATGCCGTCGAAATCATCAAGGACTGTCACACCAGCAAGAAGAAGGACATGACTACACCAGTCAAAGCCGTTGTTGTAAGTCCTTAATCCTCATGCCTTTTAACTACTACTTACTCTGACTTGTGCCTTGAACTGCATGGTTTGCAGCCAATGTCTATTACTCTTTTCAATTTTATACACAATTGTGTTAGCGTATCATTGCACCTTACAAGGTTTAAAAGAGAGGAGTGATGTTCCTTTGATCTTGACCTGTAATCAAGTTCTGTGCTGGACTTGCCCACACAACGTTACAATTGCCTATTTGTCTGTTCTCAGTTGTTTCCTGATATGAATAATGCCATACTATGCTTACCGTATTATAAACTTCGTCTCTTTATCCTTAGCCCTCAATACAATGTGAAGAAATAGACAATACATTAGCGATGGTACATGGTCATATGTTTGGAACCTGGTTCTATTATGTACTTTGCAATAAAATACAACTATTATTTTACATGGGTTCACCAGAGTAAGTTATGTATATAGACCAAAGCTATTTTGTTTGGTTTTGCTGCCTCCTTAATATCTTCTGTTCTGGTACTACTAATGTAAAACCACAACTTTTCAGCGAGCTATGGAAAAAATGGTGGAACCGCCGCCTTCTGAAGGTGGCGAGGCAACTATAACCGCAATGTCAGCTCTTGCTGGAGTGGGTCCGTACCTGGCCACTAACAGTGCCAAAAGCACATTCTTGCATAATACTGGCTTGGTTGTTAAGGCAATCTCGTCCAAACTGCCTCATGATCAAGATATGCAAGCTCAAAACAATGTTGTATCTGCCCTCCAGACACAAGTCCATTCCCTAACAGAGACCCTTTATGAAACAAGGAGAGACATTGTTCGATGTTGTCAAGATATGCATGGTTTTGAAACCAGACTATCAGACATTTGCTATGTTGTTCAGGTGCCTAGGAGAACTGAAGGCGAAGGTTATGGTGCTCCATCGGACAATATAGCATGAAAACGTAACAGTCAGGTCAAATGAACTGAGCTTCTGAACTTCTGGTGGTGCCTTTATCTGCTAGACTGTTAACTTTTATGTCAACCTTCCTTTTGTTTTATAGTTGTAATTTGTTTTGGTGTGATACAAAATTTGTTCTTAATGTGCAACCACCGGTTGAAGAAAACAGCAAGCCATTTTTGTATAGTGTAGGGTGTTCCCTATATTTTCACTAGTGGCAAACTTGATGCCCACCGGCTATAGTTAACATGGGCCTCGTATGGGCCGTAGAAACAAGGGGCCTTCTAAGGGTCGTTGAAACAATGGGCCTTCTACGTGGCGTAGAAACAATGGGCCTTATACGGGCCGTAGACACAATGGGCCTTCTACGGGGTTTTGATTGGTTGGCCAAACATGGGCCAATAACAGACCACATTATGGCCGTAAATGGGCTAGAGTTGAAATTGTCCGTTCATGGGCTGACCATAATGGGCCATCGTTAATCGGCCGTATTTTGATGACGCTATGAAAATGGCCCAACGTATTAATGAGCCACAAACGGGCCGACTGTAACCACGGGCTGAATTTGGCCCACAAGTAGAAAATGACAGCAACGACCCATAAGTAAACAAATGTGGAAATGAGCCCAATAAAAAATGGGCCCCAAGAAGGCCAAAAGATAACATGGGCTGGAAACGGCCCAACGGAATAATGGGCCGTTAATGGGTATAAAGTGATACACTATTCATTACGAGCCAGTTTCATGACCTGCCGTTAATGGGTATAAAGTGATACACTGTTCATTACGGGCCAGTTTTACCATGGGACGTTAATGGGCCAAGAGTAATAAGGGCCTCATACGGGTCGAAAGACACCATGGGCCATACATGGGCCAGAAGTTAAAACGGGCTGGAATTATATTGGACAGCCCAGATGACGCTACTGGGCCTAATTCAGATAGGCCGTAAACGGGCCCTGGGTTAGCGGGCTGTAAATGGGCTATACGCGAACAGGCCGTTAATAGGCTTGCCATGGGCCGGCCCGCCACCTTTTGACCAAGTCAAACGGGCTGGCTTTTTCACAGGAATGGGCCTCTGTTGGGTCATGCCACGTGTCGATATATAATAGGCGCTTTGGGTCCAATGAGTGGATGACATCTGTCCCAATGGTGAGCCGACACGTGTTTCCTCTAGCCAATGAAGAATTTACACGTGGAAAATCCCCATTGGTCGGGGCTGTTAACGGGTTATCGGATCCAAAACTGTATCCGATAGCTTAATGGCATTCCGTTACGGTGAATGCCACGTGTCGGTCACCCTTGATGAAAGCACTTCTGTGACACGTGATTTATTGTCATGGAAGTGGACACTTCCGTGATGATAATTTTGGTAATGTCATGGAACATTTCTACGACAGCATAGGTATGACTATCTTGATTCTGTCATAAATTTGTCATGGATGTACATGCATGACAGAAAACGTGACCTACTCTGACAAACACGTATCATCACGGAAGTGTATTTTTCTGTAGTGTAAGGAACATGCTTGCATGGGTACCACATCAGAATCAACATAATCAGCATATTTAGAGATACTAAAATGCGCAGGAACATTACGTGTTACCTTAATCTTGCCACTGTTATTGAACCATTGGATATAGTAAGGATGTGGATGTGGTCTTGTGGTGAGAGATAGCTTCTCGACCATCTCCATGCTAGCCAAGTTGTTTCAGCTCCCTCCATCTATGATGACACGAACAGAACTGTCCTTCACAACTCCCTTTGTATGGAAAAAATTATGCCTCTGATTTTGCTCTGCTTGTGTGACCTGCACACTCAAAACACGTTGAGCAACTAAACATTCATACCTGTCTGCGTCTCCAGGAGCCGTGTATTGCATCTCATTTTCAGAATCATCTCCACCGTGTTCTTCACGTGTAATAAGAGCCAAAGTCTCCTCATCATAGTCACTAGCGGACTCAAAACCACCATCCTCAGTAGCAATCATCACACAATGAGATTTGCATCCTCTTGCATAATGACCTCTTCCCTTACAGCGACGACAAATAATATCACTTGTGTGCCCTGTTGATGCCATGGAAGAAGAAGAGCTCTGTACAGGCCCAACAGGTGTTCCCTTGGTAGATAGTTGTGGTTGTGCCTGCTTTCTTGTATCACGACTGGAGGTGGCAGCTGATGGAGGTGCCGATGCAGTAGAATGTGTGGAAGTAGAGGATGCACGCGGTGTCCATGAGGAAGGTCGACCTGCAGAATTGTTAGTTCGTGCCAATGCTTGTCCATCCTGCACTTCACGTTTAGCTTTTACAAGCAAGATGGAATGAATGAGTGATATTATTATACTCCTTGTACTCTAGAATGGTCTAATTTCTCTACTTAATTCACCCATAAAACTTGCAAGCATAGCTTCATTATCCTCAACAATACCACATCTAATCATGCCAGTTTGTAATTCCTGATAATATTCTTCTACATATTTTTTGTTGTTGTTGTTGTTGTTATCCTCAACAATACCGCATTTAATCAATTGTCGTCGTCGTTGTTGTCGTCATTGGTGTTGTTGTTGTTGTGGAAGACGCGCAAGTAGTTCATTAAATTTGTTATCGAGCTTTGTTTCGAACGTCTTCTCAAAGCCAATTATCTTGCACCTGTTCAGTCATCATTTGCTGAAATTTATCATGCAACTCCTTATTTGTCATGTTCTCCTAGTCAGTCTGATCGACTTGTGATCCTGCCATGGTTAGCAGCAATAGAAACACACAAGAATATGATCCTACAGACTACTAGAAAATGGTGGTGGTGGGGTGAGGGAGTCCTGGATTAGGGGGTCTACGGACAGCTGGACTATATCCTTTGGTCGGACTGTTGGACTATGAAGATACAAGATTGAAGACTTCGTCCTGTGTCAGGATGGGACTTTCCTTGGAGTGGAAGGCAAGCTTGGCAATACGGATATGTGGATCTCCTCCCTTGTTACCGACTCTGTGTAACCCTAGCCCCCTCCGGTGTCTATATAAACCGGAGGGTTTAGTCAGTAGAACAACATAGAATCATACCGTAGGATAGCTTCTAGGGTTTAGCCTCTACGATCTCGTGGTAGATCAACTCTTGTAATACTCATATCATCAATATCAATCAAGCAGGACGTAGGGTTTTACCTCCATCAAGAGGGCCCGAACCTGGGTAAACATCGTGTCCCCTGCCTCCTGTTACCATCCGCCTTAGACGCACAGCTCGGGACCCCCTACTCGAGATCCACCGGTTTGACACCGACATTGGTGCTTTCATTGAGAGTTCCACTGTGCCGTCACCGGAAAGCTCGATGGCCCCTTCGATCATCGGTAACGATGCGGTCCAGGGTGAGGTTTTCCTCCCCGGACAGATCTTCGTATTCGGAGGCTTCGCACTGCGGGCCAATTCGCTTGGCCATCTGGAGCAGATTGAGAGCTACGCCCCTGGCGATCAGGTCAGGTTTGGAAACTTAAACTACACTGCCGACATCCATGGAGACTTGATCTTTGACGGATTCGAGGCCATGTCAGGTGCGCCGCACAATCATGACAAGCATGACGCAACTCTGCCGTCGGACAGTGTTCGAGAGATCGCATCTGCAACTACTCCGGCCTTCAATCCGGAGAAAATTGTGCCATCCGAGGACGGAGGGATAGTACTCGGCATGGAGGCCGCACTCTTAGTGGCGATGGAGCCGGATACTGACTTTAACCCTTACGAGAGCCATGTTGCCGAACCACTGGATTCGTCTCCGACCACGGACTCCGAGCCGCCTGCATCCGTGCCTATCGAATCCAATTGGGCGCCTATCATGGAGTTCACCTCCACGGATATCTTTCAGCACTCGCCTTTCGGTGATGTGCTAAATTCATTAAGGTCTCTCTCCTTGTCAGGAGAACCTTGGCCGAACTATGTCCGGCTAGAATGGGATGCGGACGACAAGGAAATTCGCTGCCCACCCACCACCCACTTAGTAGCCACTGTCGAAGATTTAACCGACATGCTCGACTTCGACTCCGAAGACATCGACGGTATGGACGACGATGCAGGAGACGAACAGGAACCACCGCCCATAGGGCGCTGGACCGCCACCTCCTCATATGATATATACATGGTGGACACCCCCAAAGAAGGCAATGGCGTTGAGACAGCGGAGGATGAACCCTCCAAGAAGCAACCCAAGAGCCGACGTCAGCAGCGCCGCTCTAAGTAGTGATACCGGCACAAGAGACAATAACACTCCGGATAGTGCCAAAGACGACAGCAATCCCCCCCAGCATGATTTAGAGTGGGAGAGTGAACCAGCTAGCCCTCCAGAGCAGGCAACAGATAGAGAATCGGAGGAGGACAATTACATGCCTCTCTCTGAAGACGAGGTGAGCCTCGGCGACGAAGAATTTATCGTGCCTGAGGATCCCATCGAACAGGAGCGCTTCAAGCACCGGCTTATAGCCACAGCAAATAGCTTGAAGAAAAAGCAACAACAGCTTCGAGCTGATCAAGATTTGCTAGCAGATAGATGGACCGAAGTCCTTGCAGACGAGGAATACGAACTCGAGCGCCCAACCAAGAGTTATCCAAAGCGCAGGTTGCTACCTCACCTCGAGGAGGAAGCATTGAAACCCGCATCACCAGCGTACGATGCGGCTGACCGGCCACCGCGAGGCCGAGACAGAGAGGCGTTTCAGCCTGAAGTTCAGCCTGCACCCCGCCGCCACTCAATCAAAAATACCAAGGCCCGGGGCAACACATGGGCCTGCGAGACGTATTGGACAGCAGGGTAAAACATGCAAGGTAAATATAAGGGTCACGGGGGCGCGTGCCAACGCGGGACGATGACCGTCACGCTGGATACACTAAAAGTAAATCCGGCCAGGCCGAATACAGCAGACAAGACTCATATGAACTGCGTCGTGATATAGCCCGGCACAGAGGTGCATCACACCCCCTATGCTTCACTGATGAAGTTATGGATCATGAATTCCCGGAGGGTTTTAAACCCGTAAATATCGAATCGTATGATGGTACAACAGATCCCTCTGTATGGATTGAGGATTTCCTCCTTCACATCCACATGGCTCGCGGTGATGATCTGCATGCCATCAAGTACCTCCCACTAAAACTCAAAGCACCAGCTCGGCATTGGCTGAATAGCTTGCCAGCAGACTCCATCGGCAGTTGGGAGGATTTGGAGGATGCATTCCTGGACAATTTCCAGGGCACTTATGTGCGACCGTCGGACGCTGACGATTTAAGTCATATAACTCGGTAGCCAGGGGAATCGGCCAAGCAATTCTGGACATGGTTCCTAACTAAGAAAAACCAAATTGTCGACTGTCCAGATGCAGAGGCCTTAGCGGCATTCAAGCATAACATCCGTGACGAGTGGCTTGCCCGGCACCTCGGCCAGGAGAAGCCGAAGTCTATGGCAGCCCTCACGACACTCATGACCCGCTTTTGAGCGGGCCAGGATAGCTGGCTGACTCGCAGCAACAACACATCAAGGAATCCGGGCACTTCGGATACCAAAGATGCCAACGGCAGACCACATCGTAACAGACAAAAGCGCCACAACAACAGTGATAACACCAATGATACGATAGTCAATGCCAGATTCAGAGGCTCTAGATCCGGTCAGCGGAAAAAGCCATTCAAAAGATGTACTCCGGGCCCATCCAGTTTGGATCGCATACTTGATCACTCGTGTCAAATCCACGGCACCCCCGATAAGCGAGCCAATCACACCAATAGAGAATGCTGGGTGTTCAAGCAGGCCGGTAAGTTAAATGCCGAAAACAAGGAAAAGGGGCTGCATAGTGATGACGAGGAGGAGCCCCGGCCACCGAACACGGGAGGACAGAAGAGGTTTCCCCCACAAGTGAAGACGGTGAACATGATATACGCAACCCACATTCCCAAGAGGGAACGGAAGCGTGCACTAAGGGACGTCTATGCGATGGAGCCCGTCGCCCCAAAGTTCAACCCATGGTCCGCTTGTCCGATCACCTTCGATCACAGGAACCACCCCACTAGTATCCGTCATGGCAGATCTGCCGCACTGGTCCTAGACCCCATCATCGACGGATTTCACCTCACTCGAGACCTTATGGATGGTGGCTGCTGCCTGAACCTGCTCTATCAGGATATAGTGTGCAAAATGGGTATAGATCCCTCGAGGATCAAACCCACCGAAACCACCTTTAAGGGCGTCATCCTAGGTTTAGAGGCCCATTGCACGGGCTCAATCACACTGGAAGTTGTCTTCGGATCTCTGGACAACTTCTGAAGTGAGGAGTTAATCTTCGATATCGTCCCGTTCTGCAGTGGCTATCACGCACTGCTCGGGCGAACCGCATTTGCAAAATTCAATGCGGTACCACATTACGCATACCTCAAGCTCAAGATGCCAGGACCTAGGGGGGTCATAACAGTCAATGGAAACACAGAACGCTGGCTCCGCACAGAAGAGAACACTGCGGCCCTCGCAGCAGAAGCACAAAGCAGCCTTTTAAGGCAAACCACCAATTCGGCGATTCAGCCCTCGGACACCGTCAAGCGAGTCCGGAGTAAACTGCAACAGGATCACCTGGCACGTTCAGAGCTCGCCTAGGAATTCGGCCGCCGTCCCAGTCCCAGTCAAGCGATGAAATCCGTGCCGCGCGTACATAATTGCAAACTGAAAATACCATGGGCATAGGCGGGGGCACGATCAGGGCATGTCCCGCAATGCGGCTTAACCGCCCTAGGGGCTGCATACCTTTATCATTTTTTCTCTTTTCAGGACTTAACTCTCTGGAATCCCTTTCCGGCAGTATGATTGCCGGACACATTACGGGAAGGAACAACCAAGGAGGCAAGAAGCTAAGATGTACAAGGGAACCCCCAGGTGGTCTCTAATAATAATCGATATACCCGCTTTCTACTATCCATACACAGCTTGCCCTTGGATAGGACATGTCAAATAGTCCTATTTTCCGCTTATTACACTACTTGTATCAGTACACTTCGACGTGTTATTTAAATAACAATGCATAGCATTAGTCTATTATTGCATTATTCATCCCTTTTTTCTTATATGTTCATTTACGACAACTTGCACCCGTACGTGTTGGTACGGTCAGTACGCCAGGGGCTTTCGTTTACCCCATAATACGGCGTGAGAAGTCCGAACACTTTTGACAGTGTGGCACCCCGAACTTATAGCATTATATGCATTAGCTCCGAATCATGTCTTGGGTCAATAGTTTGGTTTACCCGGCTCCCATGTTTTGGTACCTTACGTTCGGCTATATCGGCTAAGGTAGCACTGGGAGAACTACTGCGATTGTGTCCCGGTTCTTCCGAACGAGCACCTCAGTAGAGAAAGCCGAAAACTGACTGTCATGATAAGGCGAGAGCCGGTCGCTGTTCGAGAGGTCTCAAGTCCTTAAAGACTTTTTCTGCTTTGGGCAAGGAGTCGGCCTTGTCCGACTTAGGCGTATATAGCGCCCCCAATCCGACCCTCCGAATACTAGGGGCTTTGCCAAAATTTAAAATTGTAGACTTCTATGGCTAAGTGAGAGTGATAAAGCCTTATAGTCCGATTGCCTCGTTCGTTGTGCTGAACACCTCCCTCAAAGACCCAAAATTGGGATAAAGAGTGCTCAGGTTTATCCCGAACACCCCAGTACTAGTTACATGGGGGAAGAAGCCGACAACTAGCCAACTCTCAAATTTTATAAACGGCTGCACATAAGGTAATTTTTTAAATTCAAAAAGTGTTGCATAGCGCAAATGAACTCGTTTCATATTACAGGATCACATGAGCATGTTCATTCGAAAATTACATCTCTGGCACATTCCTCCGCCACAAGGTGGGAACCCTTCAGGACACTGTCATAATACATTTCAAGGCAGCGATGCTCCTCGCCCTTCGGCGGACCCTCCTTCACCAGCTTTACGGCGTCCAGCTTCGCCCAGTGCACCTTCACCCGAGCAAAAGCCCTGCATGCACCCTCGATGCAGACGGACTGTTTCATAACTTCAAGCCGTGGGCAGGCATCCACGAGCCACCTCACCAGACCGAAGTAGCTGCTAGGCAGGGGATTGCCAGGCCACATCCGGACTATATGCTCTTAATGGCCTGTTCGGCCGCCTTGTGAAGCTCGACCAGTTGCTTCAGCTGGTCGCTCAAGGGCATTGGGTGTTCGGTCCCAGTATACTGAGACCAGAACAACTTTTCCGCCGAGCTCCCCTCCTTAGCTCGGTAAAACTCCGCGGCATCCAGTACACTGCGGGGAAGATCTGTGAATGCTCCTAGAGAGCTTCGAACTCGGGTAAGTAAAAGGAAAGTTTCCTTCACATGCTTTCTTTGCATAATGAATGCCTTACCCGCTGCTATCTTCTTCACCGCATCCATCTCCTGGAGGGCCTTGTGGGCTTCAGCCTTGGCGCTCCGTGCACTTTTGAGCGCCTTCGCAAGCTCTGATTCTCGCGTCTTAGAGTCAAGCTCCAAGGACTCGTGTTTTTTGGCGAGAACCTCGAGCTCTTGCTGTACCTCGCCTACCCAGGCTTCTTGCTTTTCCCGCTCAATGCACTCCATGGCCGCTTTGTCTTCGGCCTCGGACAGCGCCTTCCTCAGGGTCGCCACCTCGGTTATTGCCCTTGACAAATTCATAATGATCCTATTACTTACAACCAAATTTATTTTTAATATATAGACAAGGTATTGCTTACCTTTGCTCTCCTCAAGCTGCCTCTTGGTAAGGCCGAGCTCGTCTTCGGACCGCTCAAGGTCCTGCTTCAATAGAGCGACCTCCGCAGTACGTGCGGCAGCGGCCAGCAGTGAAGCCTGCATATGCACATAGACATATTCTGATTAGACTCCTGAGTCATTATTTGATCCTGTTTTTCTTTTGTACATGTCTTGCATTTCATATCATGTCATCATGTGCATCTCATTTGCATATGTGTTCGTCTCATGCATCCGAGCATTTTCCCTGTTGTCCGTTCTACAATTCGACACTTCTAAGTCCTCCAGCGCCCCCTTTTGTCTCTTTGCGTGTGCGGGTGTTAAACTTTCTCGGAATGGACCCAGATTCGCTAAGCGGCCTTGGAACGCCACCGGTAGACCGCCTGTCAAGTTTCGTGCCATTTGGAGTGTGTTTGATACTCCAACGGTTAACCGGGGAACCGTAAAGACCTCGTGTGTGTTGCAGCCCAACACCCCTCCAAAGTGGCCAAATAACCCGTCCAAACCCCCTCAATCCTTTCGGCCGTTCGATCACGATCGCGTGGCCGAAAACCACACCTCATTTTGACTCTCCTAGCTCCCTCTACCTATATATTTGCACCTCCCCCCGAAATCTCGCAGTCCAAACCCTAATTTTCGCCCCCGCCGTCACCGGACAAATCCCGCCGCCGCTCCACACCAATCCCCATGCGCCACGTGTCCCGCATCGGCCACCTCCGCCGCCAGCCCGCCAGGACCGCGTGGGGCCCGCCGAGCCCGCGCCGCCCCCGCGTCGCCCTTCCGCCTCCGTGCGCTCGCGCCGCCCGAGCGGAGCCGCGCCTCCCCGCTGGCGTCCACCACTTCTCGCCGGCGCGCCAGTGCCACCTCGCGGCCATTCTTCCTCCGGCCGGCCGCTGCCACCCTCCCAGCGCCGTGGTGCACCGTCGCTCGCACTCCGGCGACCTCGCCCACGCCCGCAGCTCGCCATCCCCGTCGTCCCCGACCCAGATCCGGCAAGTCCCTCCTCTGCTCCGGCGAGAACCACTCCGGCGACCTCCAACTCCGGTGATCCTCGATCTGTGTGCTATAGTGAAACCCTAGATCTGGAGGTTGAAATTTTGCCTAAGTCTTTTCCGTGAAACATTTTCAAGCCCTGTTCAACATGCCATAACTCTGTCACCGTAGCTCTGTTTTGCATGCATGATATATCAAAATGTTCATAATGATGTGCTCTACATTTTGCTCCATTGTGACCTGCTTGTTTGAGTCCATCTTGATGCCCAAATAGTTGGAGTGTTGGAGTGTTCGAGTCCATCGCATCTCCTAGATCTCGGGACGAGATCCTCTCGTAGTGGTGGAGTGTTGTAACGCCCCGGATACAACTTTCTATATTTGTACTCTGACTCTTGCCTTTTCCGGAGACGTGATATGAGTTTCCCTTTGTGGTTGGGTTTTGTCTTTGTTTTGCTTTTGTCCATGTCTTGCATTTCATATCATGTCATCATGTGCATCTCATTTGCATACGTGTTTGTCTCATGTATCCGAGCATTTTCCCTGTTGTCCGTTCTGCAATCCGACACTCCTACGTCCTCCAGCGCCCCCTTTTGTCTCTTTGCGTGTGTGTGGGTGTTAAACTTTCTCGGAATGGACCCAGATTCGCTAGGCGGCCCTGGTACGCCACCGGTAGACCGCCTGTCAAGTTTTGTGCCATTTGGAGTCTGTTTGATACTCCAATGGTTAACCAGGGAACCGTAAAGGCCTCGTGTGTGTTGCAGCCCAACACCCTCCAAAGTGGCCCAATAACCCATCCAAACCCCCTCAATCCTCTCGGCCGTTCGATCAGGATCACGTGGCCGAAAACCACACCTCATTTTGACTCTCCTAGCTCCCTCTACCTATATATTTGCACCTCCCCCCGAAATCTCGTAGTCCAAACCCTAATTTTCGCCCCCGCCGTCACCGGATACGTCCGGCTGCCGCCGGACGAATCCCGCCGCCGCTCCGCACCAATCCCCATGCGCCACGTGTCTCGCATCGCTCACCTCCGCCGCTAGCCCGCCAGGCCCGCGTGGGGCCCGCTGAGCCCGCGCCACCCCCCGCGTCGCCATTCCGCCTCCCTGCGCTCGCGCCGCCCGAGCGGAGCCGCGCCTCCCCGCTGCCGTCCGCCACCTCCCGCCGGTGCGCCAGCGCCACCTCGCTGCCAATCTTCCTCCGACCGGCCGCCGCCGCCTTCCCAGCATCGCGGTGCAACGTCGCTCGCACTCCGACGAACTCGCCCGCGCCCGCAGCTCGCCATCCCCGCCGTCCCCGACCCGGATCCAGCAAGTCCCTCCTCTGCTCCAGTGAGAACCACTCCGGCGACCTCCAACTCCGGCGATCCTCGATCTGCATGCTACAGTGAAACCCTAGATCTGGAGGTTGATATTTTGCCTAAGTCTTTTCCGTGAAACATTTTCAAGCCCTGTTCAACATGCCATAACTCTGTCACCGTAGCTTCGTTTTGCATGCATGATATATCGAAATGTTCATCATGATGTGCTCTACATTTTGTTCCATCATGACCTACTTGTTTGAGTCTGTCTTGATGCCCTAATAGTTGATGCAAGAGTGCTATAAATTGTTAGGTGCTGATTCATAGCAGTTTATGATGTTTTGTCATTTTTGCTGCAATTATTGTGTGCTACGTATAGGCATGAGCTCTACATGTGTTTTGGTATGTGCCATGCCATCTTTACAGGGGTGTATGCCATGTATTTTTGTGATTAATGTGGTGACTAGCACAAGCATGCAAAGTAGCTCCCATGATATTGCTGATTTCGGAGACTTAGAATTTCACCAAGTCTTGCTCTGCTGTTATTTTTATGCCATGTATTCGTCTTGCTACAGAGAGATCCATGCTTCTTTTGATTATGTTCAATAAGGATGATTTTGACATATGGTTATGCTCTATCCATCCATGTCCATGTTTGCATTTATGGAGTACCCTAGCATGACTCAATCTTGCTCTACTTTTGCTATAAAATGTTCCTGGCAGATTGTTTACGTGTTAATCAATTTTGCCAAGGTTGTTGTAGTTGATCCATGCATGCTATGAGTTTGTTCTTGCTTTGGTTAGCATCATGTACATGTCTTCTTGCTGGTAGTATACTTAGTTTATCATGCAAATCCTTGTGATAGGTGAATCGAGCTTGCAAAGACGCCTTCATAACTCTGTTTTTGCCATGTCCAGTTTTCTGCCAGGTCTGAATCTGTTAATGAAACTTGCTATGTTTACATGGGTGCCATCATATCTTCTAATCCTTTTTGGCTTATGGTCAGTAAGGAACTTTTTTATATGCTTTTTGTATATTCATGCCATGCCTTGTATTTCTATGATCTGATCCTGTAGCATGTTGTTATCTTGCTCTAAACATTGCTTCCTGATGTTAATTCATGGCATGTTATTTTCACTAAGTTTGTGATGCTGATATCTTTTGCACTTTTGCCATGCTTGTTTGAACATGTTCTTGGGTGTTTCAGCCGTAGCTCAGTGTTCAACTTTTGTCAAGCATCTTGAGTAGATCACTGCCCTGTGGTTTGTTGCTATGCTGGAGTGCAGTAGCTTAGTTTCTTGTTGCATTCTAGATGGCATCATGCTGTTAATCACAGAATTGTGCCATTATTGTTTTGCTTGCCATTTGGAAACCGTGCATCCTTTTTTGGTGATCTTTATATCGATTTCGACCGAAATCAACTCATCTGTCCAGCGGCACTCTTGGTTTGCCAAGTTGAGGCCTGGTTCAATCTTTTCCTTCCGGAGCACGCATAGGCATTGCTTATCACATCCCGCATATCATGACATGTTTTGCATCATGTTGCTTGTGCATTCCACCATGGTTGATTGTTGTTTTCCTTTGCTTGTATTCTTTCTTTGGGTAGAGCCGGGAGACGATTACGTGATCGAGGAACCCGTTGAGTATGCTTACGAGGATCAAGCTTTCATCAACTCGGAGAACTTTGCAGGCAAGATGACCATACCCTCGAAATCACTTCTATCTTTGCTTTCTAGTTGCTTGCTCTTTTGCTATGATGCGATACCTACCACTTGCTATATCATGCCTCCCATATTGCCATGTCAAAACTCTAACCCACCTTGCCTAGCAAACCGTTGTTTGGCTATGTTACCGCTTTCCTCAGCCCCTCTTATAGCGTTGCTAGTTGCAGGTGAAGATGGAGTTTGTTCCTTGTTGAAACATGATTATTGTTGGGATATCATTACTATCATATCTTGTTTACTTTAATTCATCTATATAATTGGTAAAGGGTGGAAGGCTCGGCCTTATGCCTGGTGTTTTGTTCCACTCTTGCCGCCCTAGTTTCCGTCATACCGGTGTTATGTTCCTTGATTTTGTGTTCCTTACACGGTTGGGTGTTATGGGAACCCCTTGACAGTTCGCTTTGAATAAAACTCCTCCAGCAAGGCCCAACCTTGGTTTTACATTTTCCTAACAACCTATCACCTCCCCTTGGGTTCTGTAGACTCAAGGGTCATCTTTATTTTAACCCCCCCGGGCCAGTGCTTGTCTAAGTGTTGGTCCGAACCAGAGCCAATTGCGGCGCCACCTTGGGGAAACTTGAGGGCTGGTTCTAGCTGTACGTAGTGTTCATCCGGTGTTGCCTTGAGAACAAGATATGTGCAGATCCTATCAGGATGTTGGCGCATCGGGTGGTCTTGTTGGTCTTGTTTTACCATTGTCGAAATGTCTTATAACCGGGATTCCGAGTCTGATCGAGTCTTCCTTGGAGAAGGAATATCCTTCGTTGACCGTGAGAGCTTGTGATGGGCTAAGTAGGGACACCCCTGCAGGGTTTTGAACTTTCGAAAGCCATGCCCGTGGTTATAGGTAGATGGGAATTTGTTAATGTCCGGTTGTAGAGAACTTAACACTTAATTTAATTAAAATGCATCAACCGTGTGTGTAGCCGTGATGGTCTCTTTCCGGCGGAGTCCGGGAAGTGAACACGGTTCTTGGGTTATGTTTGTTCGTAAGTAGTTTCAGGATCACTTCTTGATCACTTCTAGTTCACGACCGTGCTTTGCTTCTCTTCCCGCTCTCATTTGCGGAAGTTAGCCACCATATATGCTAGTGCTTGCTGCAGCTCCACCTCACTACCTTTTCCTACCCATAAGCTCAAATAGTCTTGATCGCGAGGGTGTGAGATTGCTGAGTCCCCGTGACTCACAAATTACTTCCAAAACCAGGTGCAGGTGCCGACGATGGCAGTGGAGGGGACGCGACCAAACTCAAGTGGGAGTTCGACAAGGATTCAGGACGTTACTATGTTTCCTTTCGGATGATCAGTAGAGGAGCCCAGTTGGGGCGATCGGGCTCTATCGGACCTTCATTGTATTCTGGATGATGTAATGCTATATTTATGTATTGTATGAAGTGGCGATTGTAAGCCAACTCTTTATCCCTTTCTTATTCAGTACATGGGATGTGTAAAGATTACCCCTCTTGCGACATGCCTACTATGCGGCTATGCCTCTAAGTCGTGCTCCGACACGTGGGAGATATAGCCGCATCGTGGGTGTTACAAAGTGGTAGGAACAATAGGATCAACATTATAAGTGATAGTCTTTTCTTCAACTTTAACAGAAGTATGGTTGTTGTTCAGATCATTGCAGACTGTTATGTTTCTAACAGATTCTGTTTTCAATACATAGTTTGCTTGTTTTCTAGTTTCCGTGGCTTATATTGCTCAATAGAAATTGTAGAAATGATATGGTACAGTAGGCATTATGTGAGAACAATTATGAATATTATCTTGACAGTACCAAAGTGAACGATTTGTCTTTATCATACTAACCCATCTCACGAAGTTTTGTTAAGTTTTGGGTGATTGAAGTTTTCAAGTTTTGGGTGAGATATCGATATGATGAGAATAAGTAGTGGAAAGACAATAAGCTTGGGGATACCCAAGGCACCCCAAGGTAATATTCAAGGAATACCCAAGCACCTAAGCTTGGGGATGCCTTCCGGGGCATCCCCTCTTTCATCTTCAAAACTATCGGTATACCTTAGTCGGAGCTATATTTTTATTCGTCACATGATATATGTTTTGCTTGGAGCGTAATTTATTTTTACTTGATGTTTGAGTAAAATCATTGGATCTGAAATCATGAATGAGAGAGAGTCCTCCCATGGCTATTTGACTATTTGACTACACACTGATCTTCACTTATATCTTTCTGGAGTAGTTTTGTCATTTGCTCTCGTGCTTCACTTATATCCTATGAGTAAAAGGTTGAATGAATTGAATATAATAAATCTGAAATTATATATGTTTCATATACTTATCCCATGGGGAGTAATGACTTCACATATAAGAAGTATAAGTGTTAAAATTTATTGAAAGTTAGCAAACTCAACATTGGTCACTTGAGCAATTCATGAAAGAATATTGAAGGAAGAGAGATTTCACATATAAATATACTATCTTGGAGATCTTCTATGATTGTGAGCCCCATTAATTATTTTCAAACTTGGGCAAATTAGTTGAAGTTGGACAAGGAAGACAACGTAATGAGTTATGGTTGGGTATATTTGTATAGAAGTTATATTGTTATGGATTCTCCAACCTGTGTGTCACGCCCAATATGCAACAAACAAAATAAACACACGGAAGCAACTAAAAATAAATGGAAGGCAACTAGAGCATCGGTCTCGGGGCATTACAAATCTCCCCCACTAACAGAAGATCTCTCCCCGAGATCTAGGAATGGCACCGGAGAGAAGCGGAAGAGCAAGAGGTAAAACAAAGCTGCTTCTTTGACAAACGAGTGAAACCAAAGAACCTTGAGAGGTTGTGAAGCTTGAAGAAATGACACGACAGATACAAATGAAATTTAGAACACTCTGTTAGACAAGAGGAACAAGGTGGAACACCATGAGCTCAAAGGTCAAGACAGATTTTGAAACCACTCCGGTTACGACAAAATAGACAAAGAGTAAGAGTGAAAGGATTCGGACAACACTCCGGTTGAAAAGAGATGCAAGACTTGATAAGATGAAAGAAGTCGAATGAAAACACAACACTCCGGCTAAAGGGATAAGCTAGGAAAAGAACATGATATTTACAAAATGAGACGATGGGTCAAAGAGAGCAACATCACAATGCCTCCGGAACAAATGTAAGAATGGAATCAAAAGAACAAGAAAGGCAACATCTTCTACCTGAAATGAATTTGAGAGATCCTTAAAAAGAAGGATTGAACAGAGTTGTTGGAAGATCAATACGAAAGGATATGATCCTCGTGGGCTTATGGAGACATCTCCAAATTATGAGATGACAACCAGCCACTACCAAAAGATTGATTAAATAAGAGGAACGAAGATATAGAAAAACTTATTTCACCGCGAGAATAGGAGGAAACTTGGATCATTGATAAACACCATAATAGCAACATTCCTTAGGGAA
Organism: Triticum urartu; assembly: GCF_003073215.2. Lineage (NCBI taxonomy): Eukaryota > Viridiplantae > Streptophyta > Magnoliopsida > Poales > Poaceae > Triticum > Triticum urartu. Next base: position 365,442,654 of record NC_053025.1, on the reverse strand, counting down.
GGCTTTAAGTGAAATCTATACGAAGATAGCTCCAATGAAGAGATTGATGGATTGGAAAGATCTCCTAAATGAAGAGAAAATGATGGATTTAGAATATGTTATTCTTGATACTTGTGAATCATGAAACACGAAGGGAAATTATCAAGAATGACATAACACCAACTCAAAAGATAAGATAGGAAGAACTACACTTCAGAATGCAAGATAAAGAAGGCTTGAACTCCTCAAAACAAAGCATGTGTTGAGCACCATGTTTATTTTAGAGTATAGTTTGGCGGATCTTAACTCCGAGAGAAATCTTGAAGAACAATTGAAGAATGAAAGGAATCCTGGACGGACCATGTTGAGCCTTCGTGAGAACTCCGGTAATAAAGAATGATCAAACGAAAGGGAAGCTGAAAAGAACTCCGGTAATAAAAGGAGAAGTTGAAAACACAAGGTGAATCCTTGCAATGATTTAGATGGAGCTTCGTGACTAGATAACCGAAAAAAACTTGGAACTCCGGAAGAGAGAGATGAACAAGTAGAAACTGAGAATTTCCTCATCATGGGCAACTCCGAAGGAAGGGATTAATCACTTGGATTAAAGAAGAATAAGAATTATGTTATGCTTATACTTCACCAGTTTAATTGATGATAAGCAATGGATTTGGCATGGCACTTATTCACATTGGGAAAGATTAAGGGGAGATATAGCGCAAGAGTTGAGAAGTTCTTCATGAACCCCCGGTAGGACTGGAAAGAACGAATGAATTGATATGATAAGAACAGAAGTGAAATTCTTAGACGAACCACCGTGACAATGAAAACGAACAAAAAGAAGAGAACGAATCGCCAGAAAGAATTAGAGAATGAAGGAAGATACTCGAGTGAATTTAGATGAAAAAGAACGAAGAGAACACAAGCTTACTAAAGAATTCTTGAACGATGCATCGGTATGAATGTGGAGATGAACGAATTGGTAGAACAAAGAACTCTTCTAAAATGGCTTCCAGATGATCAAGCCGGAAGACAACTCCTGAAATACTCCGGATGGGTAAAAAAATAATTTATGACAAACGGAATAATTTGAGAGGATAACATGAAGCTAGCACCACGAATCTTCGAGAGAACGGACAAGATTTAGAGGAAAACTCTTCTTTCGTCTTCAAACGTTGAAAATGACGACGGGAAACATCACCAAAATTGTTGAGATACTCCGGGAGATTGAAAAGAGAAGAGGTTGAGCCAATAATGAAAATAATTTGAAATCGATCTTGGGAAAGCATCTGACTGATGAAATTCATTCTTACGTCAAACTTCGAAAAGAATTTGAGAATAACCCCGGGAAATTAGAAGAGTCAGGTAAGATCCTGGCAAAAGACCTGTGGGTTAGGTCCCACTGAAAATAAACACCGTTGGAAAGGATTGTTGTGGAGAGAGATGATGCACCGGAACGATTGAAAGACTCGAATGTGGTGACAACCTCAAATTAATTGAAGGCAACCACGAATCTTGTGAGATGTCTTCATCACTCTAGAATGATTAAATGGAGAGAGGTGAACGAGCAATGCAAAACATTTCAATCAAGGAAAATAATACGATCAACACCGAAAATTGGAATTGGATCCACCGGAAAGGAAAATGAGACGTACAATGATGAACTTGACAAGAATTCACAGGTTGAGACAATTGAGGAAAGACTGAAGAGGCTCCTTAAGAATGAAATTGATGCTCGAATAGAGCCTCCAACTCCGGGTATAAAAGGGGTGGGAGGGCGGGAAAAACAAAGAAAACTTGGAATGGGGAACCGACGAATAACTTGAAGAGAAAACACCGGTAGAAAGATTTGAGGAAGGAATGCAAAGGCTTCGCACTAGTAGAGTGGATACTCGATCACGGACTCCAGTTCTGAGAAGAAAAAGGGTGGGCAGGTGGGAAAAATAAAGACAACTTCACATGGGGGAACAACATTGTTGATAAAGAACTGAGGATTGATCTTGCAGAAGACAAAAAGGGTCGAAACACTTGATGATGAAGCACCAGATGAAAAGAGCTGGCATGACAATCTCGATAAACAAGAAGGATTAGCATCCACAGAAAAATATGAGAACACCATTTAGAAAAGGTATGGGATCCACATTTGACTTTGAAGCAAGTCGAATAGCACAACTCAAAACAAAAAAGGATTTGGCTTGTAGAATAAGCCGAAAACAAACATATGATAGACCCCATATCGTATCATGTGTCTGTTGGAAAGATATCCTGCGAGATACTTGAATTCCCACCTATTAACTCCCAAAACTTTCTGGTTATGCAATCTGGTGTTGGGGATACAAGGAGGCACAATATATATCACACAACTAGCAAGCCCTACGCTCCACTGTATCCATCCGTCAACACATAACCAAGAAAGCTCTAGAGATCGTGTACCTCAACCTTTGAAAAGCATCCGATATACGAGCTGTGGAAATACTCCCGAATTCCCTCCCCATTACTGGGTGGCGTCGAGGTTATCTCACCACTAACTGCATATAAGAGATTTTCGATGTCGGCGAAAATTCAGGTATACCGGAACTGCAACGATAAAATTGTAATGACAACACCTCGGAGCTCAACTCCCCGGGACACTGCCACAACCCTTAATGCCAGGAGAGACCCAGAACAATGTTCTTGTCACAAGAATATTGGAACGGCCCCCAAGATACCTGCGTGATCCTAATTTTTTTAGTGAAAATGAGGAGAGGAAAGTCAAAACATCTACGTCAGGAGTCCTCACCAAAGCGACAAAGGGATTGAGGAGTAAAAGAAATCCTACTCTCTGATAGATATATTCTTAAGACTCAAAAAGTTTTGTACTAGACTCAACAATGCCAGTGATCAATCAAGGGGGGTCCTATGGTCGGTCGAGGCTCTAATACCAACTTGTCACACCCAATATGCAACAAACAAAATAAACACATGGCAACAACGAAAAATAAATGGAAGGCAACTGGAGCATCGGTCTTGGGGCGTCACACTATGGTCCTTGCTTAGGATCTTTTGCTAGCCAAAATTTTGTACTAAGTAGACATACTTCTTGTGTATCCAAAAACCCTTAAACCCCGTTTCTTGCAATGAGTGTCCACCATATCTACCTATGGATTTAGTAAGGTCCTTCAAGTAAGTTGTCATCGGTGCAAAAAGAAATAATATAAATATGAATGATCTTTTATTGTAAGGGAAAATAAGCATTGTACGAACTTGTGATGGTAAAGAAATAAAAGCGACAAACTGCATAATAAATGTTGCTATCACAAGGGGTAATACAATATGACGTTCCTTTGCATTAAGGGTTTGCACATCCAAAAATAAAAAGCGCATGACAACCTCTGCTTCCCTCCGCGAAGGGCCTATCTTTTACTTTCATGTATTTACTTTTATGCAGGAGTCAATAGTATTCCTTCTTATTTCAACGTCAATTATTCTTTAATTTGCAAGCATCATATGGTATGGAAAGATCCAAGCATATTTTGAAGGAAATATGCCCTAGAGGCAATGATAAAGTTATTATTTATTCCTTATTTCATGATAAATGTTTATTATTCATGCTAGAATTGTATTAACCGGAAACATAATATATGTGTGAATACATAGACAAACAGAGTGTCACTAGTATGCCTCTACTTGACTAGCTTATTAATCAAAGATGGTTATGTTTCCTAACCATAGACAAAGAGTTGTTATTTGATTAACGGGATCACATCATTAGGAGAATGATGTGATTGACTTGATCCATTCCGTTAGCTTAGCACTCGATCGTTTAGTATGTTGCTATTGCTTTCTTCATGACTTATACATGTTCCTATGACTATGAGATTATGCAACTCCCGTTTACCGAAGGAACACTTTGTGTGCTACCAAACGTCACAACGTAACTGGGTGATTATAAAGGAGCTCTACAGGTGTCTCCAAAGGTACATGTTGGGTTGGCGTATTTCGAGATTAGGATTTGTCACTCCGATTGTCGGAGAGGTATCTCTGGGCCCTCTCGGTAATGCACATCACATAAGCCTTGCAAGCATTACAACTAATGAGTTAGTTGTGAGATGATGTATTACGGAACGAGTAAAGAGACTTGCCGGTAACGAGATTGAACTAGGTATTAAGATACCGACGATCGAATCTCGGGCAAGTAACATACCGATGACAAAGGGAACACCGTATGTTGTTATGCGGTCTGACCGATAAAGATCTTCGTAGAATATGTAGGAGCCAATATGAGAATCCAGGTTCCGCTATTGGTTATTGACCGGAGACGTATCTCGGTCATGTCTACATTGTTCTCGAACACGTAGGGTCCGCACGCTTAAGGTTTCGATGACAGCTATATTATGAGTTTATGATTTTTGATGTACTGAAGGAGTTCGGAGTCCCAGATGAGATCGGGGACATGACGAGGAGTCTCGAAATGGTCGAGACGTAAAGATTGATATATTGGACGACTATATTCGGACATTGGAAAGGTTCCGAGTGGTTCGGGTATATTTCGGAGTAGCGGGGAGTTACGGGAAAACGGGAGAAGAAGTATATGGGCCTTATTGGGCTTTAGAGGAGAGGGAGAGGCAGGCCGCGCGCCCCGCCAAGGCGTAGTCCGAATTGGACTAGGGGAAGGGGCTGCGCCCCCTCCTTCCTTCTCTTCCCTCTTCTCCTTCCTTGTCTCCTAATCCTACTACATGGAAGGACTCCTAGTTGGACTAGGAAAGGGGGAATCCTACTCCCGGTGGGAGTAGGACTCCCCTAGGGCGCGCCATAGAGAGGGCCGGCCCTCCCCTCCTCCACTCCTTTATATACGGGGGCAGGGGGCACCCAATAGACACACAAGTTGATCCACGTGATCATATTCTTAGCCGTGTGCGGTGCCCTCTTCCACCATAATCCTCGATAATATTGTAGTGGTGCTTAGGCGAAGCCCTGCGACAGTAGTACATCAAGATCGTCACCACGCCGTCGTGCTGACGGAACTCTTCCCCGACACTTTGCCGGATCGGAGTCCGGGGATCGTCATCGAGCTGAACGTGTGCTAGAACTCGGAGGTGCCGTAGTTTCGGTGCTTGATCGGTCGGGCCGTGAAGACGTACGACTACATCAACCGCGTTGTGCTAACGCTTCCGCTGTCGGTCTACAAGGGTACGTAGATCACACTCCCCCCTCTCGTTGCTATGCATCACCATGATCTTGCGTGTGCGTAGGAAATTTTTGAAATTACTACGTTCCCCAACAGTGGCATCCGAGCCTTGGTTTTATGTGTTGATGTTATATGCACGAGTAGAACACAAGTGAGTTGGGGGCGATATAAGTCATACTGCTTACCAGCATGTCATACTTTGGTTCGGCGGTATTATTGGACGAAGCGGCCCGGACCGACATTACGCGTACGCTTACGCGAGACCGGTTCTCCCGACGTGCTTTGCACAAAGGTGGCTAGCGGGTGTCAGTTTCTCCAATTTTAGTTGAACCAAGTGTGGCTACGCCCGGTCCTTGCGAAGGTTAAAACAGCACCAACTTGACAAACTATCGTTGTGGTTTTGATGTGTAGGTAAGATTGGTTCTTGCTTAAGCCCGTAGCAGCCACGTAAAACTTACAACGACAAAGTAGAGGACGTCTAACTTGTTTTTGCAGGGCATGTTGTGATGTGATATGATCAAGACATGATGCTGAATTTTATTGTATGAGATGATCATGTTTTGTAACCAAGTTATCGGCAACTGGCAGGAGCCATATGGTTGTCGCTTTATTGTATGCAATGCAATTGCGCTGTAATGCTTTACTTTATCACTAAACGGTAGCGATAGTCGTGGAAGCATAAAATTAGCGAGACGACAACGATGCTACGATAGGTGATCAAGGTGTCGCGCCGGTGACGATGGTGATCACGACGGTGCTTCGAAGATGGAGATCACAAGCACAAGATGATGATGGCCATATCATATCACTTATATTGATTGCATGTGATGTTTATCTTTTATGCATCTTATCTTGCTTTGATTGACGGTAGCATTTTAAGATGATCTCTCACTAATTATCAAGAAGTGTTCTCCCTGAGTATGCACCGTTGCGAAAGTTCTTCGTGCTGAGACACCACGTGATGATCGGGTGTGATAGGCTCTACGTTCAAATACAACGGGTGCAAAACAGTTGCACACGCGGAATACTCAGGTTATACTTGACGAGCCAAGCATATACAGATATGGCCTCGGAACATGGAGACCAAAAGGTCGAGCGTGAATCATATAGTAGATATGATCAACATAGTGATGTTCACCAATGAAACTACTCCATCTCAAGTGATGATCGGACATGGTTTACTTGATTTGGATCACGTGATCACTTAAAGGATTAGAGGGATGTCTATCTAAGTGGGAGTTCTTAAGTAATATGATTAATTGAACTTAAATTTATCATGAACTTAGACCTGGTAGTATTTTGCAAATCATGTTGTAGATCAATAGCTCCCGTTGTTGCTTCCCTGTGTTTATTTTGATATGTTCCTAGAGAAAATTGTGTTTAAAGATGTTAGTAGCAATGATGCGGATTGGATCCGTGATCTGAGGTTTATCCTCATTGCTGCACAGAAGAATTATGTCCTTGATGCACCGCTAGGTGACAGACCTATTGCAGGAGCAGATGCAGACGTTATGAACGTTTGGCTAGCTCAATATGATGACTACTTAATAGTTTAGTGCACCATGCTTAACGGCTTAGAATCGGGACTTCAAAATACGTTTTGAACGTCATGGACCATATGAGATGTTCCAGGAGTTGAAGTTAATATTTCAAGCAAATATCCGAGTTGAGAGATATGAAGTCTCCAACAAGTTCTATAGCCAAAAGATGGAGGAGAATCACTCAACTAGTGAGCATGTGCTCAGATTGTCTGGGTACTACAATCGCTTGAATCAAGTGGGAGTTAATCTTCCAGATAAGATAGTGATTGACAGAATTCTCTAGTCACCATCACCAAGTTAGTAGAACTTCGTGATGAACTATAGTATGCAAGGGATGACGAAAACGACTCCCGAGCTTTTCATGATGATGAAATCAATGAAGGTAGAAATCACGAAAGAGCATCAAGTGTTGATGGTAGACAAGACCACTAGTTTCAATAAAAGGGCAAAGGGAAGAAGGGGAACTTCAAGAAGAATAGCAAGCAAGTTGCTGCTCAAGTGAAGAAGCCCAAGTCTGGTCCTAAGCCTGAGACTAAGTGCTTCTACTTCAAAGGGACCGGTCACTGGAAGCGGAACTGCCCCAAGTATTTGGCGGATAAGAAGGATGGCAAAGTGAACAAAGGTATATTTGATATACAGATTATTAATGTGTATTTTACTAGTGTTCGTAGCAACCCCTCGGTATTTGATACTGGTTCAGTTGCTGAGAGTAGTAACTCGAAACGGGAGTTGCAGAATAAACAGAAACTAGTTAAGGGTGAAGTGACGATGTGTGTTGGAAGTAGTTCCAAGATTAATATGATCATCATCGCACACTCCCTATACTTTCGGGATTAGTGTTGAACCTAAATAAGTGTTATTTGGTGTTTGCGTTTAGCATGAATATGATTTGATCATGTTTATTGCAATACGGTTATTCATTTAAGTTAGAGAATAATTGTTGTTCTATTTACATGAATAAAACCTTATATGGTTACACACCCAATGAAAATGGTTCATTGGATCTCGATCCTAGTGATACACATATTCATAATATTGAAGACAAAAGATGCAAAGTTAATAATGATAATGCAACTTATTTGTGGCACTACCGTTTAGGTCATATTGGTGTAAAGCGCATGAAGAAACTCCATGCTGATGGGATTTTGGAATCACTTGATTATGAATCACTTGATGCTTGCGAACCATGCCTTATGGGCAAGATGACTAAGACTCCGTTCTCCGGAACAATGGAGCGAGCAACTGACTTATTGGAAATAATACATACTGATGTATGTGATCCGATGAGTGTTGAGGCTCACGGCAGGTATCGTTATTTTCTGACCTTCACAGATGATTTGAGCAGATATGGGAATATCTAGTTGATGAAACACAAGTCTGAAACATTTGAAAAGTTCAAAGAATTTCAGAGTGAAGTGGACAATCATCATAACAAAAATAAAAAGTTTCTACGATATGATCGCAGAAGTAAAATATTTGAGTTACGAGTTTGGCCTTCAGTTAAAAACAATGTGAAATAGTTTCACTACTCACGCCACCTGGAACACCACAGCATAATGGTCTATCCGAACGTCATAACCGTACTTTATTAGATATGGTGCGAACTATGATGTCTCTTACCAATCTACCACTATCGTTTTGGGATTATGCATTAGAGACAGCTGCATTCACGTTAAATAGGGCACCATCTAAATCCGTTGAAACGACACCGTATGAACTATGGTTTGGCAAGAAACCTAACTGTCATTTCTTAAAGTTTGAGGTTGCAATGCTTATGTGAAAAAGTTTCAACCTGATAAGCTCAAACCAAAATCGGAGAAGTGCGTCTTCATAGGATACCCAAAAAGAAAATGTTGGGTACACCTTCTATCACAGATCCGAAGGCAAGATATTCGTTGCTTTGAATGGATCCTTTCTAGAGAAGGAATTTCTCTCGAAAGAAGTGAGTGGGAGGAAACTAGAACTTGATGAGGTAACTATACCTGCTCCCTTATTGGAAAGTAGTTCATCACAGAAATCTGTTCTTGTGACTACTACACCAATTAGTAAGGAAGCTAATGATGATGATCATATAACTTCAGATCAAGTCACTACCGAATCTCGTAGGTAAACCAGAGTGAGATCTGCACCAGAGTGGTACGGTAATCCTGTTTTGGAAGTCATGTTACTAGACCATGACGAACTTGCGAACTATGAGGAAGCGATGATGAGCCCAGATTCCGCGAAATGGTTTGAGGCCATGAAATCTGAGATATGATCCATGTATGAGAACAAAGTATGGACTTTGATGGATTTGCCCGATGATCGGCAAGCCATAGAAAATAAATGGATCTTCAAGTGGAAGACGGATGCTGATAGTAGTGTTACTATCTACAAAGCTAGACTTGTCGAAAAAGGTTTTTGACAAAGTTCAAGGTGTTGACTATGATGAAATTTTCTCACTCGTAGCGATGCTTAAGTCTGTCCAAATCATGTTAGCAATTGCCGCATTTTTATGAAATCTGGCAAATGGATAAAGAAAACTACATTCCTTAATGGATTTCAAGAAGAGTTGTATATGATGTAACCAGAAGGTTTTGTCAATCCTAAAGGTGCTAAACAAAATATGCAAGCTCTAGCAATCCATCTATGGACTGGTGCAAGCATCTCGGAGTTGGAATATACGCTTTGATAAGTTGATCAAAGCATATAGTTTTATACAGACTTGCGGTGAAGCCTGTATTTACAAGAAAGTGAGTGGGAGCACTACAACATTTCTGATAAGTATATGTGTATGACATATTGTTGATCGGAAATAATGTAGAATTATTCTGCAAAGCATAAAGGAGTGTTTGAAAGGATTTTTTCAAAGAAAGGCCTCGGTGAAGCTGCTTACATATTGAGCATCAAGATCTATAGAGATAGATCAAGACGCTTGATAAGTTTTTTCAATGAGTACATACCTTGACAAGATTTTGAAGTAGTTCAAAATGGAACAGTCAAAGAAAAGAGTTCTTGGCTGTGTTACAAGGTGTGAAATTGAGTAAGACTCAAAGCCCGACCGTGGCAGAAGATAGAAAGAGAATGAAAATCATTCCCTATGCCTCAGCCCTAGGTTCTATAAAGTATGCCATGCTGTGTACCAGATCTATTGTATACCCTACACTGATTTTGGCAAGGGAGTACAATAGTGATCTAGGAGTAGATCACTGGACAACGGTCAAAATTATCCTTAGTGGAATAAGGATATATTTCTCGATTATGGACATGACAAAAAGGTTCATCGTAAAGGGTTACGTCGATGCAAATTTTCACACTGATCTAGATGACTCTAACTCTCAATCTGGATACATATTGAAAGTGGGAGCAATTAGCTATAGTAGCTTCGTGCATAGCATTATTGACATAGAAATTTGCAAAATACATACGGATCTGAATATAGCAGACCCGTTGACTAAACTTCTCTCACAGGCAAAACATGATCACACCTTAGTACTCTTTGGGTGTTAATCACATAGCGATGTGAAATAGATTATTGACTCTAGTAAACCCTTTGAGTGTTGGTCACATAATGATGTGAACTATTGGTGCTAAATCACATGGCAATGTGAACTAGATTATTGACTCTAGTGCAAGTGGGAGACTGAAGAAAATATGCCCTAGAGGCAATAATAAAGTTATTATTTATTTCCTTATTTCATGATAAATGTTTATTATTCATGCTAGAATTGTATTAATCGGAAACATAATACATGTGTGAATACATAGACAAACGGAGTGTCACTAGTATGCCTCTACTTGACTAGCTCATTAACCAAAGATGGTTATGTTTCCTAACCATAGACAAAGAGTTGTTATTTGATTAACGGGATCACATCATTAGGAGAATGATGTGATTGACTTGACCCATTCTGTTAGCTTAGCACTCAATCGTTTAGTATGTTGCTATTGCTTTCTTCATGACTTATACATGTTCCTATGACTATAGATTATGCAACTCCCGTTTACCGGAGGAACACTTTGTGTGCTACCAAACGTCAGAACGTAACTGGGTGATTATAAAGGAGCTCTACAGGTGTCTCCAAAGGTACATGTTGGGTTGGCGTATTTCGAGATTAGGATTTGTCACTCCGATTGTCGGAGAGGTATCTCTGGGCCCTCTCTGTAATGCACATCACATAAGCCTTGCAAGCATTACAACTAATGAGTTAGTTGTGAGATGATGTATTACGAAACGAGTAAAGAGACTTGCCAGTAACAAGATTGAACTAGGTATTAAGATACCGACGATCGAATCTCGGGCAAGTAACATACCGATGACAAAGGGAACAACGGATGTTGTTATGCGGTCTGACCGATAAAGATCTTTGTAGAATATGTAGGAGCCAATATGAGCATCGAGGTTCCGCTATTGGATATTGACCGGAGACGTGTCTCGGTCATGTCTACATTGTTCTCGAACCCGTAGGGTCCGCACTCTTAAGGTTTCGATGACAGTTATATTATGAGTTTATGAGTTTTGATGTACCGAAGGAGTTCGGAGTCCCGGATGAGATCGGGGACATGACGAGGAGTCTCGAAATGGTCGAGACATAAAGATCGATATATTGGACGACTATATTCGGACATCGGAAAGGTTCCGAGTGGTTCGGGTATTTTTCGTAGTACCGGGGAGTTACGGGAATACGGGAGAAGAAGTATATGGGCCTTATTGGGCTTTAGAGGAGAGGGAGAGGCAGGCCGCGCGCCCCCCCAAGGCCTAGTCCGAATTGGACTAGGGGAAGGGGCTGCGCCCCCTCCTTCCTTCTCTTCCCTCTTCCCCTTCCTTGTCTCCTAATCCTACTACATGGAAGGACTCCTAGTTGGACTAGGAAAGGGGGAATCCTACTCCCGGTGGGAGTAGGACTCCCCTAGGGCGCGCCATAGAGAGGGCCGGCCCTCCCCTCCTCCACTCCTTTATATACGGGGGCAGGGGGCACCCCATAGACACACAAGTTGATCCACGCGATCATATTCTTAGCCGTGTGCGGTGCCCACTTCCACCATAATCCTCGATAATATTGTAGCGGTGCTTAGGCGAAGCCCTGCGACAGTAGTACATCAAGATCGTCACCACGCCGTCGTGCTGACGGAACTCTTCGCCGACACTTTGCTGGATCGGAGTCCGGGGATCGTCATCGAGCTGAACGTGTGCTAGAACTCGGAGGTGATGTAGTTTCAGTGCTTGATCGGTCGGGCCGTGAAGACGTACGACTACATCAACCGCGTTGTGCTAACGCTTCCGCTGTCGGTCTACAAGAGTACGTAGATCACACTCTCCCCTCTCGTTGCTATGCATCACCATGATCTTGTGTGTGCGTTGGAAATTTTTGAAATTACTACGTTCCCCAACATATTTGGCCATTCAAATATATTTGACCATGAATTATTATTGTTGACAATTATCCATGTGATAAATAAGTTGGGAGGCGAAACATTAAGCCCCTATCTTTCTCTGTGTTTGATGGATGCTATTTGTTCTAAAAATATGCTTTGAGTGGTAGCAATCATGGAAGACTATATGATATTAGAGTATGTGGAATTTGCTAAATCAAAGCACTTACATAGACCCTTACTGAAAATAAAATGATTTGCAATTGTTTGATGACCAAGAACATAGTTTGTTAGTTTTCAAGAAAGTTTATGACCTAGATGTGAATAGCTTGTTACTTGATCATGATTAGTTTTATGAGATGAGCTACTATTTATGATATATAATGATGCTAGAAAGAGTGATTGGAATTATCATTGATCAAACTTATGCACTTGCTAGCATTCACACTTCATAAATTTTTTCCTTTTATCATTTACCTACCCAAGGACAAGCTTGCGGATCCTGATGTGTCTCCAACATCTCTATAATTTATGAAGTATTCATGCCCTGTTTACAACAATTTTAAATGGTTTGGTATGATTTTATTAGAACTAACCGTACTGACGCTGTTTTCAGCAGAATTGCCATGGTGTTATTTTTGTGCAAAAATCAAAGTTCTCAGATTGACCTGAAAATTTACGGAGAATATTTTTGGAAAAAATAAAAATACTAGAGCGAAAATATAGCAGAGGGGGGCCACCCAGAGGCCACAAGCCCTGGGGGCGCGCCCCCCTCGGGAACCCCCTAACGTGAGACCGACACCAAAAACTCCTATAAATCATGTATCCCCCAAAGAAACCTAGATCGGAAGTTCTGCCGACGACAGCCTCTGTAGCCACGAAAAATCAATCTAGGCCCTCTCCGGCACCCTGCCCTTGGGGGCCATCATCACCGGAGGCCATGGAGGAGGAAGCCGGAAGGGCCCATCATCACCATGGAGGACAAGGACCAGAGGGAGAACCTCTCCGCATCTGGGGGGAGGCCATGGAGGAGTAAGCACAAGGGGGAGACTCTCTCCCCCTCTCTCTCGGTGGCGCGGGAGTGCCGCCATGGGAAACATCACTACGGTGATCGGCTTCATCAACATCACCATCTTCATTGCCTTCCTTATCTCTTTTAAGAGGTCCACTCACCCACACCCTACTGTAATCCCCTACTGAACATGGTGCTTTATGCCACATATTATGTTCCAATAATGTGTTGCCATCCTATGATGTTTTGAGTAGATTTCTTTTGTCTTTTGGTTGATTGATTATCTAGATTGGTTTGAGTTGTATGTATTATTCGAGTGCTGTCCTATGGTCCCTTCCGTGTCGTGCACACGTGAAGGATTCCTGTTCTAGGGTGTCGCAATACATTCACGATTCACTTATAGTGGGTTGCTAGAGTGACAGAAGCTTAAACCCGAGTAAGGGGGTTGTTGCATATGGGATACACGAGACTTGATACTTGAATGCTATGGTTGGGTTTTACCTTAATGATCTTTAGTAGTTGCAGATGCAAGCTAGAGTTCCAATCATAAGTGCATATGATCTAGGTAGATAAGGTATGTTAGCTTATGCCTCCCCCTCATACAAAATTGAAATAATGATTACCGATCTTGTTAAAAATTGCCTAGGATAATTTCACATGTCGGTCCATAATTATTCCACACTCGCTATTTATAATATATAGTAGTATATTCTAACTTTATATTAACAACACCTATTTTTATATTTTAGCTCTCCGATATCATGCTAACCTATCCTCTTCATACCCACAACGTAGTTTTATTTCTCGTTTCTAGATGGAAGCAAATGTTTGGTGTACGTAGAGTCGTATCTTTGTTAGATAGGACTTAAGAGGATCACTACTTCAAGATGCTGCTAACGCGACACTACGATCAGAGACCCTATGAAGAAACTGTGTGTGATGCAATAATCGCAAACGGTGGTGTAAAAAACCCGTGAAAAAGGTGCAAAAAATTTGCGATGGCCGATGCATGAAACACGGTTCAGATTTTAGTTACGTGTGCGATGCAGGGCATACGGTTCAGTTCAATTAACTATTTGTGATGAGGAGGAACAAGAGAAATGGATATCCGGATGAAGGTGTGTGTGATATACAACATACGGTTCACTTGGATGAACTATTTGTGATTAGGCAACACAAAAGAAATGGTCAGCCAGATCAAGGTGTGTGCGATATACGGCATGCGGTTCACTTGGATGAACTGTTTTCTTTTAGCCAAGAGAACAGAAACGGTTCAATATAACAAGATATGTGTGATACACGGCAAACAAGTCTGTAATCAAAAATGTGTCCGAAGACTGATAATAACACAAACGATTGTTGCTAATAAGCCATGTGTGTTGTGGGCAAACACTTGGTGGTATACAATTGTCAGTGATTGTTGAAATCATCACCGACGGGTTCGCTAGTATGGTCCGTGTGCGATGTCATTGCACACAGAACAACATCATATGTACTTATAACTTACAAGGACTTGATTCCAGAAACAAATTGAACATCCAATTACATATGTGTCTAGTACACACATGACCTTTGCACACACCAATGTACGTTCCAAAATGCCTAGGAAACTCCAATAATGTATAAAAACGCAAAACGAACCATGAATAATTTCAAATTTTTAGGACGATGCTACTATTGTTGCATGTTGCCTCTGTAAAATAAATCAAGGCGGGAAGAGGCATCGTATGTCATTTCGCACACATAGGTGACAAGGTCCCTCTCGGAACCATGAGCCTTTTTGAGAGAACCTCCAGTTTGTAAGAAGTTTGAACCAAAACTTGTCCCAAATTGGACTAAGTATTTACCACAGCATGTTGGTGTTATGACATAACACCGTGCGAAGTTTCATGATTTTGAGGCGAGTTTGGATTTACAGTAATTTTAAAACCAGGTTTCTCAATGTTTACTATCGAGTCGGCACCGCCCCGGATAGGCTTTTTCCTCGTGGGTCAAAAAATGATAAATCCAAATCTGTCACTACCATGCAGCTTGTCTTATTAAGAATTACAGCCCATTTGGTGTGCAAGCTGAAAATAAGTTTGTGGGTGCTGGTGGGTGCTAAGAACTTGCGGTTCTATAATGAACAACGATCTCAAGGATCCCACGAGAGAGATGTTCTTTCCCTATGTTGTCAATGCTTATAATATTGATGTCTTAATTAAATAAATGGCAAGTCACTGGCCCAGTGTGAAAGAAAATATGGGTCAGAGCCGAGTTGAAAAGGGCAAGAATATCTAACTCCAGCTAACAAACAGTACAAAAGCATGAGGATTAATTGCTAATTAGGTTTAGACAAAATCAAGATTGAACAGGACAATGCATCTAACTCAACCAAAGTTTTCGGTAGTAACAATCAAATGGATCGGTCTTATCCATAAAATCAAGATCCCGGCCTAGAAATTCTATTGGTCTATGATGACAAGCTGTTATAAATTGAAGCCGAGCACGACCAGAAGCCCTAATCAACACTTGCAGTCGTAAGAAATTTGTTGTCGAAAAAATTAATCCTCACGGACAATAGTGCCCTCGCATTCAACATGAAGTATGTGACAAAGCTAGTGTTTGCATTGTTGGATGCATATCCTTCCAGCGTTACTGTCTGCAAATGAATGTCATCAGATCTGAGAAAATCCTGGTGCTTCTTGAACCATCGATTGGTTATACCTTCTCGTCCATGTGTTAGTGCCTAAATAGAGATAAAGAATGAAAACAATTAATGTCTAAAAAAGATTATGTTGAAAGAGTGATAGCTGAACGATTAATTATAGTACATTATATATGGGATTTCAATGTGCGTGAAATCATCACCTTCATATACAAATTCTCCAGATATGGAAAGCATTACAGCAAGCCAATAATCATGTCCAGATCAAAACACCACATACTGATATGTAAGGTCTTGACAGAATCCACCACCACTGATATGATGGACAAACTCTTCATTGAGCATTGAACATAATATTTGTACCAAAAGTGTACTCCAAGATGATACTTAACTTATGCACACAAATGAAAAAAATCAGATTACGAAAGTTTACGTGAATAATATACAATACCTCAATATGTGTGGAGACTAACACCATCTTCAACCATCTAAAAGGATCACAAATTGCACCCAAGGTCTCCAGTTTAGGCGCAGAGACTACAGTTATTTGCAAAGGTACTATAACAGAATCACGAAGCAACATTTAAAGTGAAGGGGAATCATTGATGATGAGATCATGCCCCCCAAAAAATTCCCATGCTTACAAGGTGGGGCGAATTTATTTTGAGACAACGAATATGAATTTCCATTCCAAAAACAAGCAGCAAGCACTCCAAGGCAGGGCAGCTGGAGTGGATGAAGCTATGCACTACGGCCTCCGATAGATCAACCAACACAAGTGCAATTTTTTTAGCAATGGGAGTCGAAGCATTTGTACCAGATTGTCTGTTAGATGCCACTGGGCAAAGGCGGCGGTATAGAGAGAGGAGGAAAACTACGAGATGGTCATCGGTGGTGAGGGCACAAATACATCGGTTTGTGGTATGTTACATACATAGTCATGGTAAAACTCAAGCTGCTGGAGTTTATCGAATTGAAGGGATGTCAGCCAAGCGGCCACCATGCAGGGTATGTCCAGTAGGTAGCATCCCGGGATGCGGATGTGTTGAACAGAGCCTGTCGTGGTTTTGTCACGGCAGATGTGCTAGTGAAAGGACTTAACCGTTGAGCCATCGCGACGGGTTAGCTTAAAGGGGTTAAAGCGGACAAGGGACGCAAGGAATTATACTGGTTCGGCCCCTTATGACGAAGGTAAAAGCCTACTCCAGTTGTGATGGAATTGCTAGGGTTTCGATGACCAGGGAGCGAATCTGCTTTGCCTGGCTCTCGAGTTGTTGTGTGTTATCCCCTAAACCGCCGCCGGGTCGTCCCTTTATATACACAGGTTGATGCCCAGCGGTTTACAGAATCCCGAGGCCAGTTCATAAACGTGCCCGGCTTGGTTTATACCTTTCCTTGCCTTACAACATAAGTTACATATTGTAACATCCCAAATTTTCAATTTGGAATGTTATACATTAGATCATCATGCATATCTTATTTTCTTGAATTTTGGTCGATCCTAGAAATTTCACGCAACTCAAGGACCTTCGGAGAGAGTTGGAGATTTCGTTATTTTCATATTTGAGAGTTTTCTCGAATTTGAAAAGAGGATCATTTGATTTATTTATTTCATCTTCAATTATTTTTTCGATATCAAAATATGAGAGAGGGAATAATATGACTTTCCCAAAATATAGGAAAAATGAAGATTTAATAAATAGATCGAATTTCGTTTTCCGGTGTTTGTTTGTTTTTCTTTGGATAGGGAAAAATGCGCGTTTTTGAAAATTGCATTTTAGGTCCGGAGAAAAGTTCATTTTGTTCGACTCATTTTTAGGAGTCGGGGAAAATTTACTTTAGATTTTTCGGAGTTCGTTTAGTTAGTTTTCTTTTGTTTTTCTGCACACGAAATCAGTTAAAAAAAACTCCCACAGGCCAGCCGGGCCAAGGCCCAGCCAGCCGCCGCTGCGCCCCAGCCCCCAGCCGCGCGTGCGCCAGCGCCAGCGCCAGGCGAGGCAGCCGCCGCCTCTTGCCTCTTAGCCGAGTCCTAGAAGGACTCTAGGCTAGCCCATTTTCCTTTGTTTCGTTTTCCTGTTTCCTTCTCTTTATCTTGTCCCCTACCCCAAGTAATCTCTCCCCTCTCCTATATAAATACCCCCATAGACTCCCCCTCTCCTCACACCAAAAACCCAAACCCCCTCTCCTCCCAAACCGCGCCCCACACCGCGCCTCTCACCCGCTGTCGCCGCCCCTATAGCGCCACCGCCGCCGCCCTAGCACGCCGCCGTCGCCACCGTTCGCCCTGCCTCGTCGGAGGTAGCCCCGCGCCTCTCTTTTTCTTCCCCGTGGTTCAGTTCTTTTAAAAGAAACCGTTCCGGTTTTCTTTTCTGTTTTTTCTCTCCGATTCTTCGTTTCGGTTTCTTTTCCGAAACCCTAGATCGATTATCGTTCTTCTTTCGGACTGTTCGTCTCAACGAACATGATCACCGATCTTTTTCCTAGTTAATGACGCCCGTTCGTTTAACCGTTCGTCTCTTTCTTTTCGTCGGATTTATTCCGCGATCGTGATCTCAGATCCGATCTTCGTTCTAGTTTATCTTCTCGCCCGTTTATTCGGAATCAGGTGATTCAAGCGCCTGGAGTTTCATCTCGAAACTGCCGTTCCGTCTAATCAACTTGAACAAGATTTTGCCCCGGTAAAATTTGACCTAGTTACACTTGCTAGAATCGAGTTGTTTTTTTCCGCCGTTTGTTTTCCGTTTCTTTGTTCGGTTCGTTCTTTCTTTGCAACCGGAGTTCTTAAGTTGAACTATCTGGTTCGTTCTCTTGTTCGAGTTTTACCTGTGCATTAGATGAGTACTTATTGTGTGGTTACTGTTGCTTGCTTACGATAGATTGACCGGAGTGTGACGAGTAGATCTATCAAGAGTTTTGAGTGCGAATCATCTTCATCAACCTTGCAGGCAAGTAACACTTTGATCATACCTTTTCTACAACCCATGTTTTATTGCATTAGATCAATCCTCTCACATTGCATGATTAGGATCTAATTAAATTGTGGGATGGGAAGTAGATGAGGTAGTACCTATTACCTGTTTATTATGAAACCTTTGGGAGTTACTTCTACGTTTGCTTATTATGCCATGCTATGCTAGTAGACGTGGATTGGGTGAGTGATTTTCCATGACAGATGTGAGTTGATAATTTTAATGGTTTATCTAAGGTGGCAACTTAAACACACATCTGGGTGGATTGAGGCACCTGATGTCTATCAGGACTTGCCTGTTTTATTTTGGACCGCCACCCAGGCTCAAAGGGATCATAAGATCTTTCATGCTAGAAACTTCCGTGTGCAGCCACAAGCCATTATGGGCTCTGGCATAGTTGACTAAGTTGTGCGAACTCTTACAGTGGTAGACTAGCAGATGTAGGGGATGTAGGTGTACCGGTCTACCCGATCGTAAGGTGCTAGCGCTTCTGAAAGGCTATGTCTCAGTCATCCGTTTCTCAAACACCCTGTAGTGCGAGAAACCAAACGGAGGCGATCGAGTCTTGTGGGGGAAAGTGCGCAAACCTCTGCAGAGTGTACAAACTAATCATGATTAGCCGTGTCCCCGGTTATGGACATCTTGAGTATCTAGCTCTTGGATTATCCTGTTGATCTCATCACGTTACTTTAAATGAATATTGTTGGTTTTAATGACGTTACTTAATTGGGATTGAGAATGCTGTCAACCATTCTCAATGTTCAACAACCACCATGATAGTTAATTAAAATGTATTCCTTTGCAGTAGGGAAAAATTGGCTTTACGCAAAAACCTTATAACCATAGAGCTTTTCCACCAGCCAAATATGCATGTAGTGATAGCCATTGTTCATCATTCTCTATGGTGTGAATTTGCCAGTACATTCAATGTACTGACCCGTTTCGGGCTGCAACGTCTTATGTTGCAGGTTTCTTACGACGAGTAAGTGATACGTTAGGGTTACGATTTCTACACTCAACTTTGCCGTTGGTGTTGATGGGAATCCACAACCTTGTTGCTTCCGCTATTTGGATTGAGGTAATAGTATTTACGTTACTTTATACATGTGATTTACCTCTGTTATAAATCCTTCGAGTACTGTGTGTGTCAGCATACCGATCCAGGGATGACACCTAAGCACAGAGACTTGATCCATTCGGGTCAGGTCGCTACACATATCATATGGCGGTTTACATCTACGGGCCCTAATCACCATTGGGCCCTGGGCCTTCATGTTAGATCTCCTCTTTAAAGCACCATCCCTTTTATCTTCATGGGCTTCAAATATGACTAACTCCTTGTGAACATAACCCGACCCCTCATGGCCAGTTTATACTTAATAGTAATATCCCCAACATTAGGCCCCAGATTGATTTGAAATTGTTCATGTCAATCTTCACTACTTAGAAAAATTCCTCCTTTTGCACCTTCGCAGATATCTTGTAAACCGCCGTGACGTCATCCTCCAGATTTGCAGTAAACTGCCATGACATCACCTGTTCATTAAAGCCGAAGATACCCGTTATTAATAAGCATCCAACAATCGAGGCGACAACCTTGTTATATATCCATTTTTTGGCTCCTCGATTCTCGCCCCTGTCGCTTATCTCTTCGCCTTATAAATAGAGCTGGGGATCCCTTTCTTAATCTGTCAACCTCTTAATCCGTCCGATTCAAATTATCAGGGAACGCTTCATTCATCATCTGGCGAGTCGACGACTGATACTTCTCCAACGTATCTATAATTTTTTATTGTTCCATGCTATATTATATTATGTTTTGGACATTATTGGGCTTTATTATACACTTTTATATTATTTTTGGGACTAACCTATTAACCGGAGGCCCAGCCCAGAATTGTTGTTTTTTGCCTATTTAAGAGTTTCGCAGAAAAAGAATATCAAACGGAGTCCAAACGACGTACTTGTTCCTCCTATATATACCTACGTACCCCCAAACTACCAGATACAGAGCCAAAAACCTAATTCCACCACCGCAACCTTCTGTACCCGTGAGATCCCATCTTGGGGCCTTTTCTGGAGATCTGTCGGAGGGGGCATCGATCACGGAGGGCTTCTACATCAACACCATAGCCTCTGCGATGATGTGTGAGTAGTTTACCTCAGACCTTTGGGTCCATAGTTATTAGCTAGATGGCTTCTTCTCTCTCTTTGGATCTCAATACAAAGTTCTCCATGATTCTCGTGGAGATCTATTCGATGTAATCTTATTTTGCGGTGTGTTTGTTGAGACCGATGAATTGTGGGTTTATGTTCAAGTTTATCTATGAACAATATTTGAATCTTCTCTGAATTCTTTTATGTATGATTAGTTATCTTTGCAAGTCTCTTCGAATTATCAGTTTGGTTTGGCCTACTAGATTGATCTTTCTTGCAATGGGAGAAGTGCTTAGCTTTGGGTTCAATCCTGCGGTGTCCTTTCCCAGTGACAGTAGGGCAGCAAGGCACGTATTGTATTGTCGCCATCGAGGATAAAAAGATGAGGTTTATATCATATTGCAAGAGTTGATCCCTCTACATCATGTCATCTTATTTAAAGCGTTACTCTATTCTTTTGAACTTAATACTCTAGATGCATGTTGGATAGCGGTCGATGTGTGGAGTAATAGTGGTAGATGCAGGCAGGAGTCGGTCTACTTGTCTCGGATGTGATGCCATATACATGATCATACCTAGATATTCTCATAACTATGCTCAATTTTGTCAATTGCTCAATAGTAATTTGTTTACCCACCGTAATACTTATGCTCTCGAGAGAAGCCACTAGTGAAACCTATGCCCCCCGGGTCTATTTTCCATCATATTAATCTTCCGTCAACAAGAAATTTCTTGCGCTGTTTTTATTTCGTTGTATTTACTTTGCATCTTTATCATAAAAATACCAAAAATATTATCTTATCCTATCTATCAGATCTCACTTTTGTAAGTGACAGTGAAGGGATTGACAACCCCTTTATTGCACTGGTTGCGAGGATTTTATTTGTTTGTGTAGGTGCGAGGGACTCGTGTGTGGCCTCCTACTGGATTAATACCTTGGTTCTCAAAAATTGAGAGAAATACTTACGCTACTTTGTTGCATCACCCTTTCCTCTTCAAGGGAAAACCAACGCAGTGCTCAAGAGGTAGCAAGAAGGATTTCTAGCGCCGTTGCCGGGGAGTCTGCGTAAAAGTCAACATACCAAGTACCCATCACAAACCCTTATCTCCCGCATTACATTATTTTCCATTTGCCACTTGTTTTTCTCTCCCCCACTTCACCCTTGCCGTTTTATTTTCCCCCTCTCTCCGTCCTCCTTCTCTTTCCCTATTTGCCTCTTTTTTGCCCGTTTCTTGTTTGCTTGTGTGTTGGATTGCTTGCCTGTCATGATGACTCGAGATAATACCAATTTGTGTGACTTTACTAATACCGACAACAATGATTTTATTAGAACTCCGATTGCTTCTCTTACCGATGCTGAATCTTGTGAAATTAATGCTGCTTTGCTGAATCTTGTCATGAAAGATCTGTTTTCTGGCCTTCCTAGTGAAGGTGCCGCTACCCATCTAAACAACTTTGTTGATTTGTGTGATATGCAAAAGAACAAAGATATGGATAATGATATTGTTAAATTGAAGCTATTCCCATTTTCGCTTAGAGATCGTGCTAAAGCTTGGTTTTCGTCTCTGCCTAAAAATACTATTGATTCATGGAATAAGTGGAAAGATGCTTTTATCTCTAAGTATTTTCCTCCCGCTAAGATCATCTCTCTTAGAAACGATATTATGAATTTTAAGCAACTTGATCATGAACATCTTGCACAATCTTGGGAGAGGATGAAATTAACGATATGTAATTGCCCTACACATGGTTTGAATTTGTGGATGATTATACAAATTTTTTATGCCGGATTGAATTTTGCTTCTAAGAATCTTTTAGATTCTGCCACGGGAGGCACTTTCATGGAAATCACTTTAGGAGAAGCTACTAAACTCCTAGATAATATTATGGTTAATTATTCTCAATGGCACACTGAAAGATCTACTAATGAGAAAGTGCATGCAATAGAAGAAATTAATGTTTTGAGTGGAAAGATGGATGAACTTATGAAATTATTTGCTAATAAAAGTGTTTCTTCTGATCCTAATGATATGCCTTTGTCTACATTTATTGAGAATAATAATGAATCTATGGATGTGAATTTTGTTGGTTGGAATAATTTTGGCAACAATGCATATAGAGGAAACTTTAATCCTAGGCCGTATCCTAGTAATTACTCTAATAATTATGGTAATTCCTACAACAATTCTTATGGAAATTTTAATAAGATTCCCTCTGAATTTGAGACTAGTGTTAAGGAGTTTAAGAATTCGCAAAAGAATTTCAATGATTTGCTTGAAGAAAAATTGCTTAAAGTTGATGAATTGCCTAGGAACGTTGATAGAATTTCTATTGATGTTGATTCTTTGAAACTTAGATCTATTCCACCTAAGCATGATATCAATGGGTCTCTCAAGGCCATGAGAATTTCCATTGATGAGTGCAAAGAAAGAACCGCTAGGATGCGTGCTAAGAAAGATTGTTTTGTGAAAGCGTGTTCTTCTAGTTTTTATGAAAATAAAGATGAAGATCTAAAAGTTATTGATGTGTCCCCTATTAAATCTTTATTTTGCAATATGATTCTTGATAATAATGGGACTGAATATGATCCACCTTTACCTAGAAGGCGTTCCAAAAATTCAGAGTTTTTATATCTTGATGCATAAATTGGTAAAAGTGGGATTGAAGAGATCAAAACCTTAGATATTAATGAACCCACTATCTTGGATTTCAAGGATTTTAATTATGATAATTGCTCTTTGATAGATTGTATTTCCTTGTTGCAATTCGTGCTAAATTATCCTCATGCTTATTGTCAAAATAAAGCTTTTACTAAACATATCGTTGATGCTTTGATGCAATCTTATGAAGAAAAACTTGAGTTGGAAGTTTCTATCCCTAGAAAACTCTATGATGGGTGGGAACCTACTATTAAAATTAAAATTAAAGAGCACAAATGCTATTCATTGTGTGATTTGAGTGGTAGTGTTTCCACGATTCCAAAGACTTTGTGTGATTTGCTAGGTTTCCGTGATTTTGATTATTGCTCTTTAAACTTGCACCTTGCGGATTCCACCATTAAGAAACCTATGGGAAGAATTAATGATGTTCTTATTGTTTCAAATAGGAATTATGTGCCCGTAGATTTTATTGTTCTTGATATAGATTTCAATCCTTCATGTCCTATTATTCTTGGTAGACCTTTCCTTACAACGATTAGTGCAATTATTGATATGAAGGAAGGGAATATTAGATTCCAATTTCCGTTAAGGAAAGGCATGGGACACTTCCCTAGAAAGAAAATAAAATTACCTTATGAATCTATTATGAGAGCCACTTATGGATTGACTACCAAAGATGGCAATACCCAGATCTATCTTCGCTTTTATGCCTAGCTAGGGGCGTTAAACGATAGCGCTTGTTGGGAGAAAACCCAATTTTATTTTTATTCCTTGCTCTTTGCTCCTGTTTAGTAATAAATAATTTATCTAGCCTCTGTTTTGGTTGTGTTTTTTATGTTTCAATTAGTGTTTGTGCCAAGTAGAACCGTTGGAAGTCCGGGGGAAAGTCTTTGTGATCTTGCTGTAAAAAGCATAAACTTTAGCGCTCACGAGAATTGCTGCCATTTTTATTTGGAAAGTGATATTTGGTTAATTCTTTTTGAATATGATTAATAGATAAATTCCTAACTTCCAGCAATTTATTTTAAAATTCTTGGAGTTCAAGAAGTTTGCATTAGCTACGGATTACTACAGACTATTCTGTTTTTGACAGATTCTGTTTTTCATGTGTTGTTTGCTTATTTTGATGAATCTATGGATAGTAACATAGTTTATAAACCATAGAGAAGTTGGAATACAGTAGGTTTAACACCAATATAAATAATTATGAGTTCATTATAGTACCTTGAAGTGCTGTTTTGTTTTCTTTCGCTAACAGAGCTCACGAGATTTTCTACTTTAAGTTTTGTGTTGTGAAGTTTTCAAGTTTTGGGTAAAAGATTTGATGGATTATGGAACACGGAGTGGCAAGAGACTAAGCTTGGGGATGCCCATGGCACCCCAAGATAATCTAAGGACACCTAAAAGCCAAAGCTTGAGTATTCTATAGTCTCACCTAAATAGCTTGGCGTAATCATGGTCATAGCTGTTTCCTGTGTGAAATTGTTATCCGCTCACAATTCCACACAACATACGAGCCGGAAGCATAAAGTGTAAAGCCTGGGGTGCCTAATGAGTGTTTGAGTCTTTATTTGTTAGTTTGCCACAATCATCTTTGCTGTACACACCTTTGAGAGAAACACACATGATTCGGAATTTATTAGAATACTCTATGCGCTTCACTTACATCTTTTGAGCTATATAGTTTTTGCTCTAGTGCTTCACTTATATCTTTTAGAGCACGGTGGTTGATATGTCCATTTTGCATCATGCTTTTATATCGATATTTATTGCATTATGGGTTGTTATTACACATTATGTCACAATACTTATGCCTATTCTCTCTTATTTTACAAGGTTTGCATAAAGAGGGAGAATGCCGGCAGCTGGGATTCTGGGCTGGAAAAGGAGCAAATATTAGAGACCTATTCTGCACAGCTCCAAAAGTCCTGAAACTTCACGGAAGTCATTTTCAGAATATATAAAAAATACTGAGTGCAAGAACTTCCGGAGGGGGGCCACACCCTGCCCACGAGGGTGGGGGCGCGCCCTACCCCCTGGGCGCGCCCCCTACCTCGTGGGCCCCCCTGGTGTCCCTCCGATGCCCATCTTCTGCTATATGGAGTCTTTCGATGAGAAAAAAATCTTAATCAAGCTTTCGGGACGAGACTTCGCCGCCACGAGGCAGAACCTTGCCAGAACCAATCTAGGGCTCTAGCGGAGCTGTTCTGCCAGGGACACTTCCCTCCGGGAGGGGGAAATCATCGCCATCGTCACCACCAACGATCCTCTCATCGGGACGGGGTCGATCTCCATCAACATCTTCACCAGCACCATCTCCTCTCAAACCCTAGTTCATCTCTTGTATCCAATTCTTGTCTCCAAGTCTGGGATTGGTACCTGTGGGTTGCTAGTAGTGTTGATTACTCCTTGTAGTTGATGCTAGTTGGTTTATTTGGTGGAAGATCATATTGTTAAGATCATATATGCATATTAATACCCCTATGTTTATGAACATGAATATGCTTTGAGAGTAGTTACGTTTGTTCCTGAGGACATGGGAGAAGTCTTGCTATTAGTAGTCATGTGAATTTGGTATTCGTTCGATATTTTTATGAGATGTATGTTGTCTCTCCTCTAGTGGTGTTATGTGAACGTCTACTACATGACACTTCACCATTATTTGGGTCTAGAGGAAGGCATTCGGAAGTAATAAGTAGACGATGGGTTGCTAGAGTGACAGAAGCATAAACCCTAGTTTATGCGTTGCTTCATAAGGGGCTGATTTGGATCCACATGTTTCATGCTATAGTTAGGTTTACCTTACTACTTTTGTTGTAGTTGCGGATGCTTGCAATAGAGGTTAATCATAAGTGGGATGCTTTTCCAAGTAAGGACAGCACCCAAGCACCGGCCCACCCACATATCAGATTATCAAAGTACCGAACGCGAATCATATGATCGTGATGAAACCTAGCTTGACGATAATTCCCATGTGTCCTCGGGAGCGCTTTTCTCTATAGAAGAATTTGTCCAGGCTTGTCCTTTGCTACAAAAAGGATTGGGCCACCTTGCTGCACCTTATTTACTTTTGTTACTTATTGCTCGTTACAAATTATCTTATCACAAAACTATCTGTCACCTATAATTTCAGTGTTTGCCGAGAATACCTTGCTGAAAACCGCTTATCATTTCCTTCTGCTCCTCGTTGGGTTCGACACTCTTACTTATCAAAAGGACTACGATAGATCCCCTATACTTGTGGGTCATCAAGACTCTTTTCTAGCGCCGTTGCCGAGGAGTGAAGCGCCTTTGGTAGGTGGAATTTGGTAAGGAAAAATTTATATAGTGTGCTGAAATTTACTATCACTTGTTGCTATGGAAAGTAATCCTCTGAGGGGCTTGTTCGAGGTATCTTCACCCCGACCAGTAGAGCAAAGAGTTGCTCCTCAACCTACTGAATCTACTGAAAATGAAAATGTCTACTTTGAGATTCCTTCGGGTATGATAGAAAAATTGCTAGCTAAACCTTTTGCAGGAGATGGAACATTACTTCTCGATGAGCACCTAATGTATGTGGATGAAGTTTCTGGATTATTTAAGCTTGCAGGTATGCCCGATGATGTTATCAAGAACAAGGTATTCCCTTTATCTTTGGAGGGAGACGCATTGACATGGTATAGGCTATGTGATGATATGGGATCATGGAACTACAAACGATCGAAATTGGAATTTCATAAGAAGTTTTATCCTATGCATCTTGTTCATCGTGATCGTAATTATATATATAATATTTTGCCTCGCAAAGGAGAAAGCATCACTCAAGCTTGGGGGAGGCTTAAGTCAATGTTATATTCATGCCCCAATCATGAGCTCTCAAGAGAAATGATTATTCAAAAATTTTATGCCCGGCTTTCTGATAATAATCGCACTATGCTCGATACTTCTTGTGCTGGCTCTTTTATGATGAAGACTATTGAATTCAAATGGGATTTATTGGAAAGAATTAAACGCAACTCTGAAGATTGGGACCTCGACGATGGTAAGAAGTTAGGTATGACACCTAAGTTTGATTGTGTTAAATCTTTTCTGGATACCGATGTTTTCCATAAATTTAGCACTAAATATGGACTTGACTCTGAAATAGTAGCTTCTTTCTGTGAATCTTTTGCTACTCATGTTGATATCCCTAGGGAGAAGTGGTTTAAATATCATCCTCCCATAGAAGTAAAAGTAGCTGCACCTATTAAAGTTGAAGAAAAGACTGTCACTTATAATGATCCTATTGTTCCTGCTGCTTGTGTTGAGAAACCACCTTTTCCTGTTAGGATAAAAGATCATGCTAAAGCTTCAACTGTGGTTCGTAAAAGCAATATTAGAACCTATACACCTCCTGATCAAATTAAAGTTGAACCTAATATTGCTATTGTTAAAGATCTCTTTTCTGATAATATTGATGGGCATGTTATTCATTTCTGTGATGAGACTGCTAGAATTGCTAAACCTTGTAATAAAGATAAACATAGACCCGTGGTAGGTATGCCTGTTATTTCTGTTAAAATAGGAGATCATTGTTATCATGGCTTATGTGATATGGGTGCTAGTGCTAGTGCTATACCTCATGACTTATACAAAGAAATTATGCATGATATTGCACCTGCTGAGACAGAAGATATTGATGTCACAATTAAACTTGCCAATAGAGATACTATTTCACCAATTGGAATTGTTAGAGATGTTGAAGTCTTGTGTGGGAAAACTAAATATCCTGCTGATTTTCTTGTTCTTCGTTCCCCACAAGATAGATTTTGTCCCATTGTATTTGGTAGACCCTTCTTGAACACAGTTAATGCTAAGATAGATTGCGAAAAGGATGTTGTTACTATTGGTTTAGGTGATATGTCTCATGAGTTTAATTTCTCTAAATTTCATAGACAACACCGTGAAGAGGAATTGCCTCGTAAAGATGAAATTATTGGTCTTGTTTCTATTGCCGTGCCTCCTAGCGATCCTTTAGAACAATATTTGCTAGACCATGAAAATGACATGTTTACGAATGAAAGAAGGGAAATAGATGAAGTATTCTTTAAACAGGAACCCATCCTGAAACACAATTTTCCTGTTGAAATCCTAGGGGATCCTCCTCCACCCAAGGGTGATCCCGTGTTTGAGCTCAAACCGTTACCTGATACTCTTAAATATGCTTATATTTATGAGAAAAAGATATATCCTGTTATTATTAGTGCTAACCTTTCAGAGCATGAAGAAGAGAGATTATTGAAAACTCTGAAGAAGCATCGTGCTGCTATTGGATATACTCTCGATGATCTTAAGGGCATTAGTCCCACACTATGTCAACACAAAATAAATTTGGAGAAAGATGCCAAACTAGTTCGTGATCACCAACGACGGCTGAATCCTAAGATGAAAGAAGTGCTAAGAAAGGAAATACTAAAGCTCCTTGAGGCAGGTATAATTTATCCCGTTGCTGACAGTCAGTGGGTAAGTCCTGTCCATTGTGTCCCTAAAAAGGGAGGTATTACTTTTGTTCCTAATGATAAAGATGAATTGATTCCGCAAAAAAGAGAGAAAAAGAGAGAAGGGACAATGTTACTATCCTTTTACCACACTTGTGCTTCAAAGTAGCACCATGATCTTCATGATAGAGAGTCTCCTATGATATCACTTTCATATACTAGTGGGAATTTTTCATTATAGAACTTGGCTTCTATATTCCAATGATGGGCTTCCTCAAAATGCCCTAGGTCTTCGTGAGCAAGCGAGTTGGATGCACACCCACTTAGTTCCTTTTGTTGAGCTTTCATATACTTATAGCTCTAGTGCATCCGTTGCATGGCAATCCCTACTCACTCACATTGATATCTATTAATGGGCAACTCCATAGCCCGTTGATGCGTCTAGTTGATGTGAGCCTATCTTCTCCTTTTTTTGTCTTCTCCACAACCACCATTCTATTCC
Source organism: Triticum urartu (assembly GCF_003073215.2). Classification (NCBI taxonomy): domain Eukaryota; kingdom Viridiplantae; phylum Streptophyta; class Magnoliopsida; order Poales; family Poaceae; genus Triticum; species Triticum urartu. Next base: position 365,413,211 of record NC_053025.1, on the reverse strand, counting down.
ACATATAGTGCTATGTCCATGGCTCACGCTCATGTATTGCGTGAAGATTGAAAAGGTTTGAGAACACCAAAAGTATGAAACCATTTATTGGCTTGTCATCGGGGTTGTGCATGATTTGAATACTTTATCTGGTGAAGATAGAGCATAGGCAGACTATATGATTTTGTAGGGATAACTTTCTTTGGCCATGTTATTTTGAGAAGACATAATTGCTTAGTTAGTATGCTTGAAGTATTATTATTTTTATGTCAATATTAAACTTTTGTATTGAATCTTTCGGATCTGGATATTCATATTACAGATAAGAGAATTACATTGAAATTATGCCAAGTAGCATTCCACATCAAAAATTCTGTTTTTATCATTTACCTACTCGAGGACGAGTAGGAATTAAGCTTGGGGATGCTTGATACGTCTCCAACGTATCTATAATTTTTGATTGTTCCATGCTATATTATATTCTATTTTGGACATTATTGGGCTTTATTATACACTTTTTAATTATTTTTGGGACTAACCTATTAACCGGAGGCCCAGCCCAGAATTGTTGTTTTTTGCCTATTTTAGAGTTTCGCAGAAAAAGAATATCAAACGGAGTCCAAACGGAATGAAACCTTCAGGAACGTGATTTTTGAAACAAACGTGATCCAGAGGACTTGGACCCTACGTCAAGAAAGCAACCAGGAAGGCACAAGGTAGGGGGCGCGCCTACCCCCCCAGGCACGCCCTCCACCCTCGTGGGGGCACACGTTTATCCACCTACGTACTTCTTCCTCCTATATATACCTACGTACCCCCAAACTACCAGATACGGAGCCAAAAACCTAATTCCTCCGCCGCAACCTTCTGTACCCGTGAGATCCCATCTTGGGGCCTTTTCCGGAGCTCCGCCGGAGGGGGCATCGATCATGGAGGGCTTCTACATCAACACCATAGCCTCTCCGATGATGTGTGAGTAGTTTACCTCAGACCTTCGGGTCCATAGTTATTAGCTACATGGCTTCTTCTCTCTCTCTGGATCTCAATACAAAGTTCTCCATGATTCTCGGGGAGATCTATTCGATGTAATCTTCTTTTGCAGTGTGTTTGTTGAGACCGATGAATTGTGGGTTTATGATCAAGTTTATCTATGAACAATATTTGATTCTTCTCTGAATTCTTTTATGTATGATTGTTTATCTTTGCAAGTCTCTTCGAATTATCATTTTGATCTGGCCTACTAGATTTATCTTTCTTGCAATGGGAGAAGTGATTAGCTTTGGTTTCAATCTTGCGATGTCCTTTTCCAGTGACAGTAGGGGCAGCAAGGCACGTATTCTGTAGTTGCCATCGAGGATAACAAGATGGGGTTTATATCATATTGCATGAGTTTATCCCTCTACATCATGTCATCTTACTTAAAGCGTTAGTCTGTTCTTTTGAACTTAATACTCTAGATGCGTGCTGGATAGCCGTCGATGTGTGGAATAATAGTAGTAGATGCAGGCAGGAGTCGGTCTACTTGTCTCGGACGTGATGCCTATCTACATGATCATACCTAGATTTTCTCATAACTATGCTCAATTCTATCAATTGCTCAACAGTAATTTTTTTACCCACCGTAATACTTATGCTCTCGAGAGAAGCCACTAGTGAAACCTATGGCCCCCGGGTCTATTTTCCATCATATTAATCTTTCGTCAACAAGATATTTCTTACGCTGTTTTTATTTCAGTTTATTTACTTTGCATCTTTATCATAAAAATACCAAAAAATATTATCTTATGCTATCTATCAGACCTCACTTTCGTAAGTGACCATGAAGGGATTGACAACCCCTTTATCGCGTTGGTTGCGAGGATTCTATTTGTTTGTGTAGGTGCGAGGGACTCGTGCGTGGCCTCCTACTGGATTGATACCTTGGTTCTCAAAAACTGAGGGAAATACTTACGCTATTTTGTTGCATCACCCTTTCCTCTTCAAGGGAAAACCAACGCAGTGCTCAAGAGGTAGCAACGGCCACACAACTCCATCCTCTTAAGACAGGTGCTGGGTAAGTATTTTAACTCAATCTTTTGACGCTTTATACTTGCATGCTATATTAACCCTTGCATCTTTCTCCTTTCAGAGCCAAGGCTAGACCCAGCAAGAAGGCTTGGGCGAATAAACCGTCTGACGACCATGTGGTTGTTGAACCGAAGAAAACTCGAGAACAGGAAGGTCCAAATGCTGAAGCCATGTTTGATGAACTGCCCCCTCAAGATCATGGTTTTGATGAACAAGTAGAAGTTGAAACAGCAGACCATGCTGATAAATCGACGAGCCCGGTCCGTATTGATGATGGACCGTCTAGTCCGGTTAAGGCTACTGATATCCCGTCAACTCTAGTGAAGGCTACCGGTGACAAGGAAGATGATGTTATCATCACTAGCGTTGGCCAGACCTCCCCTGGTAACCCTGTTGCATTATCAAAGAATAGCTCCAAGGAGGAACGTTCTGCTATGGAAAAAGGCAAATGGAGCACTGATTTATCAAGCTATGCTCACCTCAACGCCCAGGAACTCCATTCTGGTTTTTTAAACCATCTGTACACAAACCGTGACTACGAAGCCGGTTTAGTGAACCTGATGAAGGAGCGTTATGAGGTAATTACATAACCTTTTCTCTCTTAAGTCCAATTGTAAGTACTAACTCTAGTAGCCCCCCAATGGTCAATTTATGATGGCAATCAAAAACCGGGACTTTCTAATATCTCAACTCTGCATACTTATCCTCCAAGGGTCGGTTGATCCTTTTTAAAAAAGAACCAGTACTTTAGCATTGTAATCCTATAACATTTGCCTGTGTAGTCCCCAAGGGCCGGTTTATCTTTCCAAGGTGAATCGGGACTTTAACCACTGTTACTTTGAGCAGATGTACATTAGCCCCCAAGTGCCAAGAATAATGCTTGTATTACACTTGGGAGTTGAATTTTTTTCTGATAATGACGCAAATAGGCATTAGCCCCCACGTGCAGAGTGCATAACTTGTTATGTGGTTGGTACTTCAAATATATAGGGCCCACTGATGATATGTCTTTCCTTTATAGGCTGAGCTGAGCAAAAAGGACACCCAAACCGCTGATCTTCAAGAGATCATTAAATCTCAGCAAGCGGAGGCTTCTAAGGCCAAGGAGGAACTGACCAATGTCTTAACAGCCATGGAGAAGCTGAAGGAGACCTTTAAGAAGAAACAGGCAGATTGGGACACAAAGAAAGCCGCTTTCTTTAGCAAAGAGAGCCGAAGACGCAGAAGCAGCCCTTAACCGGTGGTCGAAAAACTGACCAGTTTAAAGCAGAAAATAAACACTATGAACTATGTTGTATTTGGTAAGTATCCTCATCTAATGTTTTTCAATTCATTTAATCTCATTAATTACCAGTTTACTGATGCTTGCAATGTCACAGGGACCCACATTACCCATCTGGGCTCTAACATGCGGATGAAGCTGAAGGCTGCCTATACTTTGATAGAGCAGTTATATTTCGGAGCCCAACGGGCTATTTGCACCGCTGCTCATAACAAGCCTCCTACAACATTAATAAAAGAAACTATTGAGAAACTGTCAATGTTGCCAGCCCGGTAGGATGAACTTAAAAGATCAACTTCAAGGTCAGGCGCGCTGACTGCGCTAATCCGGGCCAAGGCATGGATTCCAGAACTTGAACCGTTAGATATTGGCAAAGGCTATCCTGGCGTGAAGGAAGACGGTTCAGAATTTAACAATGATAATCTCCGAAGGCTGACAAGGGAAATTCGACCTTTAGCGAGATTGGCGGAAGAAACAGATCTCTCTCATTATCAACCGGTTTATGATGCTGATCAGAAAAGATATCGTGCGCCAACTTATGATGTAGATGATCTTTTTCTGCCAATTCGTAAGCACACTTATGCCCCGGACATTGATCCTTCCAACCTTATAAGTGAAGAAGCCGTGTTCCAAGCCTTACTGGAATCAATTGGGCAACCATTGATTTCCAGCCACTAGGTAGGGAGGAGGAAGATGCACCGACGCAAGATAATCCCCAATCTTCAAGTCGTCCTGGTGATGAATCCTAAACCGGAGGCCAGTTTAGCCTATCACAGCCTGCCACTCTTGCTGAAAAAATTATTCTGTGTGGGCATTAAAGCACCTTGTAATAGGCTAGTTCAAACACTTGTCTGTTATGCCATCGAGCGTACTTATTTTGCTTGACACCCATAACTTGCCATGCTTTTGGGATCTATTATATGCATAATCCGAAGTGGCTGTGTTGTGACTTGTTCCTGCATGCAAGAGATTGAAAGTGTCCTGGCGGTTTACTGCTGGACGGGTCATGATGCCCAAATATATAGCCTAGGTGTAGAGCCAAGGTTGTGTTTAAAAAACAACCAGATATAAAATAGATGATATTTGTTACATTGAACCACCTTGTTGGTTGACCAACTGTTGTTATAATAAGGGTGATAACATCAATCTGGAGTATTGTTGACTCCTTCCATGTTCGTCGGTTTACAATAAAACCGTACCGGGTTATGATAAACACCGGTTTATCCATATAATACTGGTGACTTTGTAGTCAAAGCCAGACCGGATCAATGAGTGCCGGATTATAACTGATCATGTACTGACAACTTAATGTTAACATCCACGCCGGGTTTTAATAAACACTTGTTTATCAGAAGATATTTATGAATCTTATCAAAGGAGAAAAAACTTTGCAAATAAAAAACATAAGAAAAATATGCAAGTCTTTTCATGGGCTGCCAGGCCCTAAATCGAGGCTTTTCATGGGCTGCCAGGCCACTGAGTTATACCATTTTTCAAGGCCTTTTAAGATGGACCTCAATCTTTAACCAATCATCGTTTTAACTTTGCCAAGTTCAAGGTCTATGAGATTGACTTGTCAAACATTCGATGGGTCATACCAGGTTTACCTGGACGGAGTGGCTTACTTAACAAGGCAGGATAACCCGGGGTTTTAGGTGAATTCACCTGGCTTCCAAGCCTGGCTTGATAGCCTATTGCAAAGGTGCAAACTCTTTGTTCTTTGAGAAGCAAAGAGCCACCAAGCAACATTTGAGTTGTGCTCGGTTTGTGCCTATGTTTGAGTTGTGCAGGTGCAACACTCTCTTTGGCCGCACATAATTTCCTTTTGGCCTTGAGCGTATCAAGAGGTGTAGCTATGGTGCTAATACAACCAAGCCCCCTAGTGATTTCCCTTTGGCCTTAAGACGATCAAGAGGCATACCTATGGTTCGAATACGACCAAGCCACCTAGTGATTTCCTTTTATAGACCCCTAATGTATAAGACGGATCAGTAGAACTCCGCTTTATAAACAAAATGCCTCCATGTAAACAGACATGATGTAAAACAACAGAGACCTCGCTTTAGCTGAGGCTCTGGTTTATTATATTGATCATTATATACATTGTCATAATTATGTACATAAGAAGAGCCTGTGGCTCAAGTATAGTAAGGCCGAATATGAGCTATATTCCACGGCCACTGGGTCTCCTCCTCCGATTTACTTGAGTCTTTGTGCTCTCGAACATCGATAAGGTAGTATGATCCATTGTGCAGATTTTTGCTGACCACAAAAGGTCCTTCCCAAGGTGGGATAACTTGTGCATATCAGTCTGATCCTGGATGAGCCGGAGCACCAGATCGCCTTCTTGAAAAGTTATGGTTTTAACCCGGCGGCTGTGATAACGTCGCAGATCTTGTTGATAAATCGCCGAACGTGCCACTGCAAGATCACGCTCCTCATCTAACAGGTCCAGTGAGTCCTGACGTGCTTTCTCATTATCATCTTCAACATAAGCCGCCACACGGGCGAGTCATGACAGATGTCACTAGGGAGAACTGCCTCTGCTCCGTAAACCATGAAGAAAGGCGTGTAACCCGTAGATCTGTTCGGTGTGGTGCTGATACTCCATAACACAGAAGGTAACTGCACCACCCAACAACCCGGCGTCCCCTTTAAAGGAACCATAAGCCGGGGTTTGATACCTCTCAAAATCTCTTGATTGGCCCTCTCTGCTTGACCATTAGATTGGGGGTGAGCCACTGATGACACGTCAATCCGGATGTGCTCACGTTGACAAAATTCTTCCATAGCACCCTTAGACAGATTAGTAGCATTATAAGTTATAACACTACTAGGGAAAAGGCTAGCAGCAGCGCGGGTTTTAGGTGTATCAGTAGTGCGGGGACCGGCGCTACTAATAAGACGCTACAGCTAACACGTAGCAGTAGCGCGTGCTCACCAGCGCTACTGCTACACAAGTGTAGCAGCAACGCGCTTCATGGAAGCTCGCTACTCTAATAGCTCTAGCGCGCTTTGCCTGGACGCGCTACTACTATCATGGCGCTGCTGCTAACTTTTCTCCACTCGCTACTTCTAATATTAGTATTTTTTGCTTTTTCTGCATATTTGTTTTGTATTTGAAAAGGCTTTTAGAAGAATCTTTAGCAGATACAAATGTCATCATGATACACATACCAATGGCTGCGAGACCACAAATGTAATCATAGCATAAACATACAAATAGTCTCATCATAATCATCATCCAACACAAAGTGGTATCTCGTCATCATCTCGAAAATAGCGATACATGCAAGTCTCGAATACTTGCAACTACAACGTCATCCATCTAAACAATGGTATATGCGAGAAGTGATAGAGGCTAAGGTGTCCCGATGTTTCGATGAGATGGTGGCTATCGTTTTCTGTGGGAGTTGACCTTGACGATCCGACTACGAACGTGCGAGACGTCGCGCCTTAGCAATCGCTAAACCAACTTCTGAGGGTTATTGACCACGCCGGAGCACGATCAACCTGACCACGAGGGTCTTGTTTCCTGCGAGCAAACGAAGAACAAGCAAGAAACTGAGATTGCAATCTGGATATTGCGAATATAAGATGAAAGCTTTATTGATCAAGGTGGGGTTCCTGTGACGTCTTGGTCTGGTCGTTGGACACAAACGAAGTACGCGAAGTTGCAGCTATGGCGAACTTTTAATCTAAACAAAACCCAAAGTCTAAACGACGCCCTAAGGGCTGTATATATGGAGGAAGAGGGGGGAATTTCGTGGCCCTTGAGGGTGGGGTCCGAAACCAACCCTAACTCTTGTTTCCCCACACATACGGACTCTAAAAATAGCCTATACTTAAGTATTTCGAAATTACATGGGCCTGGCCCATTAATAAGGTGACGCAGCACCTAGAATAGCCTATGGACGAATATTATGAAGTGGCATCTTGTATATTTCGTCCAAGGCTTCATGCACTCCTTATGGCGGCTTCAAAGTCCTAAAATCATCACTTGTAACTCCGTTCTTGATCCCCTTGAGCATGCCATCAACTCCATGCGTGTTCTTGCTCCAATGTTCATCCTTCTCCAAGCTAGGCCCTTCATTTGTAAGCAAAACAAATGTATCCAATTTAGGCAGCATCATAATCTCATGAACATTAGAATCATTACCAAGAAACGAAAGTACCTGGTAATTTAATTGGCGTGCGCGAGCTCTAGTAATTGGTCCAGTATATGTAACAGTAGGGGCTGTGGGTGTAACAATGGTATTGATGTCCTCATCATCCTCCCCTTCTTGAAATGAAGTCGTCCTCGACGGAAGCGCATCTTCCTCACCCAAATAAGGCTTCAAATCTGCAATGTTAAAAGTGGGACTAACCCCAAAATCTACAGGTAGCTCAAGTTTATATGCATTATCATTTATTTTCTCTAACACCTTAAAAGGACCATCCGCACGTGGCATTAGCTTTGATTTGTGCAGATTAGGAAATCTATCTTTACGCAAATGTAACCAAACAAGATCTCCAGGCGCAAACACAACATGTTTTCTACCCTTATCTCCAGCAAGTTTATATTTAGCATTCATACGCTCAATGTTTTCCTTAGTTAACTCATGCATTTTTAAAATCAACTCAGAACGTTCTTTAGCATCAAAATTAACCTTCTCTGAAGATGGAAGAGGCAACAAATCAATAGGTGCACGAGGTAGGAAACCATACACAATTTCAAAAGGGCACAACTTAGTAGTAGAATGCAATGAGCGATTATAAGCAAATTCAATATGAGGCAAGCATTCTTCCCACATTTTCTTGTTATTCTTCAAAACAGCCCTAAGCATAGTAGACAATGTTCTATTGACTACTTCAGTTTGTCCATCGGTTTGGGGGTGACAAGTAGTACTAAAAAGCAGCTTAGTCCCCAACTTAGCCCATAAACATCTCCAAAAGTGGCTAAGAAATTTAGTATCACGATCTGAAACAATAGTATTTGGCACACCATGTAAGCGAATAATTTCACGAAAGAACAAATCAGCAACATTAACAGCATCATCGCTTTTATGACATGGTATAAAGTGTGCCATTTTCGAGAACCTATCCACGACAACAAATATGCTATCCCTCCCCTTCTTTGTTCGAGGTAAACCTAAAACAAAGTCCATAGATATATCCTCCCAAGGAACACTAGGTACAGGCAAAGGCATATATAAACCATGAGGATTGAGTCGTGACTTAGCTCTTTGACATGTAGTGCAGCGAGCAACAAAACGCTCAACATCCCGTCTCATCTTTGGCCAAAAGAAATGTGTAGCAAGTATATCCTCCGTCTTCTTGATGCCAAAGTGTCCCATTAATCCTCCTCCATGCGCCTCCTGCAACAACAAAAGATGAACGGAGCTAGCTGGAATGCATAGCTTGTTAGCACGAAACACAAATCCATCGTTAAGAACGAACTTGTTCCAAGTTCTCCCTTCCTTACAATTCTGCAATACATCTTTAAATTCAGCATCATGAACATATTGATCTTTGATGGTCTCCAAACCAAATATTTTAAAGTCAAGTTGTGAAAGCATAGTATAACGACGAGACAAAGCATCAGCAATAACATTTTCTTTACCCTTCTTGTGTTTAATGACATAAGGGAAAGTCTCAATGAATTCAACCCATTTAGCATGTCTATGGTTCAGTTTTTCTTGACTTTTAATGTGTTTCAAAGATTCATGATCAGAATGTATAACAAATTCCTTGGGCCATAAATAATGTTGCCATGTTTCTAAGGTCCGAACAAGAGCATATAATTCTTTATCATAACTAGAATAGTTCAGACTAGGCCCACTCAATTTTTCAGAAAAGTATGCAACAGGTTTTCCATCTTGTAATAAAACACCTCCTAATCCAATTCCACTAGCATCACATTCAAGCTCAAAAGTCTTATTGAAATTAGGAAGTTGGAGTAAAGGAGCATGTGTCAACTTATCTTTCAATACCGTGAAGGCTTCTTCCTGTGCGGTACCCCAAACAAAAGGCACATCCTTCTTTGTAAGCTCGTTGAGAGGTGCAGCAATGGTGCTGAAATCTCTCACAAAACGCCTATAGAAACCAGCGAGGCCAAGGAAACTCCTCACTTGTGTGACCGTTTTGGGCTGCGGCTAGCTCTCAATAGCTTCAATCTTGGCTTTATCAACTTCAATTCCCTGTGGAGTAACAACATAGCCAAGAAAAGATACTCGGTCGGTGCAAAAGGTGCACTTTCCAAGGTTTCCAAACAAACGTGCATCACGTAGAGCAATAAAAACAGCACGTAAATGTTCCAAATGTTCCTCCAAAGATTTGCTATAAATCAATATGTCATCAAAGTAAACTACCACAAATCGTCCAATGAAAGCACGTAAAACTTCGTTCATTAACCTCATGAAAGTACTAGGTGCATTAGTTAACCCAAAAGGCATGACTAACCACTCATATAATCCAAACTTAGTTTTAAATGCTGTTTTCCATTCATCTCCCAATTTCATACGAATTTGATGGTATCCACTACGCAAATCAACTTTGGAGAATATTGTAGAGCAACTCAATTCATCAAGCATATCATCTAACCTAGGAATAGGATGACGATAACGAATAGTAATATTATTAATGCCTCTACAATCAACGCACATACGCGACGTACCATCCTTTTTCGGCACTAAAATGATAGGAACAGCACAAGGACTAAGGGATTCGCGTATATAACCTTTGTCGAGCAGTTCTTGTACTTGACGCATAATCTCCTTCGTCTCCTCTGGATTGGTACGGTATGGTGCATGGTTGGGTAGCGAAGCACCGGGAATTAAGTCAATTTGATGCTCAATCCCTCGAATAGGTGGTAATCCCGGTGGCACGTCTTGTGGAAAGACGTCAGCGAACTCCTGCAAAATGTTAGTGACAGCAGGGGGCAAAGAGGAAGGCACGTCCTCGAATGAAAATAATGCCTCTTTGCACACAAAAGCATAGCAAACATATTTGCTAAAATCTAGCTCATCAATATCAGATTTGGTGGCAAGTAAACATGCACTTTTCAATTTAATTTCAGAAACAATAGTAGATGGTTTATTATTAGGCTTCATTTGGTGCTCAAATTCTTTTGCCACAATCTGATTTTCACTCTTATTTGTCTCCTGTTTTGCTTTATTAGCTCTATTAATATCATCCTTCAAAATAGAATCAGGACTCATAGGAAGCAAAGTAATATTTTTATCGTTATGAACAAGAGTATACTGATTGTTTCTACCATGGTGTATAGAATTTTTATCAAATTGCCATGGTCTACCAAGTAATAAGGAACATGCTTGCATAGGTACCACATCACAATCAACATAATCAGCATATGTAGAGATACTAAAATGCACACGAACAGTACGTGTTACCTTAATCTTGCCGCTGTTGTTGAACCATTGGATGTAGTAAGGATGTGGATGTGGTCTTGTGGTGAGAGATAGCTTCTCCACCATCTCCATGCTAGCCAAGTTATTGCAGCTCCCTCCATCTATGATCACGCGGACAGAACGTTCCTTCACAACTCCCTTTGTATGGAACAAATTATGCCTCTGATTTTGCTCAGCTTGTGTAACCTGCACACTCAAAACACGTTGAGCAAATAAACACTCATACCTGTCAGCATCTTCAGGAGCCATGTATTGCGTCTGATGATCAGAATCGTCTCCACCGTGTTCGTCACGTGTAATAAGAGCCAAAGTCTCCTCATCATAGTCACTAGCGGACTCATACCCACCATCCTCAGTAACAATCATCACACGCTTAGATGGGCATTCTCTCGCATAATGACCTCCACCCTTGCAACGTCGACAAATAATATCATGTGTTTGCCCTGTTGATGCCATGGATGAAGAAGAGCTCTTTGCAAGCCCAGAAGGTGTGCTCTTGGCAGATAGTGGTGATTGTGCCTGCTTTATTGTGTCACGGTTGGAGGTGGCAGCCGACGGAGGCGCCGGTGTAGCAGAACGTGTGGAAGTAGATGATGCACGTGGTGTCCATGATGAAGGTCGACCTGCAGAAAAGTTAGTCCGCGCCAATGCCTGTCGATCCTGCACTTCACGTTCAGCTTTACAAGCAAGATGGAATAAACGAGTGATATTAGTATACTCCTTATACTCTAGAATCGTTTGAATCTCTCTATTTAATCCACCCATAAAACGTGCAAGCATAGCTTCATTCTCCTCAACAATACCACATCTAATCATGCCAGTTTGTAATTCCTGATAATATTCTTCTACAGAATTTTTTCCCTGTCTTAAGCGCTGCAATTTTTGAAGTAATTCACGTTGATAATATGGTGGAACCCAACGAGTACGCATAGCAGTTTTCAAAGCAGCCCAAGTAGCCAGAATAGGATATAATCTACAATGCTCAGACCACCAAACACATGCAAAACTAGTAAAAGCACAAACAGCAGCAGGAACACGTCTCTCCTCGGGATATTGTAAACATGTAAATCATTGTTTAGTTTCTAACTCCCAAGTAAGATATATATCAGGAACATATCTACCCTCAAATGGTGGAATATTCAATTTTAGTTTAGGGAGATGGTCATGATCTCGTACCTGAGGGTGAGCCCTACCATTGCCATTATTTGCATGTGGACGACCTGGTGGTTGCTGTGCTGTTGGTGGCACGTAGTTCTGATTTTGATCAACCTCATCCTCATAATCTCCCACATAAGCATCCTCCTCCACATTAGCAGTAGGAGCCACAGAAGTATCAACAGCAGCACCAGCAGTTTGGCCCGACTGAAGCGGGACACGGCTTGCTCGGCGGAGGGCTGTTTCCCGACGTGGAGGTAGTCGGTGTTGTTGCTGTTGTTGCAGAGGTGCGGCAGGAGCAGCCGGTGGTGGTGGTGGAAAACGCGACAGCAATTCAGCAAACTTGTTATCGAGCTTTGTTTCAAACGTCTTCTCCATGCCATCTATCTTCTCCATGGCCTCTTCAAATCTGTTTATCACATCTTGCACCTGTCCATTCATCATTTGCTGAAACGTATCATGAAGCTCCTTGTTCGTCAAGTTCTCCCAGTCAGTCTCGTCGGCTTGTGATCCTGGCATGGTTAGCAGCAATAGAAACACACAAGAATATGATCCTACAGACTACTAACAAGTGGTGGTGGTGGCGGGTGTCACAAATCCGTCAAGCCAATCTAAAATTCTTACCAGTTCTTACCCAGCAGCAGGCGGTGATAGGCAACCGTTGTAGTCAAAAACTCTCAAAAGCTTGGATAGAGCGATTGCCAGGGAGAGTCAAACGCACGACGTAGATGTATGTGGAGCTGGGAAGGCTTATAGTATGGTACCAAAAAGGGTCAGCAATAATCAATTCAGAGATGCAAAGTTGAATAAACGCTCAACGACGGTACTGTGCTGGTCCTAGGCTAGACCGTGCTAGAGACGCGAGCCTAGAACACTAACAAAATCACGGCGCTGCACGTAAATAAGGGAAAAGCACACTCTGGAACTCTCTCTTTTTTTTCGCTCTCTTTTTTTTGCGCTCCTTTTTTTTTGCGCTCCTCTTTTTTTTGCGCTCCTCTATTTTTTTATTTTTTTTGCGCTCCTCTTTTTTTTTGCGAAAAATCACTATAATGGCGAGTGTCTCAAAACTCTTCCCTCGTCAAACTGATAGGATGGGCACGAAAAAAAAAATTCCCTTTTTTTTCGGAAATCAGGGGAGCGACGACGAAAAAGTGCGACAAAAAATCACTATGATGGCACGTGGCTCAAAAGACTTAGAAAAGTCTAAAAATAGGATAGGGAAAAAAATTGCCCGTGAAAATTTTGGCCTAAAAACTGCCCGGGGGTCTCCAGACTTTTTTTTTCCGAGACCTACGCAGGCAAGGAAACACGAATCGGAATTTAGATTGATCTCAAGAACAAACCTAATATGAGAAGAACTCGGATTGGTGGTGGATATATGGTTGTGGTATATGGCAGCGGTGGTGGTATATGGTAGCGGTGGTGGTATATGGGTAGAGATTGATGGTGGTATATGGATACGGATTGGTGGTGGTATATGTATATGGATTCAGAGCGGTGGCGGATAAGCAAAAGTGGTAGATGGGCGATGATGATGGTGCGGCGGCGGCGTGACAACTTGTGACCAGAACTCGAAACTCTAAAAGACTAGACTCTAAGACCAGCAACTTGACACGACGATGCAACCGCAAATTCAACAAAGAAAAAACCCTAAAAAGATTATGCAAAGGCTCAGATTGGTTCGGATATGATGAACTAACCCTAATTTTTTTTCTGGCTTTTTCGTGGACTGTAGGTAGGAAGAACAGACTCGATCTAATCTACAAAAAACTGTAAAATCTCACCGAGCAACCTGGAACTCTGATACCACTTGATAGAGGAAGGTGTCCCGATGTTTCGATGAGATGGTGGCTATCGTTTTCTGTGGGAGTTAACCTTGACGATCCGACTACGAACGTGCGAGACGTCGCGCCTTAGCAATCGCTAAACCAACTTCCGAGGGGTTATTGACCACGCCGGAGCACGATCAACCTGACCACGAGGGCCTGTTTCCTGCGAGCAAACGAAGAACAAGCAAGAAACTGAGATTGCAATCTGGATATTGCGAATATAAGATGAAAGCTTTATTGATCAAGGTGGGGTTCTGTGACGTCTTGGTCTGGTCGTTGGACACAAACGAAGTACGCGAAGTTGCAGCTATGGCGAACTTTTAATCTAAACAAAACCCAAAGTCTAAACGACGCCCTAAGGGCTGTATATAGGAGGAAGAGGGGGGAATTTCGTGGCCCTTGAGGGTGGGGTCCGAAACCAACCCTAACTCTTGTTTCCCCACACATACGGACTCTAAAAATAGCCTATACTTAAGTATTTCGAAATTACATGGGCCTGGCCCATTAATAAGGTGACGCAGCACCTAGAATAGCCTATGGACGAATATTATGAAGTGGCATCTTGTATATTTCGTCCAAGGCTTCATGCACTCCTTATGGCGGCTTCAAAGTCCTGAAATCATCACTTGTAACTCCGTTCTTGATCCCCTTGCGCATGCCATCAACTCCATGCGTGTTCTTGCTCCAATGTTCATCCTTCTCCAAGCTAGGCCCTTCATTTGTAAGCAAAACAAATGTATCCAATTTAGGCAGCATCATAATCTCATGAACATTAGAATCATTACCAAGAAACGAAAGTACCTGGTAATTTAATTGGCGTGCGCGAGCTCTAGTAATTGGTCCAGTATATGTAATAGTAGGGGCTGTGGGTGTAACAATGGTATTGATGTCCTCATCAAGAAGAGCTATCACTATGAGTGAGAGTGGTACTATGCAGTACATGAGGCGGCGGTTACGAGTCCTCTCTCGCACTAGCGTGAACCTCAAGTAACTAGCTTCTCCTTCTTGTCTGCTTTTGAAGCCTTTATGGCTGGCGCCCAAGACCCCATTCACTTGCGCCTGACACTCATTCCACTTGTTGTACACCCCCGGAACCTTCCCTTTGTACACGACATAGCACCGCCATCTCGCCATCAAGAAACTAGGTACCTGTTAGAGATGCATGTTCATCAAGAGGATGTACAATCATATGCAACAAAATATATTAGAGCAACACGAAAAAGAAAGGGTTGATTAGCAACTAGATGCAACATACAGTACGCAACCTAATTAACTAGAGGTACGCGTGTCATCGTACCCAAACAAACAAAGTAGCGTTATGCAAGTTCGGAAGGGACCGTGGACATCACAAAGTTTCATCGCTATAGAAAGTATACAAGTTCAACCGACACATATCATCATCATTGGCATCGTAAATCACTAGAAGTTCCATCCTTCCATATCATCGAGGATGGACCATAGCTTCTTGCACGGCATGAGGTCTTGACGTTGCATGCCTATGCGAGTTCGGACGTCAGCTCGCGATATAGGTCCATGGTGGAACATCCCCTTGTCATCGATGACTTCTTTCATGATGATCGTCGCAATGTCCCTTGGGATACGAAAGAAGTCATCTCTAAGTTTATAATCCACTTCTCCATGAGAGTCTAGCCACTTGTGGATATGTTCATCATTTTTGCTTGTCATGCGAAGCTTTTGGAGATTCGTGTTGAATTCAATCATGAGATGTAGGATGTAGAATCCATCCTTCTTTCTTGGTTTTGGGACATGGATGTAGAAGAAGTTAGTTTTATGTGCGAAATCCATCTTCTTGTTCCTTTGTTTCCTGATCTTCATGTGGCCACCTCTAATGCTGAAGCCTTGGATTGTATCATCCAGAATATTCATTATGTGGGTGTAGTCCTACTTCTCGTAGTCTCTGGAAGGGTCAAAATACACGGCGTGGGAGACTCGTGGGTAAAGAACGATAAGGACGGCACGCCCATTGCTGCGGGGAGAAGATACCTCAAATTATTCTTCATATTAGCGAGAAGGAATGATTGAAATATACGAAAGGGTTGTCCAGAACTGACTTACTTTGGATGATAAGGCAGGAGGACAATTTCCTGATCCTTCGAGGCTAGTAGGCTTTTCTCAGTCGACAACACATGGTTGTGCAGTCTCCTGAGATCCCCTCATAGTGCCTCCAGCGGTTTCGACGGTAGCATCGGCTCGCCCGTGAGATGGAACATGGACGCACCTTTCACGGGTACACGCTCTTCAAAATCCATCATCTAGCTGCTATGTGCTCTAGCTTGTTTGGAGGCAACTATCTTCCCCGATCTCTTCCTCTCCTTTTTCTTGGGCACACCTTCCAGACCCTTCCTTAACCCCTGCCCCAGTGTTCCTGGGCTAAGCACTGTACGGCCCTCGGCTAGTTGAGCCTGTGTTGAGGCGGCATCTTCAAGCGTGTCCCGTGAGGATTTCATGAAGAGAGACTTTTCGCAATCCCTGCTACGACCTTCCTGCCCGGGCAGATCATCCATATCCTCATTAGCATGCTGGTAGCCCGATTCGTCATATGGTTGACTCATCATATCTATGTCACAGTCATACGCGTTTGTATTGAGGAAACCCTTTGGGTCGACCTCCATCTCTTCATCCATTATATGTTCTACAAGACCGATTACATCAGCCAGTACTATTGCACCCCCTTCATCACGTCGTCCACCGCTCTCACCCAACACTACAGGAGCTGGTAATTACGTAGGCGGGGTGGTGGTCTCTGCACATGGTTGTTGATGTGTGGTTATTGTTGTGCTCTCGGCCGGCTCTAGACGAATAAGATTCTTCAGCCATAGCAGCACCCAACCCTTGCAGTTTCCTATCCGCGGCGGGGTCTCGTCGTCCTCTCCCACATGATATACTGGAGGAGGAAATTGCTTGTGCCCCGATTTCACACTGGACAAGCTAACCCTGAAGTGCCCAGCGGGGATCGGCTGGTTGTGGAACGTGGGTTGCAAGGGGTTCATTATCATCCCCTTTCCCACGTCCACCTTCTGGCCTTTGATCAAGTAGAGTATGGTGCATGGGGTTTCTTCAGCCTGTAAACACATATGTCAATGCGTAAAACATCTGAAAGGCAACGAAAATGGAATATTCTATGTTGGTGCATCATGTAATTACCGTGATGGCGTCGAGCTCAGCCAAAGATGAAGGCCCACCTAGCACGCCAGAGACTGAGGACGGGCTGCTTTGAGCGGGAGCGACTGCGAGAGGAGGCCCAGTTGCGTGAGCAAGTGATGGTGCAGTGGTGTTGTTGTTCACGGATTTGCTCCCAACGAAACTGGGCAACGGGAAATCATGTACCGTCTTGTCTGGATTTTCCTCCGTCCAGTTGATGATAGCTGGAACCAAGTTAGTAGCGAAATCATTTCTGCAGGCAGTTACAGCTGCACTGACAGCTTGCAGTAGCAACTCATTTTTCTCCTCGGCTGTATTTTTTTCGCGTCCTCAGCTGCATTTTTCTCGACTGCAAGCTTCACCTTCTCGTTGATGCCCGCCTGACTAAACTTCTTTTTCTGCTTCTTTGCCTCTGGGCCCTCGTTGTAAAACATCTTCCACGTGGCGCCATCTCCAGCGCCGTGCACACAACCATATTGTGGCCGCTGGCCCAAAGGGAGTCCCTTAAGTTCGTTCAAGGCCCGGTTGAGACAGGTGTCCCACTTGGGCCTCATCGGAGAAGTAGGGCTTTCAGCTGCAAGCTGGTGTTGCTTCTCCTGCAGAAGGAGCATGAACCATTTAGGAATGTGTAGTCGACTAGATCTGGAGCTAAATGTAAGGTGGTAAAAGAATAATTACCAGTAGTCTAATCAATTTCCTCGTGATATGGTCCGTGTAAAAAACCTTATTTTCCTTGTCCCACTTGTAGCGGGACCTGATGAAGTCACGCTCCAAGGGGTTGGTGAACTTCGCGAAGGGTTCTGGAGACCCGCAGCTTCATGTTCTGCATCCTCCTTATTCCATATGGGCCTTTTACCGAGGTAGCCACGGCTTCCGAGGCGATGCTTCCCCGTGTTCCTTTGCTGAAGGCTCTTGAATTTCGCAGCCTTAGACTTGGCTGCCTCGGTAGTGCAAGTGTCCTTGAACTTTTCGAACTCCTCTATCGTAAGTGTCGGATTTTGCTCCAGAATCTTGGACAGGGGTTCCTCAGCCTCAATAGCTCGTTTCACCCTCCCTTTCCAGGAGGCCAAATCATTGCTAAACATGCCCATGGCGTGATTCTTAATATTTTTCATCTTCGGATCATCCCATGGTTCTTCTATGTTATCATCCCGGTCGGGGAACGTGAATCTCTTGTGCAGCTTCGTTAGGAGCAACTGCGTCAAATGTTCTTTACTCCTTAAGTCATCGTCGTTGATGCTCGCGCATTCCCGTAGGATGCATCCTACTTGGTTCCCATAGCACTTGCGCGGTTCTTTCGGCTCTAATGGCTCAAACTTGTCAGGTGCCATCTTTGTGATCACCAGTCGTCCAATCCCTAGTTTGTTAGGTTTTCGTATCCTCTTCTTCTTTTGCTTCTTCTTTTCGCTAGCGGCATCGGTACCTTCGCCACCGGTATATTCCTCGCCGGTACCATCCCCGCCGGTCTCGGCGCCGCCATCGGTGCCGGCACCGTCGGTGTCGATGTCGGTGTCAGTACCAGCATCGAGGCCGACCTGCAAACCTTGACTTTGCATTTTCTTAGCAATCAAATAGTCGAGGTACTCTTGTTCACCCTCATAATCTATCTCATCTGCATCTTGGTCAGAAGGCCCAGTTTCTTCGTTCTTCGACATGTTTCCAATGATTAAGTCTACTCGTTTAATTCTAAAACTATGCAAAAAATGAAAAATGACATAAAAAAGAAATCTATGTTTGCCGGAATGTCGTTTTCCGAGCACTCAATATGCCTACTATCTAGCACAAATCATGCCAAAATTCACGAATTTTTTTGGCATGACCTTTGCTAAAAAAAGGACATATCGAGTGCCTGAAATTCACCAGAATGGAAATGAATCAACATTCCGGCATAACATAGGCCACTCAGATCATTTACCCTGCACATAATCATCGTGCCCAAATGACATGTCCAAATTTCCAAATATGACATGTCCAAAACATCACATGTCCACATATATAATCTAATTAACCATTTGCCCTAACTAAAACCTAACTAAATTAACCAAAAAACCTAACTAAAACCTTATAGAGGGTGCAGGCCCAACGACGGCCGAGGTTGGGAGGGGTTGGGGTCGGTGTCGAGCACCGGGGCCGGAGCCGGGGTCGGGGTCGAGGCTGGGGCCGTGGGCGAGCGGCGGAGTCAGGGCCGGGGACGAGGGCGAGCACCGGGGTTGGGGTCGGGGGCCGGAGCCGGCGCCGGGGTCGGTCGGGGTCGGGGTCAGGGGTGAGTGCAGAGGCGCGTCAAGGGCTCCGGCGGTGCGACGGGGGAAGGGAGAGTGTGGGGATTTGGGGGAAAAGAGGCGGGATGAAGAGAGGAGTGGGGATTTTGGGGGTTAAGTGGGCATAGTAGTAGCACCTTTAGGAAAAACGCGCTATAGCTACTCGAGGTAGCTATAGCGTTTTCCTGTAGAAACCACTACTGCTACGTTGACTAGCTGTAGCTCTTTTCTGAAAAACGCGCTGCTGCTATAACCAGTACCTATATAACAGTTTCTCCGTTTGTTTCCTTATGTTTTCTTTTCCTTTATTTTCTCTCACTTTTTTTCCCGAGAGGAGTTAACTAAGGGAATTGAAGGCGGTATATATTGCATAATTTGACGGTTAAATATGTATAAAAAATAGGAACCTATATATTACATCATTGGACCCATGCATAATAATGGATAAGTGTGTATACAAAATAGGAACATATATATTACATCATTTGACTGATAACATACGGTTCCTCAGCGTTGACGTTTTCATTTTTGAGTCAGCTTCTTTCCCTTCTTGTTCGTTGAAGAATAATTGAGCCCCTCATTGTGACTTTTCCTTTTCCATGGAGTACGATTTTTCTTAGGTAATGTAGTATTGATTCTTCGTTTGACGTATACTTCATCATCATCATCATCATCTTCCCTCATTGGGTTGCCGTACTAATCGTAGTATTCCTCGTTGGCGACTCCATCCATTCCAATGATGTTCCTTTTGCCTCTCCTCATGAAAACATGGCTGGGATTGCATGGGTCAGTTATGAAGAAGCATTGTGTCACGTGCTTAGCGTGTACCCATGGCTCATTTTTTGTCATAGCATTCACGGTAGCACTCTTGGCGTCGGGTATAGTAATGGTAGTGAAATTCCGGTTTTCTCTTTTGACTTTCTTAGCCCATCTGACAAGGAACATCGCGTGTTGTGCAGTCCAGAGTAGTCAAGCTCCCAGATCTCCTCCACCCTTTCGTAAAATCTTTCAGTTGAGCCATTGTCGCTGATGGTCATGCATTCCATCGTCACCCCTGAGTTCTGATCGTCACTGAACATATCTTTGGCCTTCGTGTAGAACGTGTATCTGTTGATATCGTATGCTTGATAGGTTAGGAGGTTGGGCGAGGGGCCATGTGCTAAGGCGTATATGAGCAATCTGTCTTTACAGCCCTCCTCCGGGCGATTAGCAATAATATGCTCTTCGAACAAATGCAGGAAAGTGGAGTTGTGCTCTCTAGTAACTTCAGCGTCCGTCCTGCATACCCCTCGGTCACGATACTTCTTTGCGATAATTTCTTTGTGCAGTGCCACGAAAGGATCTACCTCGTCTAGTTGTTGTAGCACTACCAAGTTTGCCATGTCAAAGTCACTGCGTCGATCTGAGTATGCCGCGTGCACTTCCCTGCGACCGTTGGAGTGACCTTCTCCGTCAAGCCTCCCCTCATGCTTGTTAACGGGCAAAACAACACTAACGTCAGGCGGCTGGTCTGCGCCATATAGAAAATTCTCGCAGAAAGAGATGCACTCTTGTGTCAGATAGCCCTGGATGATGCTTCCATCCGTACAGGACATGTTACGAACGAATCCTTTGATGATCCAATTCATCCTCTCAAACGGCATCATGTTGTGCAGAAATGACGGCCCCAAGTCTATTATGTCGTCCACAATATGGACACACAGATGCACCATCACGTCAAAGAACGCGGGCGAGAAGTACATCTCAAGCTCATTCAGTATCACAACGATCTCTTCCTGTAGCCTTCGGAGCTGCTTCACACTAATCAACTTTCGAGAGATGACGTCGAAAAAGTTGCAGAGACCAATAAGCGTCTTACGAACGTGCTTGTCCATTATCCCTCTAAGGGAAACAGGTAGTATCTGCGTCATCATCACATGATAGTCATGGGACTTCATCCCGCTGAACCTTTTCTTGTCCGTGTCTAGATATCTGCTTATCTTGCCACAGTAATCGGAACTAACTTTGACTCCGGTAAGGCACTTAAAGAATTGAACGATCTCAGCCTGACTTAAGGTGAAGCCAGAAGGGGGGCAATAATCCTCTTTCTTTATTTTCTTGCCCTTCTTCTCCCGCGCCTCTGTCTCCGTCTCTGTCTCGTCTGACTGTTTACGGGGCGGCATGTGCAGATCTTCCCTGATTTTCAAACCTTGCAAGTCTTTTCCTGCCTTCGGGCCATCCTTGGTCTTATCCGGCATGTTCATCAGTGTCACGAGCAAACTCTCAAGGACATTCTTACATATGTGCATTTGATCAAGGCAATGAGGTGTATCAAGTTTGTGCCAATACTCCAAGTCCCAGAACACAGACCTCATCTTCCATACCTGCAGCAGCGGCTCCGGCGCCTTTTTCATCGTCTTTCCCGGTGCGGGACACTCCTTCCAGTTTTTCCACAGCTCATTGATTTCGGCACCGCTCTGCTTACGTGGAGGTCCTCGATGCTCAGCGTGACCATTGAATAGATCTCCACGGTTTCTCCACGGGTCGTCCTGTTCGAGCCATCTTCGATGCCCCATGTACACGATTTTCTCAGACCCGCCATCTTTCCTTGACGTTAGCTACTAAGAAGTCGTATCATCCATGCACCGCATGCAGCCGCAATATCCATGGCACACCTGGCCTGTGACATATCCGTAACCGAGATAATCGTGCACCGTCGTGATCAGCGCGGCTCTCATGTAGAAATACTCGCCTTTGCTGGCGTCCCATGTCTTGGCCGGTGTTTTCCATAAAGTGTCTAACTCCTCTTGAAGTAGCCCCAGATACAAATTAATATTATTTCCTGGTTGTTTCGTCCCTTGAATAAGCATGCTCATGTGAATGTACTTCGACTTCATGCACAACCAGGGGGGAGGTTGTACATCCATACAAACACGGGCCATGTGCTATGGTTGCTGCTCTGGTTGCCAAACGGATTCATGCCATCGGTACACGCGCCGAGCACGATGTTCCTTCCATCACATTCAAAATACCGATAGAAGTTGTTCAACGCTCTCCACTTGCTTGCATCCTTGACATGTCTCAGCTTCGGATCGTCTCCATTGTCGGGCATCTTCCTCTCCGCATGCCAACGCATTAGCTTTGCTTCCTTGGGATCTACGAAATACCGCTAGAGACGGGGAGTGATCGTTAAGTACCATACAACTTTCTGGCGACATTTCTTCTCGGCCTTCTTGTATCGAGAAGCATTGCACACCGGACAGCTTGTTTTTTCCGCGTGCACCTTCCAATAAATTATGCAATCGTTGATGGATGCATGGTATCTAACGTGTGGAAGATCAAGAGGGCACACGATCTTCTTGGCCTCATCAACACTACTAGGACATAGATTCCCCACGGGAAGAACATCCTTTAGGTACTTGAGATGCTCATCGAGGCTAGTGTCGGTCCATTTGTTTTTAGGCTTCGTCTTCAGGAGTTGGAGAGTGAAACTCAAGCGAGTCACCTCAGGATTGCAACCATCATACAATGGAGTGTTCGAGTCTACCACCAGTTGCTCCAGCTTAGCCTCCTCTCTAGAAGCAGCTCTCTCAGTACTCGTCTCCTTGCGAAGCAGTGCTTGAACATGAGGGTCCCGCACGATTGAACTTAGTACTGACGAACTCTATTGTGTGAGGTCCACGTTCTCTCTGACGATATGTCCAGCCCCTTCTCCTCCGCCTTGTCCAGCCCCTTCTCTGCCGCCATGTCCGGCCTCTTCCCCGCCGCCATTATCGATCATCTCTTCATCTTGCCCAGTGTCATCATTGACTGCCCCGTCGGCGTCCTCAACATCATCATCCTCATCTTCAATTATCCACCGAGTATAGCCATCCATGAAACCAGTCATGAGCAGGTGCGCTTCGACACGACCTTCGTCATAGGGGTCGAGCCAAACTATTCCTTTGCATCTTCGACACGGACATAAAACCTCTTCAGGTTTTTTTCTTTCATGTCCTCCACCACCGACCGCAACCACCTGTCCACCATCGTTCCACTGACCATCATGAACACATGCACGGTAGTAATAAACAAATTAATTATAAAAATGCGTGCATGCATCAAAGTCATACAAAAATTCGGCATGACCTTCCAAAAAAATAGGACATATATAGATTTAGAGTTTGCCTGGAATTCACAGAAACAGAAATGAATCGACATTTCGGAAAAACATAAGCAACTCAAAAGCACAATTTGGCGTCAACTCATGCCACACACACAATTTCCATCATATTTCCCAATTATCATATCACACACACATACACATATTTCCATTTTGCAAAAGCATGAAATTAATCACCTCTAGCTATGAGATCGAGCACACGGTGTGGATGATGATGTAGGGACATCAAAAGTGCACAAAGCTCTTCTTGACAAAGAAAGATCTAGTTAGAGGGCAAATAGGTCACTTAACTAAATCCATTATCTACCTAGCTAGCTAATTTGGGAGGAGACAACTTCAACTAGTGGAGGGGGGAGGAAAAAGAGAAAGGACATGCATTAATGGAGGTGGTGTAGTTAGCTAGGAGTAATGAAGAGAGGGAAAGGTAGGTAGAAGAGGAAGAGTAATGGGGGAGAAGTATTGTGGAAGAAGAAGAGTGAGAGAGGGAGGATGTGGGAGGTAGGGGAAAGCGAGGAGAGGAGATGGGGAGGGGGAGGTGGAAAAAGGTGGTGGGTGGTGCGTCTTAGCAGCAGTGCGGGAGCAAAAATGCGCTACTGCTATGATCGTAGCAGCAGCGCGCTTTCCTATCACGCGCTACTGCTAAACGGGCCAACCGTGTGGACAATTTCAAAATTAGCAGCAGTGGCGTGACTAAAACGTGCGCTACTACTATGGCATTAGCAGTGGCGCTCTTCTTGACGCCGTCCTGCGGGTAAAGTTAGGTCGTTGTGTACTGTCGGTGGATTTTTGTAGCAGCGCGGTTTAAACATCACGCACTACTGCTAAATTTACATCAGTAGCGCACTTTCCCTAACCGTGCTGCTACTAATTAGTAGCAGTGCCTCTTTTTGTGCCGCACTACTGCTAAGATTCTGTGTATAAGGTTTTCCCTAGTAGTATAATGCTATGTGGAAAACCAAACTGGAAGATCACATTTTTCATGAATTGACCCGCCGTGGCCGCATCACACTTACTGACTGGCTCTGCCTCTACCCACATGGTAAACTTATCAACCGCCACCAGCAGGTGGGTCTTCTTGTCCTTGGACCTCTTAAAGGGTCCAACCATATCTAGCCCCAAGTTGCAAACGGCCAGGTTATTGGAATCATCCTTAATTCTTGAGCCGGAACATGAGCGCGGCGTGCAAACTTCTGACAACCGTCACACCTCTTTACCAAATCCTTAGCATCAGCATGAGCCGTCAACCAATAGAAGCCGTGACGAAAGGCCTTAGCCACCAAGGATTTTGAACCGTCTTGGTGACCACAATCTCCTTCGTGGATCTCATGCAAAATCTCACAACCTTCTTGAGGAGACACACAACGCTGAAACGCCCCTGTTACGCTGCAATGATGCAGCTCCCCATTGACAATGGTCATTGACTTGGATCGCCGGATTATCTGCCGGGCCAAAGTTTCATCGTCTGGTAACTCACCCCAGTTCATGTACGCCAGGTATGGGACCGTCCAATCCGAAATAACGTGAAGAGCCGCCACCAATTGAGCCTCCGGGTCAGGCACAGCCAAATCCTCCTCCGTAGGTATCCTGACTGACAGATTATGCAGCACATCTAGGAAGGTATTGGGTGGCACTGGTTTACGTAGGTATCCTAAGCGACTTCAAGCATCTGCCAGTTCATTCTTTCGCCGGTGTATATGGTCAACCTGATAACCCTTGAAATGACCAGCGACTATGTCCACCTCTCGTCTATACGCCGCCATGAGTGGATCCTTGGAATCCCAAGTGGCAGACACCTGTTGAGCCACCAGGTCCGAGTCACCAAAGCACTTAACCCGTCTTAAATTCATCTCCTTAGCCATTCGAAGACCATGGAGCAAGGCCTCATACTCAGCTGCATTGTTAGTGCAAGGGAACATTAAATAGAGAACATAACAAAACTTATCACCTCGTGGGGAAGTTAATATGAATCCAGCCCCCGAGCCCACCAATTGTCTGGACCCACCAAAATGAATAGTCCAATACATGTTGTCTGGCTTTTCCTCCGGTGCGTGCAACTCTGTCCAATCATTGATGAAGTCCACAAGTGCTTGGGATTTGATTGCTGTGCGAGGCGTATATTTTAACCTGTGAGGTCCAAGCTCAATAGCCCATTTGGCAATCCGGCCAGTTGCTTCTCTGTTTCGGAGAATGTCTCCCAAGGGGGCTGAACTGACCATTGTGATAGGATGACCCTGAAAATAATGCTTGAGCTTCCGGCTTGCCATGAAAACCCCATACACTAGATTTTGCCAATGTGGGTATCTCTGTTTGGACTCAATAAGCACCTCGCTGATATAATAAACCGGCCGTTGAACCGGATACTCTTTTCCGGCCTCCTTGCGCTCCACAACAATAGCCACACTAATAGCCCGGGCATTAGCAGCCACATATAGCAATAAGGGCTCTTTATCGACCGGAGCCGCAAGGACAGGTGGCTTGGCTAACTGTCTCTTCAAGTCCTCAAACGCTTTATCAGTAGCGTCACTCCAGACAAAGTGATCCGTCTTCTTTAGCATCTGATACAAAGGGATAGCCTTCTCCCCAAGGAGACTGATAAACCGGCTTAAGGCTGCAATCCGGCCCGCCAAACGCTGAACATCATTGATACACGCCGGTTTAGCCAAAGATGTGATAGCTGTGATCTTCTCCGGATTAGCTTCAATGCCCCTGTCAGACACCAAAAAACCCAAGAGTTTGCCTGCCGTTACACCAAAAACATATTTGGCCGGATTAAGCATCATCTTATAAACCAGGAGGTTATCAAAAGTTTCCTTCTAGTCATCTATCAATGTTTCCTCTTTTCTGGATTTCACCACAATATCATCCACATAAACACAAACATTGCGCCCAATCTGTTTATGAAGACAATTCTGGACACAACGCCAATAAGTCGCATGGGCACTCTTGAGCACGAAAGACATAGATACATAGTAGATGGCTCCAAAGGGAGTTATGAAAGTTGTTTTCTCCTGGTCCTTAACTGTCATTTTGATCTGATGATAACCAGAATAAGCATCTAGAAAACATGAATGGTCACAACCTGCCGTAGAATCAATAATTTAATCGATACGAGGGAGAGCAAAGGGATCAGATGGATAGGCCTTGTTTAAGTCTGTGTAATCCACACACATACGCCAAGTGCCGTTTTTCTTAAGTACCAACACCGGATTAGCTAGCCACTCAGGGTGAAAGACCTCCACAATAAACCCTGCTGCCAAAAGCTGGGCTACCTCCTCGCCAATAGCCTTACGCCTCTCCTCGTTGAAGCGGCAGACAAACTGCCTGACCAGTTTGAACTTAGGATCTATATAAAGAGTGTGCTCAGCGAGTTCCCTCGGTACACCTGGCATGTCAGAAGGCTTCCATGCAAAGATGTCCCGGTTCTCACAAATGAACTCGATGAGAGCGCTTTCCTATTTCAGATCCAGGTTAGCGCTGATGCTGAACTGCTTGGATGACTCGCCAGGAACAAAGTCAACCAGTTTAGTCTCCTCGGCCGATTTAAATTTTAGTGCCAGATCATGCTCTGTAGTTGACTTTCAGAGAAGTCATATCTGCCGGATCAACATTGTCTTTATAAAACTTCAGCTCCTCTGTGGCACAAACCCACTCAGCATAAGCAGCATCACCCTCTTCACATTCGAAAGCAATCTTCTGGCTCCCATGCACTGTGATGGTCCCCTTATGACCCGTCATCTTTTGCAGATAAACATAACAAGGCCTTGCCATGAACTTAGCATAAGCCGGCCGTCCGAACAGGGCATGATATGGACTCTTGATTTTCACCACTTCAAAAGTCAACACCTCTAATCTTGAATCATGATCATCTCCAAAAGAAACCTCTAGAGCTATCTTGCCAACTGGGTATGCCAATTTACCAGGCACCACACCATGAAAAATGGTGTTCGATGGTTTAAGATTCTTATCTGTCAATCCCATGCGACGGAAGGTTTCATAGTAAAGGATATTGATATTGCTTCCTCCGTCCATAAGCACCTTGGTGAACTTATACCCCCAACCTGCGGTGCCACCACTGAGGCTAAATGACCCAGATTATCAACCCTTGGTGGATGATCCTCTCGACTCCACAAAATGGGCTGTTCAGACCAGTGCAAATAACGAGGTACCGCCGGTTCAACGGAGTTCATAGCCCTTTTATGAAGCTTCTGATCGCGCTTACATAGGCTAGTGGTGAAGACATGATACTGCCCACTATTCAACTGCTTCAGATTGCTCTGATTACCCGATTGTTGCTGCTGTTGACTCCCCTGATGGTTATAACCTCCCTGACTGCCCTGACCGCCTTGACTGCCATGTCCGGTTTGGTTGCCTTGGAATCCTGAACCGGAGCTGCCACCGCCATAACCCGGCCCATGGAAACCGCCTCCTGAACCGCTTGGCGGTCCATTGTTGTATTGAAAGAGATTTGAATTTTTGAACTCCCACATAATGAAGCAATCCTTCCAAAGATGCGTAGCTGGCCTCTACTTCGATCCGTGCTTTGGGCAAGGCTGATTTAACAGGCGCTCAAGATTGGGGCCTGACCCTCCACCCCACTGGGGCGGTTTAGCCTTACACCATGGACCGTTATCCTGGGTGTTGGTGTTCGCCACAAAGTCCAAGCTATTATCTGCCTTGCGTTTACCGTTGTTACCATGACCTGCCGGGTTATGTTGCGGCCCTTTGGTGCTGCCGCTCTTCTTTCCCTTCCCTGTCTTGTCGTCATCAGAGTCGGGGTCCTTGGTACTATCAGAGTTGGCATACTTCACCAGAGCCGCCATAAGTGTTCCCATGTCATTGCAATGGCGTTTGAGCCGTCCCAACTTCAGCTTCAAAAGTGCAAACCGGCAATTGCCTTCCAATGTTAAAACTGTTGTGTCAGCGTTGATGCGGTCTGATGAATGCCAAATCTTCGAAACCCGGTGCACCCAGCGGGTTGTTGATTCTCATTCCTCCTGGACACAGGCAGCTAAATCCACGATTGACATGGGCTGCTTTCACGTATCCTTGAAATTCTGGATGAACCGGGCCCTTAACTCGACCCACGACCCAAAGGAGTTGGCCGGCAGGTTTTTCAACCATGTGCGAGTTGTTCCCTCCAACATAATGGTAAAGTATTTGGCACATGCCGCCTCGTCCACATCCAGCATGTCCATTGCCATCTCATAGCTTTCCACCCATAATTCAGGGGATAAATCGCCAGTGTAATTCGGCACCTTGCGCAGGCCTTTGAAATCCTTGGGTAGCCGTACATTGCGTAGTGCTGGGACAAGACATGGTACCCCCAAAGAACTGGAGGTAACCCCTGGTTCGACCAATGTTGTTGGATGAACCAGAGTGAGTTGGCGGGCCTCATGCTGCGGCGCTAACTCGGCCTCTCGACGTGCCCTAGCGCGATCCACCACATCCTGAGCATTGCCACCGCCACCTGCCGGGTTATTGCCACGGGGCGGATTACGATTCCGCGCACTGCTTGATACGGCCGGTTCATTGTTATGCCTGCTGTAGCCCCGGCTCAGGCGGGGAGTAGAATGAATCCTTTCGTGGCTATACGAATAAGCCTGCTGCTGAGTCAAGGCCGTCTGAAGGAGCTCCCTAGCCCATCGTGTTTCAACTGCTACTGGGGACTCGCCATCAATCGGGAGGGCAGCCAACCATGAAGTGGTGGCGAAGATGTTATCCAACGGGTTAGAATAATGACCCAGAGGCGTTGGGACGTGTCGTGATGGGGCATCATTCTGACGAGGCTGAGGGGGTGGATCCATCGCGCGCGGCTGAAATGGTGCCCTGGTCCCAGGCACCTCCGCCCGGTTTACCACTGGCTGGTTCCTGGTGCCTGCTCCTGGCGCGTTAAAGAGATTTCTTGCCTCAAAAACCGGCAGAAGGTGCGACCAGTATCTTCTCCTCATGACATCATTTGACGCACTCGGATCCAGCATAAGCCGGTAAGCATAAGCCTCTAACTCGGCCCCGCTCTGTAGCCATCCTGGTGTTCTGTGCCGCCAGGTCCGCTTTGGCCTGAGTTATCTGATCCTTCGCCTTTGCAACTTCCGCGTTATGCCGATCCTGATCTGCCGGATTAACCACAGCCAACAGCAATGTTGCCAATGCATCAAATAAATCAAACAAAACTTGAGTCGGCGGCGGTGCTGACCCTCTTGCCCCAGCTGGTGTTGCCGCTACTGAACCAGAGATCATTACTACTGCGGTAGAAGAGTGCTGCGCTGATTGTGTATCGGCCATGAAGACTGTGACCTGACTCGGCGGATTAAGGGGGTCCGGAATACTGTCGCCATCGGAACCACCACTAATACGGCCATCCTATAGCTGATGCAGTGACTCGGTCTCTCCGGTTGAAGACTCGTCATCAGAGTAGACAATGGTTTCGCCACCAGATGCCGATCTATCCTCATATTCCGCTCCATGGACGAGACCTATGAAGGCGCGCCTTACGGCGGGCTGAACCTGCGCAGATCTTGCATGCTGAGCCATTTCGATGATGTCGGTGCAGATGTCCGCCTCAGGGCCCGGTTCATAGATCATGCAGATGAAGACGTGAATTCTGCCAAAGGGGACCCGGTACAAGTACTCAATTGAGCCGACCTCGGGGCCCCATCCTGCATCGTCGATGTAGAGCTTGCCGCGACGACTCTTAGTCATCCGGCCCACAATGTATCCCTTGAGTCCTTCGAAGCTGCCCTTCCAAAACTCAAAACCATCATGCGATGGCCCCACGGTGGGCGCCAACTGTCATGGTTTTGTCACGGCAGATGTCCTAGTGAAAGGACATAATCGTGGAGCCATCGCGACGGGTTAGCTTAGAGGGGTTAAAGCGGACAAGGGACGCAAGGAATTATACTGGTTTGGCCCCTTACGATGAAGGTAAAATCCTACTCCAGTTGTGATGGAATTGCTAGGGTTTCGATGACCAGGGAGCGAATCCGCTTTGCCTGGCTCTCGAGTTGTTGTGTGTTATCCCCTAAACCGCTGTAGGGTCATCCCTTTATATACACAGGTTGACGCCCGACGTTTTACAGAATCTCGAGGCTGGTTCGTAAACGTGCCCGGCTTGATTTCTACCTTTCCTTGCCTTACAACATAAGTTACATATCATATGGCGGTTTACATCTACGGGCCCTAATCGCCTTTGGGCCCTGGGCCTCCATGTTAGATCTCCTCTTTAAAGCGCCATCCCTTTTATCTTCATGGGCTTCAAATATGACTAACTCCTTGTGAACATAACCCGGCCCCTCATGGCCGGTTTATACTTAATAGTAATATCCCCAACAGAGCCCTCGTGGGAGGATATGATGGCTTCGGTGAGATCAGAATCATCATCGACAGATAGCTGACGACAGTCAAGATTAAGAGGCGCGGTGCACCACCGAGATGCGAGGACTTGTGTGCGGTAGCCATCCTTGGTGGGGAGAAGGGAGATGATCTCCCCAAGGATGCCGCCTGGGAGATCGCTAATGCCGTCGGCCAGAGATTCTACTGGTTCCTCAGGTCCAGGGGGCCGCTGCTGGCCGCACAACCGGGTCCAAGATCTACATCCGGCGGCGGCGTTGGCTAGAGCCTCATCTGTGTACATACCAATCTGAAAGAAAAAATGGCATAACATGTAGGACATTCGAAATCAATTCTCAGGATCAGGAAGAAAAAAGGCAAAAACATATATGTAGGACATTCAAAATCAATTTTCAAGATCTGGCCATGAATTATTAGCATACAAGCTAACCCTAGTCGGATTATTAGCAAAATACATTTGTACACAACAAATAATTAATCACCAACTCTATACGGATAACGTTCAAACAATCAAACGGATCTTAATTACTTTTATTTCATGGACTGAGAGAACATAACCATATGATTTGTATTCCAGAAAAACTATAGAGGGGCCGGGGGATTAACCAGAGAAAACACATGATATGTTTGCCGCACAAGTGGGTATATAGATGACTAACCAGTTTTCCGTCGAAGTCATAGTCGTTGCCGGAGTTGCTGTTGACCTCTGGCTCAGGCTAGGGGGGGGGACACGACGGCGTCGATGAAGTTAAGGTTGTGCTACTACCCACACGAGACCGTGTCGGCGGCGATGATAACCTCTGTGCCCAGCTTCACGTGTTGCGCGGATGCTTCACCAGCCCCGGCGTCGCCACTCACTCCGATGGTGCGCTTCGGCATCATCCTCATACACTCCAGAGTCCAGACATTGGTGACCACTATGGACCGGGGGTACGGCCGCCTATTATGGCCGGCGGTTCGGGCGCACAATTAATACAGACCAGTGGGAGCGAGGCAGGCTGCGGTCAAAAGTTGTCTCGCCTCCCGATGAACCTGCGTGGTGGACTTCTACCATACCTACCATCATTTCACATAGCCACTTGCACGCCTCCCCATCAATACACACACCTGCACCCATGCCTCCACGTGTGGTAGCACGTATATTTTTTTTCATTTTCTACCACTTTACTACTTAACTGAACCATGGCACGCTCTAACGCACACGGTCCGAATAAATAATCTGTATGATATATTGGTTGCCAGTTTTTAATAATCTCGCATTTGTAAGAAGATTATATCAAAATGGGTCTCATTGTCGAAAAAATACAATATCACAATCTACTGCTGTCCATATATGACACCATGATAAGTTCCATGAATTTCAACTAAGTTTTGGATTTACTAAATTTAAAAAATATATATTCTCAATATTTTGAAATCTCTTGCACATGGAATCATGCACACAAGGACACATATGATTTTGCAACCCATTTTGGTCCACATGTAGCTCAAATTTGTTTTTTGCACATTAAATCCCTAGGAAATCAATCAATGTATAAAACGGTCGAATGATGTATGTTTTTCAAAAATTAACACGACACTTCGCATTTCGTCAAATGTTCACTGCAGAAAAAGTTTGACATGCCTCATAGTGGTTGTGGTGGTGCGGGATGTGTGTGTCTGTCTGTGTGGGGGTGGGGGGGAGGGGTCCGGCAGTACACTACGAGTCGTGAACCTCCGTGTGGGATTGTTGACCATTTTGTGTGTCATATATCACTGGTATGCATCTATCGTAAACAAACGGTTTTTAACCCCTTTCCGCGACGGCATTCGGAACCATCGCCAAGTGAGTGTGGGCGATAGGGGGGTCCTTCCCACACGACCCAGAAACCATTGGGGATATGCCCTCTTGGCACACATGCTCGGCAAAATGAGGTCGTGTGCGACCGACAAGCGCTCAAATACAGAAATACGTACAGTAGTGCTAAAAAAATACAATTATACAGCGAAAATGTTTCTGGTCGCAAGTACATCCCACATAGTCAGTCCCCGCTAAACGTTTCCATTTGTATATACATCCCACACAGTCGCTACAAGGAAAATGTTTGCACAAGGTGGCGTAACGCAAATAGTTTTAAAAAGAATGTCGTGTGTGATTGTTCATTGATCCAACACGGTTTATTCCTAGAAATTGTGTGCATTGCCTGAGGTCATTTCCCACGGAGTTTTCTCGTTAACCGTTTGCAATAGGAAACCCCAATTAGCAAGCTAATTGGCCAATTAGCGGGCTAATTGCCCTATTATTAATAATCCATTTACAAATCTAATTGACATTCATATGAAGCACATAATATATTCCATTTCCATATTAAGGAAGCATGATTTCAGATATGAAATACATCGGAGTACAACATGATATAGCTTCAGCACTCACCTACCCCATTACACAACTGCACTAGCAGCAAGTTTCACATGCAACATCTAGAACCTTTCGAAATTAGCATCATAGACGGTACATAGAGAGATGCATCTCATCTGGAAAACTGCTGAAGCGGAAGGAAAATATTGAGCCTTCATTCATGTTGAAGGTCTTTGCAACTTTAGGACAGTGCTTGTGGATGATTGACCGTCCATCCTCCGACCTCTTCAGGAATACTTCAATATTGAACCGTGGGTGTTGTTTGAAAACTTTCCTCGGCTCCTGACCACAGACGTGGTTTGAGAGGTAATCATCAGTGAACACTGAAAACAAGGATGTGCATAAATATATTCTCTATATTTGAAATGGGGCAAAGGAATAAAAAAGGCAATGTATAATAGTTAGTACCATCTTGTAAACCTCAGTGCTTCCCATTGTTTCCCTACAACACATATAAGGTAGTTAGTCATCAGGTTAAGTAAGGGTTCGCATGCTATCAGTAAAATATGTTGATGAAAAATAAGCACATTGCAGATTCATCAGATTAATTCAAGCCACATGGAAAACCCATTTATCCAAACCAAGCATGATTAAGAACTAGGAAATATAGCACTTGTATATGTTTCTCATGGATTAAGTGCAGCCAAATTCGATTTATTCGTCACATGGTATACAATAACAGAATGCAGCCACAACAATTGAACATCGCATTGAAGAATTGTACCAAGCAGTTAACTAAACACCACAACAAATGAACCAAACGTTAACTGAGCACCACATTGCACAATATAACATACTCCTAATAGAATATTAGACAGTTAACCAAACCAAGCATGCTTAACAACTTGGAAATATAGCAATTGTATTTGTTTCTCACGTATTTAGTACAACCAAATTCGATTTATTCCTCACATGGTATACAATAACAGAATGCAGCCACAACAATTGAACAACGCGTTGCAGAATTGAACCAAGCAGTTAAGTAAACACCACAAGAAATGAACCAAACATTAACTGAGCACCATAGTGCACAATATAATGATACTCCTAAGAGAAGATTAGACAGTTAACGAAACCCAACATGCTTAACAACTTGGAAATATACCAATTGTATTTGTTTCTCATGTATTTAGTACAGCCAAATTCGATTTATATATTCTTCACATGGTATACCATAATAGAATGCAGCCACAACAATTGAACATCGCATTGCAGAATTGAACCAAGCAGTTAACTAAACACCACAAC
The DNA here is from genome assembly GCF_003073215.2 of Triticum urartu. Classification (NCBI taxonomy): domain Eukaryota; kingdom Viridiplantae; phylum Streptophyta; class Magnoliopsida; order Poales; family Poaceae; genus Triticum; species Triticum urartu. The sequence goes on along the minus strand of NC_053025.1, from coordinate 365,378,936 downwards.
AAGTGAACCAAGCCACAACAAATGAACCAAGAAGTTAACTAAACACCAATTGAACAATATAACATACTCCTAAGAGAAGATCAGACAGTTAACCAAACCAATCATGATTAAGAACTTGGAAATATTGCACCCTGAAGAATTGAACATCACATTTGCAGAATTGAACCAAGCAGCTAATTGAACACCACATTGCACGACATATAGAACATATACACTATAGCAGAAGATTGCATGGTAAAAGTAGATAGCACAATTCACTAGAATTTGTTGAAAGGCAGTAGCTAGCAAACTGAACATGGGTCCTTATAGTGAGCTAATAAGACAAGCTACTCCTCATTGTCGGAGATATCAATGACAATTGGCTCCTTGGACATGGAAGAGGGCGAGGCCTCCGCATCATGGGTGCCCTCGTTGTAGTGGTGTGTTGCCTGAGCCGCTCCTGGCACCAACCTGTTGGCTCTCGAGTTGAGGTAAGCATGTGCACGCTGAGAAAACACCTTGTTGTCTTCGTCGAAGGCACCGACGGTGGCCTCAAGATAACGCCATGAACTTTCGTTGAAAGCAGCCAACCGCTTTGCTGCATCAGTGTGCGAGACGTCAATGGTGGCCTCGACGGCGGGGTGCTCCTCAAAGATCCAGGGGTCGGCACAAATGGCAACCATCGCAACCTCATCCGTGTGTGCGGCCGCGATTTGCTTCTTCGCTGCCAAATGCTCCTTGAGGTCTTGGCTATACTGCGTGCACCATGGATTAGGATGGCGCTTATTCAGTGGAGGGGTCGGGGATTTGGGTGGAAGGTGTCGTGCTCATGCTGGCGGTCAGGGCATGTGGGATGTGGAAGGAGGAGCAGGATGGGGTCGGGTGTGGATTACCTGCCTGGATAGGCGAGGCCGAGCAGCATGAAGGAGGGTCGCCGGCAAGGAAGGGGCGGTGCTACAAGCAAGGAGTGAAGGTTTCAATTTGGAAAGGAAGGCGGAAACATGGGAAATGTGGCTTTTGGTACGAGGGAGGGGGCGGGGACATAGATATTTCTGCGGAAGCCAAAAATTTGGAATCCCTTCAGCCAAAAAACTAGCGCGCAGAGTGTTATCAGACAAGGTACCTTATTCAGAAATGGTCCAAAGATATATTGTGCTGAATCTCACATGGTTGGTTAAAATAAACTGTGTGCGATCTACTTGATTTTTTGTCTTGATTTGAATTACATAATGGGGTCACAGTGGCCATCGACGGTATTTAAAAGGCTAGACCTTTTATCTACAGTGATACTGCAACTATATGTGTGTCATAAAAGAATTGGAATTATTCAAGGTTTGTTTGAACATTTTTATGCATTAAGTGAGTTTTCAATGCATTTATGTGTATAATTCAAATTTGAACTACATGCACATGCTCTAGTGCATATAAATTAGTTGAAAAATCAAATCTTTGTCCTTTGGTGCATGCTTAGGTCCCATGCAAGAAATGGGAATGAATTTCAAACATCAGGGCATCGTTGATTGCCGGCAAAACATTAAGATGCCTGGTTTTTAAATTCTAGTAAATCCAAAACTTGTCTAAAATTCATAAAACTTGGCATTCTATCATGGAGCGGCGTCAACAGTTGTGGTAATTTTTTTGTCCGATTTGGGGCAGGTTTGGGTATATGCTTCTCACAAACCAGAGCTTCTCACAACAAGCATGATGGTTTCAGTAGGGAACGCCCCACCTTTGGGGTCAAAACAATATCCATTGCCTCTTATTGCTTTCAAATTTGTTTCTCATGTCAACATAGAACAACAGGAGTGTTGTGTTATTTTTTGTGATTTTTCGGGGTTCGTTTGAACATTTTTATGCATTAACTGAGTTTTCTATACATTTATGTGCATAATTCGAATTTGAACTACATGCACATGCTCCAGTGCATATATATTGGTTGAAAAATCAAATCTTTGTCCTTGGGTGCATGCTTAGGTCCCATGCAAGAAATGGGAATGAATTTCAAACACTAGGGCACCGTTGATTGCCGGCAAAACATTGAGATGCCTGCTTTTTAAATTCTAGTAAATCCAAAACTCGTTCGAAATTCATGGAACTTGGCATGATATCACGGAGCAGCATCAACATGTCATGGTAAATTTTTTGTCCCATTTGGGGCAGGTTTGGGTATATGCTTCTCACAAACTAGAGCTTCTCACAACAAGCATAATGGTTTCGGTAGGGAACGCTCCACCTTTGGGGACAAAACGATATCCATTGCCTCTTATTGGTTTCAAAAATTTTCTCGTGTCAACATAGAACAACAGGAGTGTTGTGTTATTTTTTGTGATTTTTCGGGGTTCTTATGGACATTTTTATGCATTAAGTGAATTTTCAATGCTTTTATGTGCACAATTCAAATTTGAACTACATGCACATGCTCCGGTGCATATAAATTGGTTGAAAAATCAAATCTTTGTCCTTGGGTGCATGCTTAGGTCCCATGCAAGAATTGGGAATGAATTTCAAACACCAGGGCACCATTGATTGTCGGCAAAACATTGAGATGCCTGGTTTTTAAATTCTAGTAAATCCAAAACTCGTCTGAAATTAATCAAACTTGGCATGCTATCATGGAGCAGAATCAACATGCGGTGGCAAATTTTTTGTCTAATTTGGGGCAGGTTTGGGTATATGCTTCTCACAAACCAGAGCTTCTGACAACAAGCATAATGGTTTCGATAGGGAACGCCCCAACTTTGGGGGCGTAACGATAGCCATTGCCTCTTATTACTTTCAAATTTTTTCTCATATCAACATAGAAAAACAGGAGTGTTGTGTTATTTTTTGTGATTTTTCAGGGTTCGTTTGAATATTTTTATGCATTAAGTGAGTTTTCGATGCATTTATGTGCATAATTCAAATTTGAACTACATGCACATCCTCCGGTGCATATAAATTGGTTGAAAAATCAAATCTTTTGTCCTTGGGTGCATGCTTAGGTCCCATGCAAGATATGGGAATGAATGTCAAACACCCTGCCACCATCACTCGGCCGCAAACATTGAGATGCCTAGTTTTTAAGTTCTTGTAAATCCAAAACTCGTCTAAAATTCATGAAACTTGGCATGCTATCATGGAGCGGCATCAACATGCCGTTCTAAATATTTTGTCCCATTTGGGGCAGGTTTGGGTATATGCTTCTCACAATCCAGAGCTTCTCACAACAAGCATGATGGTTTCGGATAGAACACCCGTATACAAAGTGAGACCAGGATTTGTGCATCTCTTGAACACTAACGGTTCTTTTGGATGACCCACGTGAACCAAAATAGGAAGATCTCTCATATTGGGTATGTTGCCATTTGTCAAACTAGAAAGATTAACATTTGTTGATCTAGTAACATTGCCATTTTCCAACCTTGTAACACTACGATTTGTCAAAATATGAAGCTAAAAATCACTAGCAGTATCTAATTTTTGCAACTAAAATTCAGTAATTAAGCATAGATGGAGGTGAGGAGGCGTGTTCAGCTAGGCATGCTGCGGGAGGTGCAGTACTATTCGATTTGACAGTGGGCGACGTAGTTCTCGATGATGTATGATATATTTATGTATTGTGTGAAGTGGCGATTGTAAGCTAACTCTTTATCCCTTTCTTATTCAATACATGGGATGTGTAAAGATTACCCCTCTTGCGACATGCCTACCATGTGGTTATGCCTCTAAGTCATGCCCCGACACGTGTGAGATATAGCCGCATCGTGGGTGTTACAAGTTGGTAATCAGAGCCTTCCCCGACTTAGGAGCCATCTGGTTGATCGAATCACTGACGTTGTTGAGTCTAGAACAAAATGTTTTGAGACTTAGGATTATATATATCGGAGAGTAGGATTCTTTTTACTCCTCAGTCCCTTCGTCGCTCTGGTGAGGCCTCCTGACGTAGAGTTTTGACTCTTCTCTCCTCCAATTTCACGAAATTTTTTTAGGATCACGCAGGTATCTTGGAATCGTTCTGATGGTTTTGTGACGAGAACATTGTTCTTGGTGCCTCCTGACATTTAGGGGCTGTGGCAGTGTCCCGGGGAGTTGAGCTCTGAGGTGTTGTCGTCACAATTTTATCATTGCAGTTCTAGAATACCTGAGTTCGCCGACATCGAAAATCTATTTTATGCAGTTGTTGGTGAGATAACCTCGGCGCCACCCAGTACTGGGGCGGGAGTTCGGGAGTATTGCCATAACTCGTATAACGGATGCTTTTCGAAGGTTGAGGTAAATGATTTCCGAAGGTTTCTTGGTTATGTGTTGAAGGATGGATACAGCTGGATGTAGGATTTGCTAGTTTGGGGTGAGATATTATGCTTCCCCTGTGTCCCCAACACCTGATTGCATAACCAGAAAGTTTCAGGAGTTTCATAGGTGGGAATTCAAGTAGCTCTAGTATGTCTTCCCGCAGATACTTGGTTTGTGATTGGGTAACCCTTACCAATTATTTGTTCATATCCGTACCTTGTTGCTTTATTCATCTACCTTTATCTAAGTGGATTCTCAAATTTATGGAAGTGTGATGATTTACTTTGGAATTCATTTGTTCAACCTTGTTCGAATGTTAAGGCTATATGTTGCAATTTTGATCCATTGATTTAGCTTGAATATATGTCTTTCAAGATTCTAACGGATGTCAACCTCTTCAGGATGGCTCCTCCAACGCGTGAGAATCTGGAACCTCCGCCACCACCTCCACCTCCGGAGGCATGGCAAGCTGTCATGGCCGCCACCAACGCCAACACTCAGATGCTTTTGCAACTCTTGCAAGAGTGAAACCAAGGAAATCAAGGCCAAGACAACAATCAACCTTAGTTTTCTACCCTCAATCAGTTCCTCGCAAACCAGCCAAAGTCCTTTAGTAACTGTGTCGAGGCCACATACGCCAACGGCTGGCTCGTGGATATCTGCAAACATTTTGAGTGTAGCAATGTAAGGCCTAAGGACTTTGAAAAGTTTGCTTCGTTTCTACTCAAGGATCAAGCTGCTGAGTGGTATCAACAATACAAACATTCCAGAGGAGGTCGTGTGATTACCTGGGATGATTTCCGCCGAGACTTCAAAGCTCACCATATTCCACAAAGTGTTGCTGAGAGTAAGCGCGAGGAGTTCCGCAATGTCAAGCAAGGCAACATGTCTGTTTACCAACACAATATACTGTTTCAGAGGCTCGCTTGCTTCGCTAAACAAGACGTCCCTGATGAGAAGAGCATGATTTATCAATTCAGAGGTGGCCTCAGAGAAGATCTGCAATTAGCTCTCGTGCTTTTTGAGCTGACCAAGTATGATGAATTCTACAACATGGCACTAAAACAAGAAGCTTCTCAGCTCAAGTGTGATGCTTCTAAGAAGAGAGTTAAGGATGTAGTTCAATCATCATCTTCTTCAACTCAAGTGGCAGCTAAGCAGCAGAAGTTCTGGTTGTCTCCTCCTCCTCTATTTCGTCAGCCTTACCAGCAGAAGAGTAAAGGTGGCAATGGATCTTCCCACCCACCCAACCTAGGCTATCAGAACAAAGCCCAGTCTCATACTCTAAGGTCAAGTGCTCCTTATCACCGTCCGCTCTCAGAGGTTACTTGCAAAAACTGTCAGCAAAAAGGGTACTATGCAAACAAATGCTTCAACCAAAGGCGCCTTTGTAACATCCCAAAATTCTAAATTTTGGAATGTTATAATAAATAGATAGATTTGATTGATTGTTTGATTGATTGTCTGAAAGTGAGTGAATTCGAAACTTTTTGAAAGTTAAATGAGAGGGAATAAAAGGACTTTCCCAAACTTTCATATTTGCTTTCTCATCTCCATGAATTCAAATTATTTTCAAATACAAAACCCTTGAGCGAAGATGATATGACTTCTTCCATTTAAAAAATTAAATGAAAGGGTATTTGAAAATAATTTAATTTCATTTGGAAATATTTCAATTCATAAACTTCATGCAACTCAATGATTTTCACGAGAGAAGATAAAATGACTTCTTCAAATTATGAAATATGAGTTGGGAGTTTCAAAGGATCAATTTCAAGTCCTTTTGGAATTAATTTTTCAATTTGGATTTATTTGAGTTTTATTCAAATTATTTTTCTCCAAAAATAAAATATATGGAAATTAGGGTAACATGATTCCCTACAACAGAAAATTGGAGAAAAATTAATTCGAAATCATTTTGGTATTTTTAAAATGATTATTGTTGGATTTTAATAGACCAGTAGCACTCTTTGAATTATCTGAATTTGTGTGAATTTTATTTAATGCTAGAAAAATGTTCATCTTGTAGAAAATCTTTTTCTGAAAATTTTGATATATTATATGCCTATATAATATTTTAGTTATTTTTTTTATTATTTTAAGTTCTTTGAAAAAAAAGGTTTATTAAAAAAATAAAAAATAAATAAAGAGCTTTTCCCTCCGCCTAACTGGGCCGGCCCAGCTCCTGCCAGGCCAAGGCCCAGCCCAACTGCGCGCAGCCTCCGTCTTCGAGCTCGGGACAGAGTCCCGAGCGTGGCCGACTCCGCCGCCGCCGTCGAGTCCCGGCCGGGCACGCCTCCCCTTGCCCCTCCTCCACGCCACCTCCTCGCCCTCCTCATAAAGCCACCGCCCCGGGCCCCGCCTCTCTCTCTCTGCCACGCCGCGCCGCCCCTCCCGCATCTCGCCGCTGCCTGCGCCGCCTCTTGCCGCCGACGCCGCATGCGCCGCCGCCGCTCGCAGCCGCTTCGCCGCCGCCCGCTGCTGTTGCCCGCGCCGCACTCCGCCCCGCCGTTCGCAGCGCCGCCCCGCATCGCCCGGCGCCTCGCCCTGCCTCGCCGGAGAGCCGCCATCGCCGATCTGCCGCCGCCGACGAACCGCTGTAAACCGGTAAAAAAACCGCCCGGTTCGCCGGTTTTTTTTAGGGTTCGGTTTTTGTTTAAAAAAACGGTTTAGTTTTTTTTAATTAGATCTATTTAGAGAACGTTCTCTGTTTAAGAACTAGTTAACGAACGTTCTCCCTTTAGTTTTTTCTTGTTCTGTTATTTTTGGCCAGGGACCTATTCATGATAAATTTCTTCACAGTTTAGTCCCTGTACTTCAAACGACTATAACTTTTTACTCGTTAGTCGAAATCCAACGAAACCAACGCCCACGTCTTCGTTATGATCTCCTCTATCCATTAAACAACTTAAACATGTTTTTGAAAAGTTTAAAATTTGAATTTGATCAGATTTGAATTCAAACTTCGTTTGATCATAACTTGAGTTTCGTAGCTCCGTTTGAGTTGATTCTTTTTGCAAATCGAAGCTCTTGACCTAAACCTTCTAATAAGGCCAAATTCACATAATTTTGGTACTGTTAGAAATAGTTTTATGTTGCAAGAGTTATTTTCTTGGTTTTGATGTTTTCCGAATCGTCTTCTTCGTTCTTTCCAATCTTTTGAGTGATTGCTTATGTGTGGTTACTATTGCTTGCTTACGATAGATTCACCGGAGTGTGACGAGTAGATCTATCAAGAGTTTTGAGTGCGAATCATCTTCATCAACATTGCAGGCAAGTTCACACTTTGACCATATTTTTTTTCTACTACCCAGTTTTATTGCATTAGATCAACCCTCACACATTGCATGATTAGGATCTAATTAAATTGTGGGATGGGAAGTAGATGAGGTAGTACCTATTACCTGTTTATTATCAAACCTTTGGGAGTTACTTCTACGTTTGCTTATTTATGCCATGCTATGCTAGTAGACGTGGATTGGGTGAGTGATATCCATGACAGATGTGAGAGTGATAATTAATGGTTTATCTAAGGTGGCAACTTAAACACACATCTGCGTGGATTGAGGCACCTGGGGTTTCCAGGACTTGCCTGTTTTTCTTTGGACCGCCACCCAGGCTCAAAGGGATCATGAGATTATTCATACTAGAAACTTCCGTGTGCAGCCACAAGCCATTATGGGCTCTGGCATAGTTGACTAAGTTGTGCGAACTCTTACAGTGGTAGACTAGCAGATGTAGGGGATGTAGGTGGTACGGTCTACCCGATCGTAAGGTGCTAGCGCTTCTGAAAGACTATGTCTCGGTCATCCATCTTCTCAAACACCCTGTAGTGCGAGAAACCAAACGGAGGCGATCGAGTCTTGTGGAGAAAAGTGTGCAAACCTCTGCAGAGTGTATAAACTAATCATGATTAGCCGTGTCCCCGGTTATGGACATCTTGAGTATCTAGTTCTTGGATTATCCTGCTGATCTCATCACGTTACTTTAAATGAATATTGTTGGGTTTTAATGATGTTACTTAATTGGGATTGAGAATGCTGTCAACCATTCTCAATGTTTAACAACCACCATGATAGTAATTAATCTTATTCCTTTGCAGTAGGGAAAAATTGGCTTTACGCAAAAACCTTATAACCATAGAGCTTTTCCACCAGCCAAATATGCATGTAGTGATAGCCTTTATTCATCATTCTCTATGGTGTGAATTTGCCAGTACATTCAATGTACTGACCCTCTGTGGCTGCAACGTCTCATGTTGCAGGATTATCTTATGACGAGTAAGTGATACGTTAGGGTTACGATTTCTACACTCAACTTTGCCGTTGGTGTTGATGGGAATCCACAACCTTGTTACTTCCGCTATTTTGGATTGAGGTAATAGTATTTACGTTACTTTATACATGTGATTTACCTCTGTTATAAATCCTTCAAGTACTGTGTGTGTCAGCATACCGATCCAGGGATGACACTTAAGCACAGAGACTTGATTCATTTGGGTCAGGTCGCTACAAGATGGTATCTGAGCACATGTTGACTGTAGGACGTGACCCTAGAAACTGGCAAGCCCATAGCAAAGATTTTTCTCTACAACTTTCCCTTTCAAAAAAGATCTTTTACCTCTCTTCTCTTTTGAGCTTATTCAAAAATTCCCTTTAGTGAGACCATACCCCTTTCCCTTTTGACCACTCGAAGATTCGACGGATGAGACCACTCCAAGAAGTATAAGACATCGGACAACCACAAACCACTAGGAACGAAGAGTATTTTCCGTGCATCTGAATAATGGAAACTACAACGGTTGAAGACCGAAGACAAGTGGAATTTGAAGGCTCTGAAGAATTCCCAGATTTGTATGACCTAGGAAGGCTACCCTTATGGAACTTGGTAGACTATGGAAGTTGTCAATACCCGAGATCAAGGTGTATTGGAGAAAGACCAAAACATGGAGAGTTGAGAACTCAAAGTTTTGTCAAGAAAACCCTAAGGCATGAGATATCAACTGGCAAGATAGCTCATGGCAATGACAAGGGCAGAAACACGGTTATCCGTGATGTCATCGCCGCTGATGCTATTGTCACCGTGCTGAGTTAAGGATGCCTTTCATCAGAATGGATTTGACGGAAGAAGGCTGATGGAGCACCTATTAGTAAGATGAAGTTTTAACCTTAGCCGGTGTATCACCAGGATCTGGAGTAGTACATCAAGATGTTTAAAATGGAGCTCCAGGAAGTCATATTAGACAAGGAAGTATTTCATGAGGAACTCAGGATCCTGAAGATGAGATTAGCCAAGCTGGAGGAGCTACAACCTCGAGATACCGGAGAATTTTCAGGAACTGAAGGACAGTATGACCATGGTTCATGTGAAGGATGTTGAAACCAGAAGTTTGAAATGCAACTCCGGAATATTAAAGGACGTCACGAGAGACTTCGCATCAACAGAGTTGATCTGGCAAAAGAACTTGAGAAGACAAGCATGATCGAAACAAGCCATTGGAGGCATGAACAATGCTTGAAGAGTTTGGAGACGTTGAAGATTTATTGACCTTAGAAGACCAAACCCCTATTATATACCTACGTTAGATGCGACGTTTGTGAGCTGTCATTTGTTTGATGTTTTTTGACAGCCACAGCAAAAATCTGTCTTTTCAAAACCATTGTTTGTATTGTGTGTCCCTCTCCCTCTCTCTTATCTTACCCCAAACCCATGGACCCAATAGAGAATGAATGAAGATGAGCTTGTATTTTCTAGAACGATGAGTCAGTTGGAGACAGACCGATGGATTCAGAACATGGAGGATCACATGGAGAATAACCCGATAGTTGGACATGATATGACCCAACATGCTCTTCAGTGCTTTGAAATAGGTGCTGCTACTTGGTGGAGAATGTACCAAACCATCAATGGGTGGCAAGGAGTAACCACTTGGAAGGAATTTAAGTTGACTTTGCCAAAGTCTTGGTTTGTGTCCCAGAAGTTGAAGCCTTATGGAAAGGATATGAAGAAACCTTGTGCATGCAAGATTTGTGGAGAAATAGGACACACCCATAAAGAACACAAGGATGAATGCCCTAATTGCGAAGGAAGTCACCCAGTTGAAGAATGCCCAATTAGGCAGATTACTTGTTTCTTGTGTGAAGGGACTACCCACTATCCTGCTCAGTGTCACATTTACCCCATGGTACAACGAACCATCCAATAGAAGAAAGAAGAAATGAAAGGAGTCCTTATGGAAAGTTCAGAAGAACATGTGATGAAGGAAGATGTGGAGGACACACCCAAAGAAGAGCCAATTAAACCCTGCACCAAGTCATGCTATTCATGTGGGGAAGAAGGACACATCTCCCAGAATTGTTTGAATGGGGATTTAGTAGAATTCCCGACAGAGAAAGTAGAGTATGAACCACTGGAAATAGAAGCTCTGATGGGAATGGAAAAGTCCAGAAAGAGAAGTAGATTGGATTCCAGGAAAGATCTGAGTCATGTCACCTGTTATAAGTGCAAGGAGTCAGGGCACTACCTCAGCAATTGCCCAAAAAAAAGAAGCCAAGGACCCAAGTAGGCTATATAATCACAAGGAAACCTCGAAACTTGTCAGAAGTAATATGTTTTAGTGGTAATGGAGCAGGGCACTTTGCCAGAGAATGCCCCAAGGAGAAGGAGACTCGTGCTAGATAGTTGAGTTTGCAACAAAAGAAATGGAGTAGTAGAAGTGAGAACATTTTCTTTTATATTGAGGTGTTGAGTTGAGACATGTAATGGAGAAGCGAGAGATTGTAATCATTTGAGAATGAATAAAGTAGCATCGTTGGTACTGATATGGATTTTATGAGTTGTTACTCTATGAAGAAGGATTTTGACCATTTTTGAGAATAAGAGAAATATGGTCCATGGAAGATTTGTGCATTTTAAGGGTGGTAGTACCCTGTAATGGATTTTGGATAAAATGAATACGAGTTTTGTCTCGATATGTGTGATACCCCAAGAGTATGTGGGATGAAGTTGGAGACCGTCAGTTGTTTGGACCAAATGTGATCAAGGAGTCAGAAGAGAATGTTAAGTTGATTCGAGATAGACTGAAGGTAGCTCAGTCCAGGCAGAAGAGTTATGTAGACTCAAAAACTCAAGGAGGTAGTCTATGAAATTGAAGACAGAGCATGTCTTCGTGTGACCCCTCTGCGAGGAGTTAAACAATTTGGAGTTAAGGGACAGTTAGCCCCGAGATTTGTAGGACCATACCGAGTTTTCGAGCGTATGAGAGAAGTGGCCTACAAGTTGGAGTTACCCGAAGGACTGTCAGGAGTTCAAGATGTGTTTCACGTTTCCCAGTTAAAGAAGTGCCATGTAGAGATGGCCAATATTCCCCTGTAAGGACGCTTGACCGCGGAAAGGATAATGATGTTCCATGAAGTGGAATATGGACTTCATAAGTATAAGTTTTTATCTCGGTATGAGGGATATCCCACGAGGATGAAGAGATGAATTACTATTGGATATAAAGGAGGTATGATGTCGGAAATATGGATCAATGGAAACTCCATGATGAGTCCGAGTAATCATGTCCTAGTTTGGTGCCAATAGAAGGAAGGAAGATAGTACAATTGGATGGATTTAATAATACTAGGAAGTTGGAAGTTGGAATAATGACCAGTTGCCCAATGATAAGTTCAAGGACTACAAGTGATGAGGTGTGCCATAACCCACAGGCCCAAGGACCTGCCAAGAAGCAAGCACATTCTTGCTGAAGGAAAAACCCTGGAAGTGGATATACCTTGTCGATAGACGATTTTATAGGAGTTTACGCAAAACCTGAGAGTTGTGAAGGAACGATAGATGTTTGTCTGGCTTGCAGAATCAATGGATTATTCCGAACTTGGTTCGTCCACAAGAGAAATTCTGCAATGCTTGTGAGGATGACCGAGTGTTACAATGCGAGATTCGCTAAACCGTATACAAGGTAATGATTTGGGTGTGGGATGGATTGATCACCATACCGACTTACTCTTATTATTCGCCTTGCTATATGGGATGGTAAATCTGAGTGACTTGCCTATAGTAGAGAGACGACGATATTAAACCGTGTTAAACCTTAGAATGGTATAAAAAATTTTCCCTTGTACACGGCAGCTTTTTGCCAACCGTAGGTTATACGGTGAGGATCAACCCAGACCCATTTCCTGCAGGAGAAACCATAAATTGTTGATCACCATGAGATATCGACAGTTGTTTAGTTTTGGCGCCCGACCCGTCAGCTAAGAAGACCCAATCTCGGAATAACCTTACCAAGAGGAAAGGACAGAAGAATTGAGGAAAAGGTTATGCCACTACCGGAAGAGCCAGAGAAGGAATTTTTCGAGGATTTGAGAAGACCGACACTGTTAACAATATGGATGAAGTATATGAGTTCCGATGGAGCTGTAACCATGCTTCTAAGGGTGGTAGCACCCCAGACCCCGGAGACGATTGATGGATTTTTTAGGAGACCCCAACCCTAACCTATTTCTTTCTAGCCTCTCCGAATCTCGAGGACGAGATTCATTTTAAGGGTGGTAGGTTTGTAACATCCCAAAATTCTAAATTTTGGAATGTTATAATAAATAGATAGATTTGATTGATTGTTTGAAAGTGAGTGAATTCGAAACTTTTTGAAAGTTAAATGAGAGGGAATAAAAGGACTTTCCCAAACTTTCATATTTGCTTTCTGATCTCCATGAATTCAAATTATTTTCAAATACAAAACCCTTGAGCGAAGATGATATGACTTCTTCCATTTAAAAAATTGAATGAAAGGGTATTTGAAAATAATTGAATTTCATTTAGAAATATTTCAATTCATAAACTTCATGCAACTCAATGATTTTCACGAGAGAAGATAAAATGACTTCTTCAAATTATGAAATATGAGTTGGGAGTTTCAAAGGATCAATTTCAAGTCCTTTTGGAATTAATTTTTCAATTTGGATTTATTTGAGTTTTATTGAAATTATTTTTCTCCAAAAATAAAATATATGGAAATTAGGGTAACATGATTCCCTACAACAGAAAATTGGAGAAAAATTAATTTGAAATCATTTTGGTATTTTTAAAATGATTATTGTTGGATTTTAATAGACCAGTAGCACTCTTTGAATTATCTGAATTTGTGTGAATTTTATTTAATGCTAGAAAAAAGTTCATCTTGTAGAAAATCTTTTTCTGAAAATTTTGATATATTATATGCCTATATAATATTTTAGTTATTTTGTTTTTATTATTTTCAGTTCTTTGAAAAAAAGGTTTATTAAAAAAAATAAAGAGCTTTTCCCTCCGCCGAACTGGGCCGGCCCAGCTCCTGCCAGGCCAAGGCCCAGCCCAACCGCGCGCCGCCTCTGTCTTCGAGCTCGGGACAGAGTCCCGAGCGTGGCCGACTCCGCCGCCGCCGTCGAGTCCCGGCCGGGCACGCCTCCCCTTGCCCCTCCTCCACGCCACCTCCTCGCCCTCCTCATAAAGCCACCGCCCCGGGCCCCGCCTCTCTCTCTCTGCCGCACCGCGCCGCCCCTCCCGCATCTCGCCGCTGCCTGCGCCGCCTCTCGCCACCGACGCCGCATGCGCCGCCGCCGCTCGCAGCCGCTTCGCCACCGCCCGTTGCTGCTGCCCGCGCCGCACTCCGACCCGCCGTTCGCAGTGCCGCCCCGCGCCGCATCGCCCTGCGCCTCGCCCTGCCTCGCCGGAGAGCCGCCGTCGCCGATCTGCCGCCGCCGCCGAACCGCTGTAAACCGGTAAAAAAACCGCCCGGTTCGCCGGTTTTTTTAGGGTTCGGTTTTCGTTTAAAAAAACAGTTTAGTTTTTTTTAATTAGATCTATTTAGAGAACGTTCTCTGTTTAAGAACTACTTAACGAACGTTCGCCCTTTAGTTTTTTCTTTTTCTGTTATTTTCGGCCAGGGACCTATTCGTGATAAATTTCTTCAAAGTTTAGTCCCTGTACTTCAAACGACTATAACTTTTTACTCGTTAGTCCAAATCCAACGAAACCAACGCCCACGTCTTCGTTATGATCTCCTCTATCCAGTAAACAACTTAAACATGTTTTTGAAAAGTTTAAAATTTGAATTAGATCAGATTTGAATTCAAACTTCGTTTGATCATAACTTGAGTTTCGTAGCTCCGTTTGAGTTGATTCTTTTTGCAAATCGAAGCTCTTGACCTAAACCTTCTAATAAGGCCAAATTCACATAATTTTGGTACTGTTAGAAATAGTTTTATGTTGCAAGAGTTATTTTCTTGGTTTTGATGTTTTCCGAATCGTCTTCTTCGTTCTTTCCGATCTTTTGAGTGATTGCTTATGTGTGGTTACTATTGCTTGCTTAAGATAGATTGACCGGAGTGTGACGAGTAGATCTATCAAGAGTTTTGAGTGCAAATCATCTTCATCAACATTGCAGGCAAGTTCACACTTTGACCATATTTTTTTTCTACTACCCAGTTTTATTGCATTAGATCAACCCTCACACATTGCATGATTAGGATCTAATTAAATTGTGGGATGGGAAGTAGATGAGGTAGTACCTATTACCTGTTTATTATCAAACTTTGGGAGTTACTTCTACGTTTTGCTTATTATGCCATGCTATGCCTAGTAGACGTGGATTGGGTGAGTGATATCCATGACAGATGTGAGATTGTTAATTAATGGTTTATCTTAAGGTGGCAACTTAAACACACACTCGGTGGATTGAGGCACCTGTTTGCCTGTTTTTCTTTTGGACCGCCACCCAGGCTCAAAGGGATCATGAGACTATTCATACTAGAAACTTCCGTGTGCAGCAACAAGCCATTATGGGCTCTAGCATAGTTGACTAAGTTGTGTGAACTCTTATAGTGGTAGACTAGCAGATGTAGGGGATGTAGGTGGTACGGTCTACCCGATCGTAAGGTGCTAGCGCTTCTGAAAGACTATGTCTCGTCATCCGTCTTCTCAAACACCCTGTAGTGCGAGAAACCAAACGGAGGCGATCGAGTCTTGTGGGGAAAAGTGCGCAAACCTCTGCAGAGTGTATAAACTAATCATGATTAGCCGTGTCCCCGGTTATGGACATCTTGAGTATCTAGTTCTTGGATTATCCTGTTGATCTCATCACGTTACTTTAAATGAATATTGTTGGGTTTAATGATGTTACTTAATTGGGATTGAGAATGCTGTCAACCATTCTCAATGTTCAACAACCACCATGATAGTTAATTAAAATGTATTCCTTTGCAGTAGGGAAAAATTGGCTTTACGCAAAAACCTTATAACCATAGAGCTTTTCCACCAGCCAAATATGCATGTAGTGATAGCCTTTATTCATCATTCTCTATGGTGTGAATTTGCCAGTACATTCAATGTACTGACCCTCTGTGGGCTGCAACGTCTCATGTTGCAGGATTATCTTATGACGAGTAAGTGATACGTTAGGGTTACGATTTCTACACTCAACTTTGCCGTTGGTGTTGATGGGAATCCACAACCTTGTTACTTCCGCTATTTTGGATTGAGGTAATAGTATTTACGTTACTTTATACATGTGATTTACCTCTGTTATAAATCCTTCGAGTACTGTGTGTGTCAGCATACCGATCCAGGGATGACACTTAAGCACAGAGACTTGATCCATTCGGGTCAGGTCGCTACAGCCTTCCGCCTCCTCCTCCTGTGAGATCTGCCAGCAATGCAGTGGTCAAGCATAATCCCAAGTATGCCAAGGTAAACATGATGAACGCAGTTCAGGCAGAGGATTCTTCAGAAGTGATCATGGGTAACCTTCTAGTTAACTCCATTCCTACTAATGTTCTGTTTGATACTGGTGCATCGCATTGTTTCATGTCAAGAACGTTTTTTGCCAAGAATGAATTCACTTCTTCACATTTGGGTAAATCCATGGATATCGTTTCTCTGGGTAAACGGTTGAGTGCCGGTTTGGTGGTTCCGGATGTTTCTATCAAGATGGGAGACTATAGATTTGTGTCTTCTCCAATGGTCCTTGGTGACTCAGATATTGATCTAATTCTCGGGATGGACTAGCTTTCTAAGCACAAGGCTCGGCATGATTGTGCTGCTAGGCATATTCAATTGACACACTCGTCTGAGGATGTGATCATCTATGCCGCTCGTGATGAAACCATTCGATTGTTTTCTCTCAATGAGAAGGGCGAGTTGAATGCCATCTCTTAGATTCCAATCGTTTGTGAATATCAAGACATCTTTCCAGAAGAGCTTCCAGGAATGCCACCTCACCGGCCAGTTGAATTCGTCATCGATCTTGAGCCATGCACGAAACCTGTTTGCAAATGCCCTTACAAGATTGGACCAAAGGAATTGAAGGAATTGAAGAAACATCTCGATGAACAAGAGCGTCCAGGTATGATCAGACCGAGTTCATCTCCATGGGGTTGTGGTGTTCTTTTTGTCTAGAAGAAGGATGGTACGGACCGACTTTGACTATCGCCCATTGAACAAGAAGACAATAAAGAACAAGTACCCACTTCCCAACATCAATGAGCTTTTCTAGCAACTTAAGGGTGCCCAAGTATTCTCCAAGCTTAACCTCCGTATGGGCTCTCATCAGATTCGCATTCATGAACAAGATATCCCCAAGACAGCATTCAGAACAAGCTATGGTTCTTATGAATATATTGTCATGTCTTTCGGCCTTGTCAATGCTCCTCCATCATTCTCTCGCATGATGAACAACTTCATCTTCAACCCTTACAAAAATGATTTCGTCTTGGTGTATCTCGATGATATTTTGGTCTTTTCAATGAACAACGAGGATCATGCCAAGCATTTGAGATTCGTACTCGACAAACTCAGAGAACATCAATTCTATGTGAAGTTTTCCAAGTGTGAGTTTTGGCTTGATGAGGTTCTCTACCTTGGGCATATCATCTCCGCCAAGGGCATCGTGATTAATCCTTAGAAGGTGTCTGCAATTGTGAATTGGGAACCGCCTCAAAATGTGAAGCATCTCCGCAATTTCCTTGGGCTTGCAAGCTATTGTCGAAGATTCATTGAGAATTTCTCTAAGATTGCAGAGCCTCTTTCCAACCTCCTCCAAAAGCATGTCAAGTATCTCTAGATGCCTAAATGTGACATTGCTTTCAACACCATCAAAGAGAAGATGGTCACAGCTCCTGTCTTGACTCCTCCTGATGAATCCAAACCATTTGAGGTTTTCTGTGATGCTTCCCGGCATGGTCTCGGTGCTGTGTTAATGCAAGAGAAGAAAGTTGTGGCCTATACCTCTTGCCAATTGAAGCCCAACGAAAAGAACTACCCCACTCATGATCTCGAGTTGGCGGCAGTTGTCCATGCTATATTAACATGGAGACATCTCTTGTTGGGAAGGAAAGTGGGCATCTTCACTGATCATAAGAGCCTCAAGTACATCTCCACTCAGCCCAACCTCAACCTCAGGCAGACTCGTTGGGACGAAATGATTCAAGAGTATAATCCAAGTATTGAATATACTCCAGGCAAGGCCAATGTCATTGCAGATGCTTTGAGTAGGAAGGCTTACTGCAACAGTTTAATTCTCAAGCCCTTCCAACCAGACCTTTGTGAAGCTTTCCGCAAACCAAATCTCCAAGTTATTCCTCAAGGCTTTCTTGCCAACCTCCAAGTCTCTCCTACTTTGGAAGATCAGATTCGTGAGGCACAACTTCTTGATGCAATGGTAAATAAGGTGAAAAATGGGATTGTCAAGAGTCAACCCAAATACAAGTGATGTCGCCTTGATGACCAAGATACTCTATTCTTGGAGGATTGAATTGTGGTTCCTAAGGGTGATCTACATAGAGTCATTATGAATGAGGCTCACAATTCCCTTATATCCATTCATCCTGGAAGTACAAAGATGTACCATGACCTCAAGCAGTCGTATTGGTAGACTCGAATGAAGCGAGAAATCGCTCAGTTCGTGAATGAATGTATGCCTGCAGAAGGGTGAAAGCAGAACACGAACGGCCAGCTGGTCTCCTCCAACCTCTTGCCATTCCAGAATGGAAGTTTGACCATATTGAGATGGACTTCGTGACTGGATTTCCCAAGTCCAAGCGTGGAAATGATGCTATCTTTGTCGTCATCGACAAGCTTACTAAAGTGGCTCATTTCCTTCCAATCAAAGAATCTATCATGACAGCTTAGTTGACAGAGCTATACACCTCCAGGATTGTCTCTTTGCATGGCATCCCGCAATTGATATATTCAGATCGTGGAAGCATCTTTACTTCTAAGTTCTGGGATTCCTTCCAGAAGGCCATGGGCACCAACATTCGCTTCAGCACAGCCTTCCATCCTCAAACTAGTGGCCAAGTCGTGTGAGTAAATCAAATTCACTACTAGGAAAAAGCCTAGTAGTAGCGCGGGTTAAAAGCTAGTAGTAGCGCGGGTGCCTGCGCTACTACTACGGCGCTACAGCTAACTAGTAGTAGTAGCGCGGTGCATCCCATGCTACTAGTACGTGTGTTAGTAGTAGCGCATGTCTGTGACCCATGCTACTACTATTAATTTGAAAAACCAAAAAGAAATCTCGACCCCATGACGCGCGCACGTTGGCCGGGAGCAGGGAGATCTCGTCCATGACGCGTGCCTCGTGGAAGCCGTCGAGGACGGCCGCGGAGGCCAGCCCGGCGTGGGCCAGGAGCTGGAGGACCTGCATCTTGGCATCATGCGTGGGGAGCAGCACCTCGCGGCGGCCGTCGCCGTTGAGGTCGGCTACGAGTGGCGGCAGGAGGCGGTCCACGTCTTCCGGAACGAGAAGTCACCCTCGTGCTGCCGGAGGAGGAGGGGGATGGGTCAGCTAGTGTTCTGGATCGAATCAGAGAGGGGGATGGAGGGCTGACCTGGTGCAAGAAGAAGACGGTGAAGGCGGCGAGGAGGAGGATGCCGTGGTCGCGCTTCCGCATCTTGGCGGCGGCAAGGAGCTCCGACGACTGCCCACCGAAGGGATCTCGAAGAGGGAGGGGGCGAAGAAAGCAGAGTGTACCAGCGGCAGCCACCGCTGGAGTATGAGGGAGAGACGAGGAAAGTGAGAGAGGGGGAAAGTGAGGGAGAGAGGAGGGATTCGGCTAAGGGTACGGAGATTTCACCTACCTCGTACTTAGTAGTAGCGAGGGGTGTAAAACAGCGCTACTACTATCAACTTAGTAGTAGCGTGGGTTTGTACCCCTCGCTACTACTATGGCATGTCCCGGGAGGGCACGGTAGAGATCGCTTAGTAGTAGTGAGGGTTAAAAACCCGCGCTACTAGTATCAACTTAGTAGTAGCGAGGGTTAAAAACCCGCGCTACTAGTAAGTAGCAGTAGCGAGGGTTATAAACCCTCGCTACTAGTAAGCGTCTGTCTATAAGCTTTTCCCTAGTAGTGATTCTTGAAGATATGCTCAGGGCTTGTGTCATTTCCTTCGGTATGAATTGGGAAGATTGTCTTCCATATGCCGAGTTCTCCTACAACAAAAGCTTCCAAGTGAGTTCGGGCAAGGCCCCATTCGAGATTCTCTATGGCGGAAAGTGTCGTACTCCTCTTAATTGGTCAGAGACTGGTGAACGCCAACATCTTGGCAATGACTTAATCACAGAAGCTGAAGAAATGTGTAAAGTCATCCGTGAAAATCTCAAAGTCGCGCAATCGCGCCAGAAGAGTTACTATGATAGCAAGCATCATGACTTGGCTTTCGAGATTGGAGACCATGTCTACCTCCGTGTCTCTCCAATGAAAGGTACTCGTCGCTTCGGTATCAAAGGAAAGCTTGCTCCTAGATACGTGGGTCCTTTCAAGATCATTGGCAAAAGAGGCGATCTCGCTTATCAACTTGAGCTTCCGTCCAACTTCGCAAACGTGCATGATGTGTTTCACATGTTACAGCTTCGCAAGTGCTTCAAGACACCTGAGCGCACCATAAACTTCGAAGAGATTGATCTCTAAGAAGACCTGTCTTATCATGAGCATCCCGTTGCTATTCTTGAAGAAACTAAGCGCAAGACTCGCAACAAGTCTATCAAGTTCCTGAAAGTGAAGTGGTCACACCATTCTGACTGAGAAGCCACCTGGGAATGCGCGGACCACCTCCGTTCCGAATATTCGGAGTTCTTTCAGTCCTAGATCTCGGGACGAGATCCTTTCGTAGTGGTGGAGTGTTGTAACACCTCGGATGTAACTTACCATATTTGTAACACCGACATTGCCTTTTCCGGCATTAAGTTATGATATTCCCTTCGTGATTGGGTTTTGGTCTTTGTTTTGCATTTTTTTTCATGTCATGCATTTCATATCATGTCGTCATGTGCATCTCATTTGCATACGTGTTCGTCTCATGCATCCGAGCATTTTCCCCGTTGTCCGTTTTGCAATCTGACACTCCTATGTCCTCCGTCGTCCCCCTCTTGTCTCTTTTTGTGAGCGGGTGTTAAACATTCTTGGAATGGACCGAGATTTTCCAAGTAGCCTTGGTACACCACCGGTAGACCGCCTGTCAAATTTCGCATCATTTCGACTCCGTTTAATACTCCAACGGTTAACCGGGGAACTGTAAAGGCCTCGTGTGTGTTGCAGCCCAACACCCCTCCAAAATGGCCTAATAAACCCTCCAAACCCCTTCCATGTCCTCCGCCGTCGGATCACGATCGTGTGGCCGAAAACTACACTCCATTTGGACACTCCTACCTCCTCCTAGGAATAAATATATGCACCCCTCCTCCAAATTCGCGGATGAAACCCTAAAAATCCTCCCATCACGCCGCTGGACAATTACGCCGCCGCTGGACGCGTCCGCCTCTGCCGCCCGCGCCAATCAGCGAGCAACACGTGTCCTGCCGCCACCGCCATCCACCGTGGCCCGGCGAGCCCGGAACGGGCCTGGCCGGCCCATCGCCGCCGCCACACCCCGCGCGCCCCCGCGCCGGGTTAGCGCATCACCCCGCCGCCGCCGCCGCCCGGGAAGCTCGCCGCCCTTCCCCGCCCGCCGTCCTGCCACCATCATCTTGCCGCGCCACCTCGCCACCGAGCCAGTCGCCTCGGCTGCCGCCGCAGACCTCGCCGCTCCGCCGTTCCGCGGCCAGATCCGGTCTGCCTCCAGATCCACCTCCTTTCCGGCCATCTCTCCCTCTCCGGCGAGTTTTTCAGTGAAGATCTGGCCGCCTCGATCCGTGCGCCACTGGAACCCTAGATCTGGAGGTCTATTTTTCATCCGTGTTTTCCCTATTAAATTTTAAGCCCCTGTTCATCACGCCATAACTCCATTACCGTAGCTCCGTTTCATGCGCATGATATATCAAAATGTTCATCATGATGTCCTCTTCATTTTGTTCCATTGTGGCATGCTAGTTTGAGTCCATCTTGATGCCCTAATCGTGGATACAAGAGTGCTATAAATTGTTAGGTGCTGATTCTTATCTGAGTATGGGGAATTGTCATTTTTGCTACATTTGTTGTGTGCTGCATTTGGGCATGAGCTCTACATGTATTTTGATATATGCCATGCCATCTTTACATGGGTGTTTTACATGTATTTTTGTGATCAATGTGGTGACTAGCACAAGCATGCAAAGTAGCCTTCGTGATATTGCTGATTTCAGGGACTTAGGATTTTGCTAAGTCCTTGCTCTGCTGTTATTTTTATGCCATGTAGCCATGATGCTACAGTGATATCCATGCTTGTTTTGAGTTGCTTCAGTAAGGATAATTTTGACATATGGTTGTTCTCTATCCATCCATGCCCCTGTTTGCAATTATGGAGTTCCCTAGCATGTCTTACTCTTGCTCGACTTTTGCTATAAAATGTTCCTAGCAGATTGTTTACATGTTAATCAATTTTGCCATGGTTGTTGTAGTTGATCCATGCATGATATGAACTTTCTCTTGCCTTGGTTAGCTTCTTGAACATGGCATCTTGTTGATGTTATGCCTATCTTGTCATGCATTGCCTTGTGCTGAGTGAATCAAGTTGGCAAAGATGCCTTCATAAATCTATTATGCCATGCTCAGTTTTCTGTTGTTTGAATCTGTTAACGAAACTTGCTATGTTTACATGGGTGCCATTTTATCTTATGTGCCTTTTTGGCTTATGGTCAGTAAGGTACTTTTGTTCTATGCATTTATTATATTCATGCACTGCCTTGTTTTGCTATGATATTTTCCTGTAGCATGTTGTTTGCTTGCTCTAAACATTGCTTCCTGATATTATTCCTGGCATGTTAGTATTTTCACCACGTCTGTGAAGCTAATATCTTTTGCACTTTTCCCATGCTTATGTGAACCTACTATTGTATCATTTAGCCATAGATCAGTGTTCATATTTTGTCAAGCATCTTGAGTAGATCACTG
Source organism: Triticum urartu (assembly GCF_003073215.2). Lineage (NCBI taxonomy): Eukaryota > Viridiplantae > Streptophyta > Magnoliopsida > Poales > Poaceae > Triticum > Triticum urartu. The sequence goes on along the minus strand of NC_053025.1, from coordinate 365,356,343 downwards.
CCATGTGCTTTGTTGATATGTTGGAGCGCAGTAGCTTAGTTTCATGTTGCATTCTAGATGGCATCGTCCTGTTAATTGCAGAATTGTGCCATTATTGTTTTGCTTGCCATTTGCTAACCGTGCATCCGATTCCGGTGATCTTTATATCGATTTTGACCGAAATCATCTCATCTTTCTAGAGGCACACTTGGTTTGCCAAGTTGATGCCTGATTCAATCTTTCCCTCCCGAAGCACGCACATGCTTTGCATATCACATCTCGCATATCATGCCATGTTTTGCATCATGTTGCTTGCGCATTGCACCGTGGTTGATTGTTGTTTCCTTTGCTTGTGTTCTTGCTTGGGGTAGAGCCGGGAGACGAGTACGTGATCGAGCAACCCGTTGAGTATGCTAACGAGGATCAAGCTTTTCGTTAACTCTGAGAACTTTGTAGGCAAGATGACCTTACCCTCGAAATCACTTCTATCTTTGCTTGCTAATTGTTCACTCTATTACTATGCCACGATACCTACCACTTGCTATATAATGCCTCCCATATTTTCATGTCAAGCCTCTAACCCACCTTTCCTAGCAAACTGTTGTTTGGCTATGTTACCGCTTTGCTCAGCCCCTCTTATAGCGTTGCTAGTTGCAGGTGAAGAGGGAGTTTGTTCCTTGTTGGAACATGGTTATTGTTGGGGTATCATTATTATATCTTGTTTACTTTTATGCATCTATATACTTGGTAAAGGGTGGAAGGTCGGCCTTATGCCTGGTGTTTTGTTCCACTCTTGCCGCCCTAGTTTTCCTTCGTACCAGTGTTATGTTCCCTGATTTTGCGTTCCTTACGCGGTTGGGTGTTATGGGAACCCCTTGACAGTTCACCTTGAATAAAACTCCTCCAGCAAGGCCCAACCTTGGATTTACCATTTGCCTACCTACCACCATATACCTTCTCTTGGGTTCTGCAGACTCAAGGGTCATCTTTATTTTAAACCACCCCCGTGGGCCAGTGCTCCTCTGAGTGTTGGTCCGAAACGGGCAGCCTGCGGGGCCACCTCAGGGTAACTCGAGGGTTGGTTTTACTCGTAGCTTGACCTATCCGGTGTGCCCTAGGAACGATATACGTTCGACTCCTATCGGGATTTGTCGGCACATCAGGCGGCTTTGCTGGTCTCGTTTTACCATTGTCGAAATGTCTTTTAACCGGGATTCCGACACTGATCGGGTCTTCCCGCGAGAAGGAATATCCTTCGTTGACCGTGAGAGCTTGTGATGGGCTAAGTTGGGACACCCCTGCAGGGTTTTGAACTTTCGAAAGCCGTGCCCACGGTTATGGGAAGATGATCAGGCCCCACAAGATGGCGTTTCTGGGCCTGCGGAGGCCATGATGGGTGACCAAGCTCTTGAGGTCCCCCCACCTCGGGAGGCGCCATGACCTCCGAAGGCCACATGCTCCACCGATGCTGCCGCCCTCGTGGATCACCCGGTATACTTCGTCAGCATGGTGTTATGGGACGCAAGAGCACGATACCCCATGCCACAGAAGCTCTTGCTCGCGCTCCTAGTGGCCTCACGTAAACTGCATCATTACTTCCAAGGCGACCCGATCAAGGTCGTCTCGGCCTACCCACTGGAGAGGGTGCTCTGGAGCCCAATGCTGCGGGAAGAGTCGTTGAGTGGAACATCGAACTACAAGCATTTCAGCTGGAGTTCAGCACAACTAGGGTCATCAAGGGAGCCGCCCTCCCCGACTTCGTAGCAGAATGGACCGTCGCTCCAGAGCCCGATGCAAGCGAGAGCTGATCCCTCTCGCCAGGAAATGAAGCGCCAGACGGCTGGGTCATGTACTTTGACGGCGCCTTTGGACGCCAAGGTGCGGGGGTTGGCGCCGTGCTCAGCTGACCCACCCAAGACAAGCTCTACTATGTCGTGCAACTCTGCTTGCAGTGGGGGGAGAAGGTCCCCAACAATATTGCGGAATACGAGGGGTTGATCACCGACCTCGAGGTTTGCGGCGGCCTTGTGAGTAAAATGCCTCACAATCAAGGGTGACTCTCAGCTCCTCGTCAACTTTTCCAACAAATTGTATGAGCCGAGGGACGAGCACATGGAGGCATACCTCGCGGAGGTGCGCAAGATGGAGAAGCAATTTCTGGGCCTGGAGCTGCAGCACGTGCCTCGCGGCACGAACAAGGAGGCTGACGACATCGCCAAGAGGGCGTCCAAGCATCAGCCACAGGAGCCTAGCGTCTTCGAGGAGCAACTCTTCAAACCTTTCACGGCCCCTTCGGATGCGGGGTCCGTGCCGCCTCGAGAGGAGCTTCCTCCGCCACCAACCTCAGGAGCCCCGGCCTGCGGCCCGACTTCAGGAGCGCACCTGCTCCTCACGCTCGAACCTCAGGAGGGGTGATGGACTGAAGAGTTTAGGGTGTACCTGGGACAAGGTATACTATCGGAGAAGGAGGATAATGTGGAGCGCGTGGCCCGGTAGGCTACAACATACCGCATCCAGGATGATGAACTATACAGAAAATGACCAAACGATGTTTCCTTGCGATGCATTTCCAGGAAGCAGAGGTGCGAGCTACTAGCAGACATACACGGCGGAGATTGCGGACATCACTCATCATCGCGCACCCTGGAGGGCAAGGCGTTCCGCAGCGGGTTCAACTGGCCCACGACACTCAATGACACAACCGAGCTGGTGAGATCCTATGAGGCCTGGCAGTTCCATGCCAAGCAAATCCACCAGCCAGTTCAAGGCCTCTAGACTATCCCACTCTCCTAGCCATTCACGTTCTGGCGGCTGGTTATCCTGGGTCCTTTCCCTTGAGCGCCTGGGGGCTACTGCTACCTCTACGTCGCCATCGACAAGTTCACCTAATAGGCGGAGGTGGAAGCCGTCCGCGCCATCCCAGCCGGGTCCGCGGTCAAGTTCATCAAGGGCCTCATGAGCCGGTTTGGGGTCCCTAACCGCATCATCACTGACAACGGCTCGTAGTTCACTAGCAATCTCTTCAAGACATATTGTGCTAACCTTGGAACGTATATTTTCTACGCTTCGATGGCACACCCAAGGAGCAGTGGCCAAGCCGAGCGCGCCAACGCAGAAGTCTTGAGAGGCCTCAAGACCAGGACCTTCAAGAAGAAGCTCGAATCCTGCAACAGGGGCTGGCATGACGAGCTCCAGTCCGTGTTGTGGTCCATCCGCAACACCACCACAAAGCCAATAGGCAAGACCCCGTTCTTCCTCATCCACGGAGCAGAAGCGGTTCTCCCTCACGAGGTCTGGCATCGCTCCACGCGAGCCCTAGCTTTTGATGAGACGTATCAGGACGCCATGCGGGGGATGGACCTTGTGTTGGGGGAGGAACGCCGCCGCCAAGCCTCGCTCTGAGCGGCAAGGTACCAGTAGGTGCTGCGACGGTATCACTGCCGTAGTGTCCGCTCCAGGATGCTCGAAGTGGGCGATCTCGTCCTGAGGCAAGTTCTCTTCAGGGAAGGGCTGGATAAGCTCTCGTCCATGTGGGAGGGCCCGTTTAGGATTGCCCGCATCTATAGGCCTAGCGCCGCGCGCCTGGAGATGCAGGACGGGACCCCCATCCAGAACGCCTGGAACACCCAGCACCTCTGGAAGTTCTAACCATGAAGCAAGGCCCAGTGCCTGTGAACGTCTCTGGCCGTGACACTCTCACGTAATAATGAGTGGGGCTGTACACGCCCTGGAGTCTCCGGAGTGCCGCCCTCGGGCCTCGGGGGCTACCTCCCACGTCCTAGTGGTAGCACTTAGCTCCGCGCTAGTGAGAAGACTAGACTAGGTGCCGGATGCGACTGTTCATTTACTTTCTGTAGTTCGTATGCAACTTTTTAATGAAATTTGAAGTTTTGGCATTTCTCGATTGCTCGGTTGAACCCTTTATTTTCTCAACTTCTTCGCTCGGTTCTTTGTTTCGCGCCAGGGAGGGCGGTAGTTGCCCGACGCTCTCCCTCGCGTGCCTCACGCGGGGGCTGGGCAGGTGTGTGCGTGCGCTGGGCTAACCTAAGCCACATACATGCCTCACCAAAGCCCTGTCGCTCTAGAGCTTCGGCTCCCCTGACCTTCGCGAGGCACCCTCGATTGAGCTCGCGGGTGGCGCACCCCTCTAAGTCTATGCCCCACGGGTACCGCGACGTGGCGTGCTAGGCCATGATCATGAGGCCTCGCGCAAGGAAGGACAAGGCACCCGACGGGCGTCCTAACAATTTCTGCAACACTGTGGCACCTCCCGAGGTCAATGGCTCCCGAGCCAGCAACAAGGAGGGCTCACCAGGTGCCAGAGGGCACGCCCTCAAGAGACAGGAAATTACCCTGGGCGCATCCAGCTAAGTATCCCTCTCTGTCTACATGAAGCACGAATGCCATAACACAACACAGGAACAATAAACATAACACAAGTGGCATGAAAATTATAGTTCACTACACACCCTCGCAGGGCCCCATACTTGTTTCTTTTAATGCAGGAGGAAAGGAAAGGACAAGAAAAAGCGGCTCCTATGGCACGGCTACACACGAGGATGCCCCCCCCCCCCCCGGTCTCAGCCGGAGCCCTCCTCACGCTTCACTGGGGTGCAGTGATGGGATGACCCTCCACTGTCCTCGAAGTGAGCCCGACGACGTGGCTGCTGGTCGTAGCCGCCACTGCAGGAGCTTTCGCCAGAGGAGGAGCTACCATTGCCTAATGAGCCACGACCATCGTCGGGGGCGAGTCCACCCTCGTCCTCATCACGGCCGTCACCAAGGCCGAGCACCTCGTCACCCTCGCTGTCTTCAGGGCAGGACCCGGCGCGGCGACCATCTTCCCCGAACACCCACACGAAGAGGGTCATGACATCATTGTACTTCAAGTGGAGGGTGCACCGCGTGATCAGACCGCGCGCACGGGCAAACATCTGCCACCCACGAGCCAGGGCTACATTGCCCGTGACCGAGACCTCCACCGCAACCCACGAAGCCTTGCTGCTGCAGCCGTTGGGCTGCAGCTAGAGGCCGCCAGGACCCATGGCCGGCAGCTCACTAGCAAAGGAGCGCGGAAGCTGAAGCCAGGTGCCTGCCGGGTTCTCCGACCACACGACGAAGTCCGGCAGCACCTCCGCCGAATGGAAGGGCGGCCGGGGAGGTCGGGTGACCATGGGGCGCCTCCCTTCATGGGCAGGACTGCCGTTCCTTGAGTGACTCCCACCGCGCGAGGAGATGTGGCCGCGGCCGCCAGGAATGGCACCAGACCCCGAATAAGTTCGCCCGCGCCCCCAAGGGGCCACGGCAGGGGTCATAGCATGCTTGCGGGGCGGCCATGACCCTGCTTAGGCGGTGGAGAGTCGGGCCCCTCCTGGCGTTCCTTCTCCTTCTCCGCGGCCGTGAATCTCTTCCTCAGCGCCATGGGTGTTGCAGCAAGACAGCGGAGCAAAGAGGAAGAAGAGGAAGCAAGCGGGATGGAGGAAGAGATGAGCAATGGGGCCTCCGCCCCTCTCCTCATTTATAGCAAGAGGGAGGCCAACCGCCAGCCTCCACGATCGAAGGTAATGATGGTTTTCTTCTGCATGCAGCAGGGTCTCGTCAAGTCGGGCAGTTGCCGAGGCAGTGTGGGGAAGCGGTGACACCCACGATCTATCAGTCGCCATGCATCAATCAAGGCCGCAGGCCATTGGGGCCCGTGGTGCTCCGCACTTTCCCTTTGGCTTCACTTTGAAGCCAAGTCCGAGCACGCCTTGGGCCCAAGGGAAACTCTCGACGTCCTGGGAACGGGGGTACCCAGATCTGCCTGCCTGCGTCCCAGGGCGTGGCTCCACCAACGGCCTGGTACGGCCCATCTTCATCAGCAACCACTCAAGACCCTCACGAGGTGGACGACACCAAGACCTCCCCAGGGGTGGCTTCACTAGGCTGACTCTTGAGGAGCGGACATATCTATGCAAGGGGCACCTCGTGAGGTACGCGTGACATGAGGCATGATGACCAAGGCTAGGCGGGCGCCAGCAGGCGCAGAGTGCCAGTTTGCTCTTTGGTGCTAAGGAAGCAGGCGCAGGCGACGAGTCCCGAGGCATTAGGCAAAGGTTTCCATATCGATGCAACAAGACCAAGATCAGCAGGACGGCAGGAAGGATGTCACTGCGGAGCCCACAGCGGCGTCACCAGCAGAACCTTTGGCAGGCGAAGACCACCTTTTGTCAGGATAACTTGTACTAGTTGTCTGCCTTCAAAACTGGCCGTTGTGTGATCCCTTGCCACCTAACATTTGGGAAGAGGACCAGGGTCTCTATAAATCGGGATAGCCACCACCATAGCAAGGGACGGAACATTCGGACCATCCCCAAATACACCAGCTCATCGAGCTCAAGAACACCTCTGCTCAGGAGGCTGTTCATCCACTATACTAGTTCATCCTTAGCCCACAAGGCAATCCACCACACCACACTAGAGTAGGGTATTACACCACAACGATGGCCCGAACCAGTATAAACTCTCGTGTCTCTTGTTCCTTGGGTTCGGCGAGCTAGGCCTTGAGATCGTTGCGAGAGCGAGTTAGGGAGAGATCTTTGTGCGCACCCCAGTATTAGAACCTCAAGGGTTTGCTGGAACCCATAATCCAAAACTATAGCCTACTTTCAAGTTTAAATTAGGTACAATTTTAAATGGCAGCAATTAAATTAGGGCGAAATTACAGTGTGCACATCATTACGGTGCACACGGTTAATAAAGTACAACATCTGCGATATACATCATACTCCGACACGGTCACGGAGAGGAAACGTGTGTAACAATGCACACAGTTGCCGTTTGCAAAGCGTGTGTGATGTCAGACACTATCACATACGGTGCAGGAAAACTAAATGTGTGTGATTGTCTACCTATCGTACATAGTTTATAATCATGAACTATTTGTGATGTTCTAGGCATCGTAAACGTAGAGCCAGTTTGGTACGTACCTAGAAAGCTCCTGTGCCTGGAATCTGCCTGGTTTTAGGTAAACCACAAAACTCCGACTGCGATGTCAATGCGAGCACTAACGAGTAGCAAGGATGAAGCATTTGGGATATCCGAGATATTGGGAATGGTTATATATGGACAACTATATGTACCAAGGCCCCCTATCCCCGACGGTTTCTGGGTCATGTGGGAAGGACCTCCTATAGCCCACACTCACTTGGCGACGGTTCCAAATGTCGTCGCGGAAAGGGGTTATAAAGCATTTGTATAGCACCGACACGCACCAGTGAATATTGATATTACCTTTAGCTCCTTGTGGGTTCGACACTCCATACTTATGACTTCCACCTTTGGAAATTGCTACGATGATTCCTTGCACTTGGGGATTATCACTTGTGCTTTGACACTGTGAAGGACGCACAAGGATATGCTTTCAATGTAATATCCTTCCCTTTTGAGAACCCTCAAACCATGAGCATGAATATTGTGGATCCTATGCCATGTGTTGCTTGCACCCTGACATAATGCACACATGCTAGCGATCTTGCTTCGACTTTGCCACATTGCCATGCCTCATGACATATATACCTTGTGTGCTGTATCCATTTCTTGGATTACTCATTACTATCATATGCTTCGTTGCAACAATGTCATTTCTTCACATATGCCATGTCGCATTGCTTGCCACATGTTTGACTTGATTGCCTCACACGTGATGACCTATTTATCCTTCTATTGTGTTGAGTGCCACACTATTTTCACTACACCATATGCACATTATGCTTGGGTTGTCTTGCACATAATCCATGTGTCTAGAAACTTCATTCTATTTGGTGTTGTGAATGACACATATGCATACCATAGACCATTCGTTGAGCGGATTATGCATGTTTTCTATGACCATGAGGTAGATGCTTATTCTCTTGTAATACATATTTGCATCACTACCTCATGATTACACACTTGCCCCCATGATATCTTTGCTTGTGCTTGATTGATATGCTTACATGCCATGTCACAATCCTTTGTCACACCATATGCTTTGCATGCTGACGACACTTGTTTGGTGAATTACTGCTTGAATGCTTGGCTTTGCACTAACACTAACCACATTTCTTTTTCCAAGTGTTTTCTGACGCCCCAAGACCGATGCTCAAGAAGATTTCCATAGGTTCTGGGTTTCTCCATGTGTTTCATTCTTGCTTGCCCCTTTTATTTTGCATTGCATCATGTCATCATGTCATAAATCTTTTGCATCCCAACTAAATAATTTGTGTGGATCTTTGATCCATTTAAATTGAGGGGAGAGTGACTTCTCTTTATAACATTATCCTCCTAATATTTAGGTAGCTATTATAAATATTCCATTAATTTGGAACCATCGTAACACACATGCAAATAATTCCCATGTCTATTCCTCTTCGAGTTTGACCTCCAAACCTTGACAATATCTCTCATCTCTTTTATCGAGGCTCCCCCTAAAACCTCAACATTTTTGAACACTTCTATAACCAAGCCCCAGTTCAAACCCATTTGAATTAAATTCAAATGAGTTTGAATGACATCTTTCAATCACGTCTCTCCTATTTTTTGTGGACCGTGCACATTTTTCTGAGTCCATGAAAATTACCCCCGTGCCCAAATTCTTTCTCTAACCTTCTCTTCTCTCTTTTCCCTTCTATTATTTCTTTTTTTTTGTAAAGAGAAGGAGATGGGAGAGAGAGAAGAGCCCGGCTGGGCCTCCCAGCCCAGCTACAACCTGCCAAGCCGGCTCCATCCCCGCGGCCCACCTAGGCCTAGCCAGCCCTCTAAGGCCCAAAAGTTGCCCGATCCCCTCTAACCCTAGCGAGCCTTTGCTCGATCTCCTCTCCCGATTACCTGTCCCTCCGCCGCCAGGAGACCCACGCCTCGCACCCTTGGCGTTAGCCCGATCCCATCTCCCCTCCACACCTCTCGTTCACCCCCCCCCCTCTCGTTCCTTCCTGTAGCACAGTCCTCCCACTCGATCTTCAACACCAGCGAGCAGCGCCGCCATCTTCCATGGCCACAGGCAGCCGAGCTCGACGCTCTCCGCCCCTGCCACCCGCTCTCCGGTCCGTCGCCGCCCTGTGCGCGTGATCACGTCGGCCTCCCCGTCCTCAACTCCTCCTCCACCTCGCCTTGGCGCGCGAGCCCCGAGCCACGTCGTCCCTGGAGCCGGACGCCCGTCGCCCCTCTCCCCTCGCGCGGGCGACCCGGAGCGCCACGTCTCCGGCCGCTCCCCTACAGCTCCTCCTCCACCTGTGCCTGCAGCCGTCGTCCTTCTCCGTCGCGCCGGGACCCGGACCTCCACTGCGAGCCTCGTTGCCCCTGCGTCGCACGAGTCGCCGATCCCCTGCCTCCGCGCCCGAGCTGCTCAGCCCTGCTTCGCCTTGCCACCGCGAGCACCAGATTCTCCGGTGAGCCCGCGCCAGCCAGCAACCTCCTGCTGCCCTTGCCCCATGCATCTACCACTCCTGCGAGCTCCCCATCTGCGAAACCTGCCGCCGTCGGAGGCGACCAGTTCATCGTGTCCTTTTGAACGCTATCAACCGAGGCCTTTTGTGTTGTTCTGGATCTCGCCAAGACCTTCTTGTTCTTGGATTTTGGCAAGTAGCATGAGGACCGAGGACTCGTAGCAACCAGTCCTTCAAGTTTCTCAGAGACCACGTGGACGCCAAGTGCCACGACGTCTACGACCCTTCAAGTTTGACTACGGTTGCCGTGTACCACTACCGTCGCAATAACCGAGACTGTCAGGTCCGAAGACCCCAAGTACCACGACTACCCTCGAGGACATTGGTTTCATCAAGTTTGACTACAACACGTGTACAACTACCGCTGCCATGATTTTCTACAAGATGTCGTGTACCTCTACTTCCACTGCCGTCGCCGATGACCGATAGCACCGCTACTTCCCACTACGACTCGTGTACGACTACGCGGGATTCCTCAGACGCCAAGTTCAACGATGTATCAAGTTCCTCGCCGTGACCCCGAACATCTACGGAAACTTGTGCTTCGATAAACATGTACCACTACCGTCGTCGAGATCGTGAGAACCTCTACCGTTGACCCTAGAGCATGCGAGAACGACTACTTCCACTACGAACGTCCCGAGAACGTCTACTTCCCCTACACCGCATCGAACTCGAACCCCTCCGATAACGCACGCTTTGAAGGTATAACCACCGAGACGACTCCCGTGAACGGATGTTTTGTGTTGTATGAAATGCTCGCGTTTGCACCGTGCCCGACGGGTTTCTTGCATGTTCCCCGTTGCCATGCCATCATCTCGTGGGACACCCGGTATCCGGGAGCGCCCCACCATCTTTTGCACGCATCCGGACACTTCTCCTTTGCATCGGTATCTCAATCGTGTTACCGAAACGTTGCCGTGGCACCGTTTTTGTTATCGTTGTCGTGGCACCCCTTTTCTTTCCACCACGGTGACAAATGCTTCATAATACTCTTGTCAACTTTTAATAAAAATTGCATAAACTTGCACATGTCATCCGCATCATGATAACAACTTCAAGAATGCTTAAATTGTTGTTGCTTTAAATTGCTAATGCATATGGGGATTTACCGGATTTTTTGTTGGTTATATCCGGCCCCATTTAAATGGTTTAGATGGTATAGTTTTGTTATGCTTCACCTCTTGCCATGTTAAACAACATTTAATACTGTTGGGTACCTAAACGAGAGAGAACTGAATAAGTGTTGTGGTGTTTCGTCAATATGCAACTCGTTGCATATTGAGCTCCACTTAACTTGTAGTTTTGCTTGTGCATTTTGCCATGCTATGCCTCATTAAACTGGACATGCATCATACTTGTTTGCGCATCATGCCATGTTTATCTGATGGTTGTTTACTATGTTGTTTGCTTCTTTCCGGTGTTGCTTCTACGGTTTAGTTCCGATGGCGTCGTGTTTGTGAGGATCCGTTCGACTACGTCCGGTTGTCTCCTTCTTGGACTCGTTCTTCTTCCTTGCGGGATCTCAGGCAAGATGACCATACCCTCGAAATCACTTCTATCTTTGCTTGCTAGTTGCTCGCTCTATTGCTATGCCTATGCCGCGATACCTACCACTTGCTATATCATGCCTCCCATATTGCCATGTCAAGCCTCTAACCCACCTTGTCCTAGCAAACCGTTGTTTGGCTATATTACCACTTTGCTCAGCCCCTCTTATAGCGTTGATAGTTGTAGGTGAAGATGGAATTTGTTCCTTGTTGGAACATGATTATTGTTGGGATATCACAATATCTCTTGCTTATATTAATGCGTCTATAAACTTGGTAAAGGGTGGAAGGCTCGGCCTTATGCCTGGTGTTTTGTTCCACTCTTGCCGCCCTAGTTTCTGTCATACCGGTGTTATGTTCCTTGATTTTGTATTCCTTATGCGGTTGGGTTATAATGGGAACCCCTTGACAGTTTGCTTTGAATAAAACTCCTCCAGCAAGGGCCAACCTTGGTTTTACCATTTGCCACCTAAGCCTTTTTCCCTGGGGAGTCGCTCTCTCGAGGGTCATCTTTATTTAAACCCCCGGGCTAGTTCTCCTCTGAGAGTTGGTCCAACCTAGAGCACTGTGCAGGGCCATCCCTTGGCAACTTGGGTTACGTCGGCTCCTGTATGCCTAGCTTATCCGGTGTGCCCTGAGAACGAGATATGTGCAGCTCCTATCGGGATTTGTCAGCACAGCGGGTGGTCTTGCTAGACTTGTTTTACCATTGTTGAGATGTCTTGTAACTGGGATTCCGAGTCTGATCGGGCCGTCCTGGGAGAAGGAATATCCTTCGTTGACCGTGAGAGCTTGTGATGGGCTAAGTTGGGACACCGCTGCAGGGTTTTGAACTTTCGAAAGCCGTGCCCGCGGTTATAGGCCGATGGGAATTTGTTAATGTCCGGTTGTAGAAAACCTGAAACTTATCTTAATTAAAATGCATCAACCGCGTGTTTAGCTGTGATGGTCTCTTCTCGGCGGGGTCCGGGAAGTGAACACAGTTGTTGGAGTTATGCTTGAATGTAAGTAGTTTCAGGATCACTTCTTGATCATTTCTAGTTCACGACCGTGCCTTGCCTTCTCTTCTTGCTCTCATCTACGTATGTTAGCCACCATATATGCTAGTGCTTGCTGCAGCTCCACCTCATACTTTTTCCCTACCCATAAGCTTAAATAGTCTTTATTGCGAGGGTGTGAGATTGCTGAGTCCCCATGACTCACAGATTACTTCCAAAACCAGTTTGCAGGTGCCGATGCTACAAGTGCAGGTGATGCAACCGAGGTCAAGGAGGAGCTTGATGAAGAACGTGTTCGTTGTGTTGTTCTGTTTCCAGTTGATCAGTAGTGGAGCCCAGTTGGGGCGATCGGGATCTTTTGCATTTGGGGTAGTCTTCTTTTATTTTGGTTCTGTAGTCGGACCTTGATTGTATCTGGTTGTTGTAATGCTATATTTATGTATTGTGTGAAGTGGCGATTGTAAGCCAACTCTGTACCTCTTTCTTATTCAGTACATGGGATGTGTAAAGATTACCCCTCTTGCAACATGCCTACAATGCGGTTATGCGTCTAAGTCGTGCTCCGACACGTGGGAGATATAGCCGCATCGTGGGTGTTACAAGTTTGTTGTCCTTACTCCTTTTGAAGGAATCCCTATACGGCACAACATTAGAGAGTGCCCATTCCGAGCTACTAGATGATGCGTACTTGGTGAACGTCCACATCTACACGGTGAAGCCAGCACTTTCCCGTGGTGATTTGGTTTTTGATCCGAGGTCGGATCTTTTCCAGGGGGAGAGATGACGCGGAGCATCCTACGGACATCACCATGTCAAGAGTCTGTTTGGCAAGTGACACTGCGACATCTACTTCACATACACAAAGGTGAATCCTCTCCTTTACACATGTTCACTTGACCCCTTCAAGGATGGTATACTACTTGACACTCCACTCATGTGCATGCATAGCTATTGTCGGAGCTTCACAGACGAGGAGGAGGAGTGCAAGTGCCAAGGATCACCTACACCATCCGCATGGGAAGCGCGGAAGAGAAGACAGAAGAAACGGAGTTGTTGCAAGCTACAACCACCAAACGCCCGGATGACACCGGACATCCGGCACCTGATGCAGAAGACCCAGCCAGAAGAACCACAGACAAAGATGCTACAGCGGCGGGACGATCGATGACTCCCGAACGTCCGACAAACTCCAACCACTTGACGTCCGACACCTACCAGAAATCCGGTGCCACCTGTCCAGAAGTAAAACGTCGGATATCCAACATGCACCGGACGACCGGTCCTCATGAGCCACCGAACATCCAACATCGACCGGACATCCGGTACTTGCTTGTGCGCAGCCGCGGCCCTTTGGCCTTGTATCCCTCTCCCACATACCCCTTCGTGCCTTAGACTATAAATAGACCACCCCTTCCTCTAGTTAGGGATAGCAAATATGATAGCTCATTTGTATGTAAGGTTTGCTCCTTATCCCCTCAACTCTTTAGAGAGAGAGAGAGAGATAGAGAGAGAGAGAGACCACTCCCATGGAGTTCAAGACCTCCATGTGAGCATGTGAGAAGATCCCGAGGGATTCAAGACCCCCATGTGGGAAGGATATACCTAGATCATCAAGACCCCATCTCCTTTTGATTTGGGATGAACTTTACCATGTATCTTTCCCTTTGTTGTTCATATACCTTGTGTGTTTGATTTGTCTCGTGGATGTGTGATTGGACATGTTCTTGAGTGTTTCCCCTTGTGATTTCTCTCCATTCTTCCTCGTGTTCATCGTGTTCTTCATGTTCTTTGAGGGTATCCACTCCAAACATGAAAGATCGGCCAACACCGGGTCTAGCCCCGTATCATGAAGCCTTCTTGGAACCAGAATGGATTCAAGCTATTCAAGAAGATCTTCAACAATTTGAGCTCAATAATGTCTGGGAGCTAGTCAAGTGTCCTCATCCTCGCAAGCACAATATCATTGGCACCAAATGGATCTACCGCAACAAGCAAGATGAACATGGTCAAGTTGTTGGAAACAAAGCTAATCTCGTTTCTCAAGGTTACACACAAGTAGAGGGAATTGATTTTGATGAAACCTTTACTCCCGTGGCTAGAGTTGAAGCCATTCGCATACTTTGCTCAAGGTTACACACAAGTTGCTTTTGATCTGGAGTTTATCCTTATAATTTATCTTCACAGTTTTGATCTAGAGTTCTTTGCCTATATATATGTTTTGTCCTCTACGTCACTCACTTATAGCTATGTCTTCAAGTTGCTTTTTCTTCACTAAGTTAATGTGATCGGACCCTTACCCCATCTGTGCTTAGCTCTCCTACTCTCTCTAAATCTTCATATCCATTCTATTTGACACATGTTGAGTGTATTCATTGTGTTCTTGCCAGTCAGATTTTGAAACAAACATTTAAAACACATTTATTATTCTGATCCTTTAAACTGCCCGCCTTACGAGCTATGCATGGGGTCATTGCATAGTTGTTTAAACTGCGCATGCATGCCACGCGTCGCACAGATACAGACCGCCAGGAGCAGCTGAGTTAATTCATAGAGCCGCTACTTTCCTTATAAATACAAAGCCCCCGCGGTCATTAAATCTTCTACTCCCATCGCTATCTCGCTCTCAACCCTAGTGCTGACGCTAGCTCTCATCGTCAACGGAGAAGAAGTGTTTCGTTGCCGCGACCTCTCCATCGTTGTGCTCACGCAGGCCACGGTTATCTTCACCCTACCACCACCGTAGTCGTCGTCCGCCGCCAAGTTAGGGCGCGGGAGAACGAACTACTCGGCCTCCTCTCTAAACTCATCACGCAGTTCTTCCTCTGTTCTTGAGCCACTACTTACAACATCACCTTGACTCTCCTGAAGCCAGATCTTGCCTGACAAGCCAAGCGAAGCCAATCACTTTTGTGAAACCAATCAGTCCTATGAAGCCAATGGCAGGAGGCAATCTACAAACAAGGGTGGCATACATCATCGTGAGAACATTGCATAGGATGTGCCCCCTGACCTCTATAAGCTATAAAAATCTGATCTGGAAGAAACTTATGGGGGAGCGCAAATCGCGCATGCAATGGATTCGTCGGTGCTGGTCCTAGAAATGGTTTCAATACAATTTTGTCACCCCTGAATGTGCTGCTAAAAACACTGTGAGGGCACCATGGGCCAATATTGTGTACAAGAACCTTCACCCAAGGACGAAGGCTGAAGCCATTCAGTAAGGCTTCTATCCTTGCATGGTGAGACGGCCCATGCCTGAATATACCGATCCATCAAGCATACTTTGGTGGCATGTTGATGATCTATTTGAGGCCAACTATCAGTTCGGCCGGGGCTCTGTTACCCGAAACAAGAAGGACCTCGTGATTGACTTCAATCCCGATCTACCTGAACCAAGACCAGATGGCTCTCGTGAAGCCGAACCCAATGTTTTAGGCCCCTTAAATGATTTCAATGCATATCTAGCGCATTATGATGAGCAAAGGGCTCGTGTTGAAACTACTGAAGAAGGAGCCCAACCAACTAATGCCCCTGACTCTCTGAAGCCACTCAAGAAGTCAAAGGCTTCCAAAGCCGCTTCTGCTCCAAAAGCTTCAAGAGTGAAGCCACTGAAGATGGCACCTCCTGAAACCAGTGTGCATTCTAAAGACTTGTCTCTGACTTCTTAGAAGACAAATAAAATCCCAAGACAAGGCCTCACGCCAGCAAGCATCCTCACAATGATGATGACATTGTAGATCTATCCAGTGATGCAGATCTCGCTGATGATGCCTTGGAGCTGCTGATCAAGAGCAAATAGGAGGCTGAAATCTTCTAGGATCTACCTCTCTTTGATGCTGATATATTGAATACTTTCATTGATGAATGGTTTGAAGACACCTATCTTACCATTGGTAATCTGCAGTTGCCCATCGACATCAATGTCACATTCCAAGGCTGCATAGCCTCAAAACTTGTGGTGTAGGGTAGATCCCTAGATGTTCGATCTTTCATGAAAGGAGCAGATCCCGCGAAGAACATGAGGAATACAAGGGGAAAACACAAGGGAAATATGGGAGAAAACACTCAAACCAACAAGATCCGGTTACACATGTGCTAGATTCACGAAACACAACGAGGTACAAGATCCATGATCAAAAAGGGACCATACAAGTAGCAGGTTCTTCTTCGTGAGGAGATCTTGAGGGGTCTTCCCATTAGGGGTCTTGAATCCACTTGCACTGGTGCGTCTCGTTCCTAAACAAACGGTTTTAACCCCTTTCCGCGATGGCATTTGGAACCGTCGCCAAGTGAGTGTGGGCAATAGGGGGGTCCTTCCCACACGACCTAAAAACCGTCGGGGATAGGGCCCCTATAGTACTCCTACTCGTTTCTGCTTGCATTGACATCGCAGTCGGTATTCTTTGGTGCTACGTTTACGATGTGCTTCCCATCGCAACCGGTTCACTATTATAGAACTTATATGATGCGCGGCCCATCACAAATGGTTGAACATTAAGAAGATTAGCTAATCGTCGTACGAGTGTCGGACAGGATTATAAAACGTCGGACCGTCGTAACATCGTCGTACAAGACAACTACCGCACATGATATCCTGTGGTGCAACGTTTACGATGCATACTTCGTCAAAAACAATTAATGGTTGCGAATCGTGTACGATAATGCAACTAACAGAACCGTTTAGTTTGCCCGCATCGTTTGTGATATTGTCTGACATCGCACACGGTTTGCAAATGGCAACCGTGTGCATGCTTGCAGACGTTTCCTCTCAGTGAACTGTCTTGGATTATCGTGCATATCGCAAACATTTGTGTTTTACCAACTGTGTGTGCCGTAACAACCTAGAGAGCGTAATTTCACCATAATTTAATTGTTGCTTTTCCAAATTTTATCGGATTTGGATTTGAATATGAATGTATGCTACATCTTTTTCATATCCATCAGGTAAAAACAACCAATCCATTATTCAATTCATAGGTACATATGTTCAAGAATTACATAAGAACCAAATAAAGAATGATGAACCATAGTTGTATACTTGTACTATTTGTCACAACCCTAGTTCTGGTAATGCCTAGTGCTAGCATCTGGTGTTGCATCATGTTTAAATTTTATCTAAATTTGAAATGGGGATTGATCAAACCCTAGCACCAGATCCAATCAAATAGGTTCAACATAAAATCATTTTCAATAATGCCCTTTGAAAATGTTCATGATTTATGATAAAGGTGAAAACCTCTGGCAAAAATGATGAGCATATTTCTTGGACATTTATGGATTTTTGAGTTAAATCATATTGTATTTGAATTGGAGCATTTAATGCCTATAAATATCTTAAATGCTTCAATACTTCTGAAAACAATTGGGGGCTGTTGGAAATAATTCAATTACAGCCCACAATTTTTGTCAGGATTTTACAAAATGAGTTAGTATTTTTACTAATTCAAAACAAATCAAAATAAATAGAAAACAGAAACAGAATTAGAAAAGAGAGAGAGAGAGAGAGTGCTCACCTCGCAAAGCCCCTAGGCCCAGCACTGTTGGCCAGCCCACCAGGGGCAAACCTGTCCTCAACTTCTGCCTACTGGCAGAGGCAAGGCCGAGCACGGCGCCCGCGCACGCCGGCACGCAGCTGCCTGCCTGGCCCTCCCCTGGCCAGTGCGATGCCGCCAATGACACGCCACTGCCGTCTGGATCCCCTGACCTCCTCACTCTCCCCCCTCTGTCTCTCCCTCGCTCTCTCTCTCGCACACCCAAACGCGTCGTCGCCGCCGCGACTACCGGCCCTCCCTCGCTTCCCTGACTAGTTCACGAGCTCCGCGTCGTTGTTATCGAGCCCCTCACTGAGCCACGCCCCGCCGGAAGCCCTGCAGCGTCGCCCTTCAGCTCGTCTTCAACCTCCGGCCGCCAACAACCTCACCTTCGATTCGCCGCCGTCCATGCTTCCCCGGCCTCCCTGAGCTTCTTTTCAGCACCCATGTGAGCTCCTGATCCTCCCCCTATGCTCTCCCCCACCGTTCCCATTCTCTATCCGCCATCCCCGTGCACCCGAGCTCCGGCCGCCGGCATGGCCGGCGAGCCTTGCGCTCGCGAGCTCCTCCGTTCAAACCCGCCGCTCGGTTGTGCTCCTGGTGCCCCCGGGAGTCCGCCTAGCCCTTTTGCTGACTTGCCCGTGCCCCGTAGCACCGCTGGCCACATGTGCTGAGCGCCACCGCCGCCCAGCTCGACACCGTCGAAGATTCAGGCCACCCCGTGACCAACTGATGGCACTGTTGGACGCGTCTCACTCCCACGAACCCGTAGAACCCACCCAAACAACAAATGGTCACCGGAGAAGGAATTCTGGTGAGCCGCCGCCGCACTGTGAGGTCGTCGGCGTCCAACTCCGGTGAGATGACGTGGCCCGTCATTAGCAGCTAACAGCCCCACTAATTAACCCCTCCAGTGACACCGACAGATGGGCCCCATGCCCTTAATTAACCATAGTTTAGTTTCTGATTAGTTTTAACAAGTAACTACGGCCCCACTAGTCAGAGTTGACCATGCTGACGTGGCCGTTGGCCGGACCCACCTGTCCGTGACACTGATGACCCCGGGTCACTGAAAAGTGGACCCCACTGGTCAGGCTTGACCTGGGCTGGCACCGTTGACCTTCTGACATCAGCATGATGTCATGCTGACGCTGTATTGATTTTCAGGTTTTAAAATAATCTAGGAAATTTTAGAAAATACCCAAAACTTGTAAAATTCATAGAAATTCAACCGTAACTCCAAATGAAAAGATTTATATATGAAAAATGATCAGAAAAATCCAATCTATCCATTTGTATCATTTTCATGCATGTTAGAACAACTTATAGTTACTGAATAGGGAAAATAGTATGTTTGGCATTTGAATATCCAGATATGGAGTTTGAATTTGAATTTTGGGTTCAAAGCAACTTCATTTAACCTATTTCTAGTTGCATTAGCTCAATCAATAGCATATTTCCATGTCATGATCATGCATCATAGTGTGCATTGCATTGATTGTGTTTCCTCTCTCTTGCCGGTATTTGCCTCCTCTCAGTAGATGATGTTTCCGACGATGTGATCGATGACACCGATGAAGAACTATACTATCTTCAGAAGTGCCAGGCAAGAAAAATCCCCTTGGTCATTCCGATACAATCCCACTCTCTCGCTCCTGCTCTCTTTTACTGCATTAGGACAACAACGATTCAACTATTACATGTTGCGGTAGCTGAACCCCTTTCCCCTGCATGACCTGCCATTGCCACAGTAAGTAGATGAAACCCACGAGCATGAGTAGGAGTTGTTTGAGCCCTGATGTGCCTACTCATTCATGCTTGTTTGTCATGCCTGCTACTGCATAGAGTTGAGTCAGGTCTGATTCATCGGGGAAGAATTGGAATGGTGATGAACATGTCCTACTGTGTGTGAACACGATTTGGTAAACATAGCGGTGAGAGGCCATGTAGGAGTACATGGTGCGTTGTCTCCTTGCAGCCGTCCTCAGGAACTGAGTTCTGTGTTTGTGATCCATGAAAAGTTACTACCACACATTGGGCTCCGGGCGCTCCAAGCTCTATCGACTTATTAATCAACTCGATCTCTGTCCAGGAGTTGCAACTAGTTTCTGGTGTTTGTAGGTTGTGTTAGTAGTCTACCAAGTGGTACCCAGTATAGGTGGCCTTCGGACAGACTAGGCACCGTGGCACGGTGTACCAAGCATAGATCCATCCATCGAGGTGGGCTTGGGAACCCTGCACACATCATTTGGGGCCGTGAGCAACACCCCGGTCGGATCTCCTTGTGGACGGAACCAGAATAGGCGATAAACCTGGACTAGAGACTTGTTGGTTAGTCAGGTCGTGGCCGACGCCCTCGCCAGGCTTCTGCTTGAAGGTTGCTGAGATACACGATGTGTACATGGTGGTAAGTGGCGAGAGCATGTGTGAAGAAGTACACCCCTGCAGGGTTATCATTATCTATTCGAATAGCCGGATTCCTCGAATATGGAAACTTGGACCCCTTGCATAGTTCATAGACAAGTGAAGTGGATACTCTAAAATGCGCAAGATAAGCGTGAGTGCTATGGATGGCGTAATCATAGGGAGACGGGAGCGGATCCATAGTGGTGTATTGATATGGTGAATATGTGGACTCGTGTGCACCACCTCAAAAGAGTTACTTGTAGTCGTAGTTCAGGTTAGCCACTGAGTCAAAGCTGGCTTGCTGCAGTTAAACTCCACCACCCCCTCTGTTGATACCGATGCATATGTAGTTAGTTCTGATGTAAGTCTTGCTGGGTACATTTGTACTCACGTTTGCTTATTTTATGTTTTGCAGAGAGACTTCAGTCTCGCTAGTAGTTCCACGTGGACTTCGACGTTTAGCTTGTTACCTCAGCTACGATCTTGTACCTTGGGAGGGTCTTGTAGATAGTCAGGCTTCTCAGCCTTTTTCATTTGTAGATGTCTATACTCAGACATGTTAAGATTCTGCATGTGCTTTCACTTGTATGCTCTGAATGTTGGGTCATGAGACCCATGTTTGTAATGTCTCGCTCCTCGAGGCCTAATGAATAAATACTTGAGTCGTAGAGTTATGTTGTGATGCCATGTTGTATTTACACATATTGAGCATATTGTGTGTATGATTGAAATGCTTGGTATGTGTGGGATCCGACAACCTAGTTGTTTATCCATGGTAGCCTCTCTTATGGGGAAATGTAGTCTTGTGCTTCCATGAGCCATAGTAGTCCGCTACAGCCCGGTTCACCGGAGTCGTGCTATCCCAGCACTACTGCTCAGGACACTTGATTGGCCGGCATGTGTTTCACTTCGTTCCTATGTCTGTCCCTTCGGGGAAATGTCACGCAGTGACATCCGGAGTCCTTCCTAGCCTGCTACAGCCCGTGTTCCCGGAGTCCTGTTAGCCCAGTGCTACAGCCCGGATTCACACGCTGCTGACCGACATGCTCGATGTGATTCATGTATGCCTGTCCCCATAGGTTGGTGCCGCTTTGGTTTCATGACTAGCCATGTCGGCCCGTGTTCTCTGTCATATGGATGCTAGCGACACTATCATATACATGAGCCAAAAGGCGCAAACGGTCCCGGGCCATGGTAAGGCGACACCCATGGGAATACCGTGCGTGAGGCCGCAAAGTGATATGAGGTGTTACCGGCTAGATCGATGTGACTTGGAGTCGGGGTCCTGACAGCTCTGGTATCAGAGCCTGACTGCCTGTATGATTACCAAGCCAAACTGGTCGAAGTTGAGTCTAGAAATGCTTTAGTTATGTAGGGGAATTGATTGTGGGAAGGGAACGTAAGGCTCCTTTTACTCCTTATACCTCATGCCCTTTGATTTGAGTCATCCTCTTCTTTTCTACGAGGATTAAGAACTAGGCCTTCTCATCTATCTATCAGAATGACGTGTTACTAATCCATAGACTTATAAGATTGTTGGATTTAGCCCAGTTCAGTCTCTACTACCTCCATATGTTCATAGCTGGCCTCAGAAC
The DNA here is from genome assembly GCF_003073215.2 of Triticum urartu. Lineage (NCBI taxonomy): Eukaryota > Viridiplantae > Streptophyta > Magnoliopsida > Poales > Poaceae > Triticum > Triticum urartu. Next base: position 365,334,820 of record NC_053025.1, on the reverse strand, counting down.
CTTGAGTTTGTGATGCTGAGTGGCTATGCCACCATTTTTGCAGGTTGCCTCAAATCTTTTTGAGCAATTACAGCCGTTATGCTGTCCGAGTCATCCCAGGTTTCTAAACAGTCTGATGCATCTGCAAATTCCTTCTTTTCATTCCTGATGTTCCTTTGGGCCCGTTCAACCACACTAATCGGTGAGTTGAGGTACTTTATTGCCTCGACATATATGTTGGAGCCATTATTATGACCCTAGGCATCTTAGAGAACCACCCATAATCTAGCCATGCTTTATATTCCCAGTGTGATGATTCTGGCCACCATTCTCGAGAGCATCCCGCGATGCTACTTAGCAGGTATTCTACTCTTGGGTTCTTGACCCAAGATTCACTCTACTTACCTCGTGTTGATAGTGTTGCTCGTACCTTTAGGGTAACCTTTGCGATAGCCCTCGAGGTCCGTGGTATTTCCTTCTTCCAAATACTATGAACTGCGTATGGCAGAAGTTCTTTTGAACCAAAAGATCACAACCAGAGTGCTCTTGATGAGTTCTCCATTTTACATTGTGAATCTGCCAGTCCTACCTCTCTGCATGGGTTATCTGAAAGAAATGTTGAGTTTTGCCAAACATACTAATCCATGCGTCCACAACTCAGAAAATTATATATTCCTTTGAGTTGTCCCTCTTTACTTATTTTCTGGCCCTCTATCTATCAATTGATAGTCAGGACTAATTGTCCATCCGTGTTATCGATGCTTATTATTCTTTTGGTCCGTCAAGCCATCCTATTTCAGAATGACTAGGAGAAACAAACTCCAGAACCTCACCATTTCTTGGACTGGTCAAAGTAGTTGTATTTCACAGATCAAAATGCCAATCCAGCTTTTTCTCTGTTCTACCTCGGAGTATTACCACCTTTATGTCAGGATTGTCATGAGAATTGCACCATCTCTCATGAATTCTTGATGCAGTGATACTTCTTCCCATCATTTTTCATTCATCGGTTCCATGTTGATGCAACCGGAATACCGACAAGTGAACTATGATGTGTGAAATCTATACTCCTAGCAACCGTGTTGCTTGGTAGTTAATGGACAATATTCTCATTCTTAGCGTGTTGGTTATTAAATCATCATCCTAAGATTGATCGTGCTACCTATGTCCTTATTTCTGGTGCACTCTTCGATCAAGAGTTAGGATTGTGTCAATCCTTGCTTAATTGATCATATCATCTTGCCCTGAAAAGCAAGATTGTTCTTGAGCTTAGAGTCATAGAGGTGGTTCGTGATTTTTCGGATACCTTCACGGAAGTATCACCAGGTCATCCCCTGACTGATATGGTTAGTTCGTGATCAAGTTGGTTTACCAATTAACCACTCTTTCTCCAAGAATCTGTGTTGGATATCCCTGATCTAGTTGGTTGAGCTAGACAACAACTTGGAGAGTTGGAAGGTAGAAGCTTTGCTTAACTTAGTTCATCTCTAAGGGATATCTTCTGTGTGTACGTTTGAAGAAAGATGATATCTCCATCGATTGGTCCTTGTGATCAGTTGTTGGATCTATTGCCTTGTTGAAATGTTGACTTGAGTATGGGCTATTGCCAAGTCAAATCAGAACCAACGATGTTCATAATGTTGTCTTACCCGTGGTTGATCCCTCGAGCATACACCATTACATCTTTTGGTCTGACCCGTACCATCACCATGTTCACATGATGGTGGAAGTCCAGTGATATGGAAATTCTGATGAGTTGCTGTTGAGCCCATCAGCAGCATTTTGTCTCCCCCATGATTCATGTTGAACATTATACTAGTGTTGGAAACTTTATAAGCATTGCCCTCATGTCCCGTTCATGAAGCATATGTACGGTTGAAAGATGTGACTTCCTCTAATTCACGTGCATTGGATGCAAGTTGCCATCATGAATTCGAGGAAGTTTGTTTTTGCTTCCTCTGGAATCGTCCCAAGTTAGTCACGCATGTGCGAAGTATTCCATGGTTTGATAGGCTCGCTACCTCCACTCCATGTGTAATCCCTAGCACGCCAAGCCACTGATTGATTTGTTCAAGGAGAAGAAGTTCCTTCTTAAGAGCAAGACTTATAGAAGGACTTCGATATCCTCGATGATGGTTCCCCACCTGAACTCAGTAGTGTTTTGTTGTAAGACTTCTACGTGATCATGCTTGTCTTTGACATCATGTTCACATGTATGTAGCAGAATCAGCTCATGTTTTGGAGCTTGCTATCTTAGTTCATTCCTAGAGAATCTCGCAACGCCATCTCATCGAATTGTGTTGCAAACATTATTTTCAGACATGCTAAGTCTGAAGTATCCTATTACCAATCGAATCTGAATCTCAGGCAGATATGATGGTTGGAACATTCCCAACAGTTGCATCTTGTTCCCAACTTGCACCACCATTGTGCAATCCCCCATGGGCTGCCCTTCTCGGTAGTTGCTGTCCAATATCATCTTCAAAAGTGGACTTACCATGGGTTCCCTCCACCTCCGATGATAAGCAAATCATCCATTGCGTTGTCTTCAACAAGGTAGTCCACATCATCCATTCTAGTCTGAGTATGCCATCCTTTTCCGACTCCTTCAAATTGTGATTGCCTTAGGATGGTATAAAGAGTTTCAATGATCTTTGTATCAAAAGTAATTCTTTTTTCCACTTAAGGGGATAATTCTATGAGTCACCTTCCTTAAGGTATCATGTTATGAAATCATGGCAAATATCTCCTTGCTACTTTGAAATTCATGCTCCATCTTATTCGAGTGGGGAATTGTAGCCTGCCAAATTGAAACCTCGTCATTTGTTTCTTTCCTCCCCTCTCGATATGTGTTTTGTGTCTCAGCTCGAGAGATGTTCCCACATCTCACCCCATAAGTTGATCGTGAGTTGTTCGATCTTCGAGAAGATCGATTCCTATAGAGTTTCTTCTGTCATCATCGTGTTGGATGAAGATCCAGAAGGCAGACAAGATCAATTTTAAGTAATGAATCAACATATTCGATGAGGGCAATCAGATCATGAAGATCGTGTTAGCTTTATGACCCCTCTGTCTTCTTACCTCACGTCTTGAATCTCAAGACGAGATTCTTGTTTAGTGGGGGTGAGTTGTCACAACCCTAGTTCTGGTAATGCCTAGTGCTAGCATCTGGTGTTGCATCATGTTTAAATTTTATCTAAATTTGAAATGGGGATTGATCAAACCCTAGCACCAGATCAAATCAAATAGGTTCAACATAAAGTCATTTTCAATAAACCCAAAATGCCCTTTGAAAATGTTCATGATTTATGATAAAGGTGAAAACCTCTGCCAAAAATGATGAGCATATTTCTTGGACATTTATGGATTTTTGGGTTAAATCATATTGTATTTGAATTTGAGCATTTAATGCCTATAAATATCTTAAATGCTTCAATACTTCTGAAAACAATTGGGGGCTGTTGGAAATAATTCAATTACTGCCCACAATTTTTGTAAGGATTTTACAAAATGAGTTAGTATTTTTACTAATTCAAAACAAATAAAAATAAATAGAAAACAGAAACAGAATTAGAAAAGAGAGAGAGACAGAGACAGAGTGCTCACCTAGCAAAGCCCCCAAGCTCAGCACTGTTGGCCAGCCCACCAGGGGCAAACCTGTCCTCAACCTCTGCCTACTGGCAGAGGCAAGGCCGAGCACGGCGCCCGCGTACACCGGCACGCAGCTGCCTGCCTGGCCCTCCCCTGGCCAGCGCGATGCCGCCAACGACACGTCGCTGCCGTCTGGACCCCCTGACCTCCTCACTCTCCCCCTCAGTCTCTCCCTCGCTCTCTCTCTCTCGCACACCCGAACGCGCTACGCCGCCGCTCATTGTTGCCGCGACCACCGGCCCTCCCTCGCTTCCCCGACTGGTTCACGAGCTCCGCGATGTCGTCCTCGACCCCCTCACCGAGCCACGCCCCGCCGGAAGCCCTGCAACGTCGCCCTTGAGCTCGTCTTCAACCTCCGGCCGCCGGCAACCTCACCTTCGATTCGCCGCCGTCCGTGCTTCCCCGGCCTCCCTGAGCTTCTTTTCAGCACACATGTGAGCTCCTGATCCTCCCCCTATGCTCTCCCCCTCCGTTCCCATTCTCTATCCACCATCCCAGTGCACCCGAGCTCCGGCCGCCGCCATGGCTGGAGAGGCTTGCGCTCGCGAGCTACTCCGCTCAAACCCGCCGCTCGGTTGTGCTCCTGGTGCCCCCGGGAGTCCGCCTAGCCCTTTTGCTGACTCGCCCGTGCCCCGTAGCACCGGTGGCCACATGTGCCGAGTGCCACCGCCGCCCAGCTCGACGCCGTCGATGATTCCGGCCACCCCGCGACCAACTGATGGCACTGTTGGACGCGGCTCACTCCCACGAACCCGTAGAACCCACCCAAGCGACAAATGGTCGCCGGAGAAGGAATTCTTGCGAGCCACCGCCGCACTGTGAGGTCGCTTGCGTCCTACTCCGATGAGATGACATGGCCCGTCATTAGCAGCTAACAGCCCCACTAATTAACCCCTCCAGTGACACCGGCATATGGGCCCCATGCCCTTAATTAACTATAGTTTAGATTCTGATTAGTTTTAACAAATAACTGCGGCCCCACCAGTGAGAGTTGACCATGCTGACGTGGTCGTTGGCCGGACCCACCTGTCCGTGACACTGATGACCCCGGGTCACTGACCAGTGGACCCCACTAGTCAGGTTTGACCTGGGCTGGCGCTGTTGACCTGCTGACGTCAGCATGATGTCATGTTGACGCTGTATTGATTTTCTAGTTTTAAAATAATCCAGGAAATTTCAGAAAATACCCAAAACTTGTAAAATTCATAGAAATTCAACCATAACTCCAAATGAAAAGATTTATATATGAAAAATGATCAGAAAAATCCAATCTAATCATCTGTATCATTTTCATGCATGTTAGAACAACTTATAATTTCTGAATAGGGCAAATCATATGTTTGGCATTTGAATATCCATATATGGAGTTTGAATTTGAATCTTGGGTTCAAACCAACTTCATTTAACCTGTTGCTAGTTGAATTAGCTCAATCAACAGCATATTGCCATGTCATGATCATGCATCATATTGTGCATTGCATTGATTGTGTTTCCTCTCTGTTGCCGGTATTTGCCCCCTCTTAGTAGACGATGTTTCCGACGATGTGATCGATGACACCGGTGAAGAACTATACTATCTTCAGAAGTGCCAAGCAAGCAAAACCCCCTTGGTCATTCCGATACAATCCCACTCTCTCGCTCCTGCTCCCTTTTACTGCATTAGGACAACAACGATTCAACTATTACATGCTGCGGTAGCTGAACCCCTTTCCTCTGCATGACTTGCCATTGCCACAGTAAATAGATGAAACCCACTAGCATGAGTAGGAGTTGTTTGAGCCCTGATGTGCCTACTCATTCATGTTTGTTTGTCATGCCTGCTACTGATTAGAGTTGAGTCAGGTTTGATTCATCAGGGATGAATTAGAATTGTGATGAACATGACCTACTGTGTGTGAACTAAGTGTGTGAACATGATTTGGTAAAGGTAGCGGTGAGAGGCTAGGTAGGAGTACATGGTGGGTTGTCTCATTGCAGCCGTCCTCAGGAACTGAGTTCTGTGTTTGTGATCCATGAACAGTTACTACCACACATTGGGCTCCGGGCGCTCCAAGCTCTCTCGACTTATTAATCAACTCGATCTCTGTCCAGGAGTTGCAACTAGTTTCTGGTGTTTGTAGGTTGTGTTAGTAGTCTACCGAGTGGTACCCGATACAGGTGGCCTTGGGACAGACTAGGCACTGTGGCACGGTGTACCAAGCGTAGATCCATCCGTCGAGGTGGGCTTGGGAACCCTGCACACATCAATTGGGGCCGTGAGCGACACCCCGGCCGGATCTCCTTGCGGACGGAACCAGAATAGGCGATAAACCTGGACTAGAGACTTGTTGGTTAGTCAGGTCATGGCCAACTCCCTTGCCAGGCTTCAGCTTGAAGGTTGCCGAGATACATGATGTGTACATGGTGGTAAGTGGCGAGAGCGTGTGTGAAGAAGTACACCCCTGCAGGGTTATCATTATCTATTCGAATAGCTGGATTCCTCGGATATGGAAACTTGGACCCCTTGCATAGTTCATAGACAAGTGAAGTGGATACTCTAAAATGTGCAAGATAAGCGTGAGTGCTATGGATGGCGTTCTCATAGGGAGACGGGAGCGGATCCATAGTGGTGTATTGATATGGTGAATATGTGGACTTGTGTGCGCCACCTCAAAAGAGTTACTTGCAGTAGTAGTTCAGGTTAGCCACTGAGTCAATGCTGGCTTGCTGTAGTTAAACTCCACCACCCCCTTTGTTGATACCAATGCATATGTAGTTAGTTCTGATGTAAGTCTTGCTGGGTGCATTTGTACTCACGTTTGCTTATTTTATGTTTTGCAGAGAGACTTCAGTCTCGCTAGTAGTTCCACGTGGACTTCGACGTTTAGCTTGTTACCTCAGCTACGATCTTGTACCTTCGGAGGGTCTTGTTGATAGTCAGGCTTCCCAGCCTTTTTCATTTGTAGATTCTGTACTCAGACATGTTAAGCTTCCGCATGTGCTTTGACTTGTTTGGTCCGAATGTTGGGTCATGAGACCCATGTTTGTAATGTCTCGCTCCTCGGAGCCTAATGAATAAATACTTGAGTCGTAGACTTATGTTGTGATGCCATGTTGTATTTACACATATCGAGCATATTGTGTGTATGATTGAAATGCTTAGTATCTGTGGGATCTGACAACCTAGTTTTTTATCCATGGTAGCCTCTCTTATGGGGAAATGTAGTCTTGTGCTTCCATGAGCCATAGTAGTCCGCTACAGCCCAGTTCACTGGAGTCCTGCTAGCCCAGCACTACTGCTCAGGACACTTGACTGGCCGGCATGTGTTTCACTTTGTTCCTGTGTCTGTCCCTTCGGGGAAATGTCACGCGGTGACATCCGGAGTCCTGCCTAGCCTGCTACAGCCAAGGTTCCCGGAGTCCTGTTAGCCCAGTGCTACAACCCGGATTCACACGCTACTGACCGACATGCTCGATGTGATTCATGTATGCATGTCCCCATAGGTTGGTGCCGCTTTGGGTTCACGACTAGCCATGCCGGCCCGGGTTCTCTGTCATATGGATGCTAGCGACACTATCATATACATGAGCCAAAAGGTGCAAACGGTCCCGGGCCATGGTAAGGCGACACCCGTGGGAATACTGTGCGTGAGGCCGCAAAGTGATATGAGGTGTTACCGGCTAGATCGATGTGACTTGGAATCGGGGTCCTGACACTATTAAAGACGGTTAAGAAAGAGGTGAAATATATTCTGGTAGCTGCACAAGGTGAAGCGGAATGCCCATATTGCGCCCTCCTCCATGCAGAAGGCACGCACGACTCTAGTCCAGCCCCTTGTGATGGTCGACCGCCCATCCTTCACGGTCTTCATGAAAGCATCTAGATAATCATCGTGTTCTAGTAGAAATATTTCAACCTTTTCTTGCCCACCACTCATGTATTTTGAGTGGTAATCTTGAGTAAACTGATTTGCCAACCACTGCAAAGGAAAAAGATTCAGACATTGTCATCTAACACAACTCATTATGGGCAGTAAAAGAAGGCTGCAGAGTTCTTACTTACCATCATGCAGTTCGGTGTTGTCTTGGATCAAGTGTAAACAAATAGTTTAATTGCCATCTTTGGACCCATTTTACTAACAATATTTATCAGTTTCCTCACTTGATGCTGGTTCATCGATATCTCATTGCCCCATACGCAGAAGGGTCGAAGCGCGGATCTTTACCAATGACATATGTACATAAAAGCACCAAGGTAATATTAGAAGCTAAATAGCAATTGCACAATGATGTAGCACAACACTCTTTTATAATATGTCTATATACATCTGTATGTGGTAGTCCATTTGAAATCTCTAAAAAGAAAAATATTTAGGAACGGAGGGAGTATCTTATAACACCCAATATACTCACATATTAGATGAATTAACATCTTATATTATGGGCCGGAAGGAGTTTAGTGCATTCTTACAAATTATCGGCTGATTAACTGTTGCTGTATCCAGGGGTTACAATTAGTTTGAGCTAGTTCAGGCTCAAATAGCCCTAAAGTATATGTAAACATGAGGGCTAGTTTGAGCTAGTTCAAGCTCAAATAGCCCTAAAGTATATGTATACATGAGGGCTAGTTTGAGCTAGTTGCATCTATAACCCACCCAAAGAAACTATCCAACCCAAGCCGTACTAATTGGAGCTAGTTCTCCTAGTGCATTTATTGTCAATCTAACCCTGCCATCCAAACAACTCTTTGGATGGAGTTAGTTCAGGGTTAGTAACGAGCTAGAAACTAACTCTAACTTCTAGCTAAGTTGAGTATCCAAACAGGGTTGTGTTGTTGTTATTGCTGCTGCTGTTGCTCTTCTACGTATGTCTAGACATCATTAGAACATTAATGTAACACTCTTCCTTGTTGCTATGTAGCCTAGGATTGCATATTTTGACATTAAGTACATTGCATGTTGCTATGTAGCCTCAGATAGATTACATATGGCCATATTTAACCTAACGATAAATTGGTTAGAGATATATTCAGTTAAAAGTCCGAATCACCGATTAGTCACTTATCAGCCACTGGCCTATATAAGCCATGGGATGAAACTAACCTCGATGGAAAACAGTAGTCGTTCCCAAAATTTCCCTGTGTAGGTACATCGAGAAGCATGTTAAGCACAATAGTTCATACTTGCACATATAGAACATCACGTTGTGAATAACTGGAATAAATAAGGTATACTACGAACAACCAAAGATAGCATCTGAAACTGGACATATACTAACTACAAACAACCGAACAATCAAAAAACTTTAATAGAGGCATATGCTAGCTATAACAGGCTTAACAGCAAGCAAATATATGCATTCCTATTGGTATGTTTAAAACTGGATTAATGAAAAGTACTACACACTAAATAACTGAAATAACCAAGGCATATTGCAAACAACCAGATATAGCAATTAAAACTGGACACATTCTCACTACACTACAAAAGGGACTCGACAAGAAATCATGGGTTTCCCATGTGAAGAGGCACGACAAAACAAATCATGGGTTTCTTCACTTGTCACAGATGGGCTCGTTCCCGTGGGAAGAGCACGGACCCTGGATGCGCTCCATGTTGTTGCAGATGGGCTCCTTCCCCTTGGAAGTGCACGGCTGTAGGGTGCCCTCCCTGATGTCGAAGACGGGCGCTTTCCCCTTGGAAGAGCATATGGGATCTTTCCCCTTGGAAGAGCTGGAGAGGGTGCCCTCCTCGTGGTCGCCGTCGAATAGGTATGACTTGGAAGCTGTGGATCCCAAGCCAGCGTCGCAGAACGTGTCCTTCAGAAATGACAAAAGGGGATCGATGGCGATGTAGAATGGCAAATTGTTGACAGCGAGCGAGCGGCGGGGCCATGGATGAGATCGACGGCGGTTGAACCCGAGGGGTTTCTTGTGGGCCACTTAACCTGTGACATGGCCTGCCTAAGGACGTCGGTGTCAATGACATCGATGTTGTAGCCGGCGGACGAGACATGCCCGCATACTCTACCCCGCTGCTTGCGTGCCTGCCGCCAATAATGGTCGTCAGCTTCCTCGGCGACGTCGGGCGAAGAGACCGCTATACACCTCTTTTGGGCCAGTCGCTCCTCGAGCTCCACGGGAAGCGTAGCCGAGCTTAGGCTCATACGTTCTAGAGTGGGGGATGGGGATGGCGATCTGTCGGAAAGGGGGCGTTTGGCAGGCGTCATCTAAGAAACTCAGGGCGCCCTGGGTATGGTGATCGGTGGGTAAGCTACACGGGCAAACTGGTAGATGTTGACAATGGATGCCTTGCGGAGGCGGCGGCAGCGGCGGCGGGGACCTTGCTAGGGTTTCGAGCCAGGGAGGGTGTGTGTGTGTGCGCACGCCCGAGAAGGTTTTGGTGTGTGTATGTGTGTGTGTGTGTGTGTGTGGAGGGGGCGCGGGGTGTTTGACGAAATGATGCGGGTACTGAAAATTTTACTACGCGGGAGTCAAACGTGGGATTAAAATGTCGGGCTATTGAAAATTTTGATGGTAGTGCATCGCACACGGTCCGGAGATAACAACCGTGTGTTATGAAACAGAAAACCCTTGAGGTGGGCAGATATTTTCTAGGGATGCAGGCGGGATTGGGAACAAGAAACATCGCACACGGTTCGAAGATAACAACTGTGTGTTATGAAATAGAAAAACCCTCGAGGCGGGCATATATTTTTGAGAGGGGGATCCTCGTGGAGCCCAATGTACTGTGCGGATGTGTGCGTGATAGGTGCACCGGCGTGGCACACAGTTAGTTTGAGTGAACCGTGTCTGTTGCGTCATCCGTCTTATCTAATGTTCATAAATTTGGCAAAAAATGCCGCGCGAGAGGGTCAGAACACGAACACACTTGCATGTGGACCAAATTTATGTATTAAAAGGGTGGTTTGATTTTCGAATACCAAATGCAACTTTGATGTGGCACCTCTCTCGCAAAGCGCACTGTATTGCTTGCCCCACCCCCCTCGTGTTGGCACGAAGGGAATCCTAAGCTATGAATGCATGGCCCACCCCTAACCGAGGTTAACCCTAGCAAAGTGCGAAGTAGCTAGCAGCCCCCTCCTCCCTCGTGTCGGCACGAAGGGAATCCTAAGCTATGAATGCATCCCCCCAACCAAGGTTCATTCACCTAGCAAAGTGTGAAGTAGCTAGTAGCCCCCCTCCCTCGTGTCGGCACGAAGGGAATCCTAAGCTATGAATGCATGCCCCCCCCCAACCGAGGTTCAAAATAACAAAGTGCAAAGTAGCTAGCAGCCCCCTCCCTCGTGTCGGCATGAAGGGAATCCTAAGCTATGAATGCATGCCCCCCCAACCGAGGTTCAAAATAACAAAGTGCAAAGTAGCTAGCAACCCCCCTCCCTTGTGCGGCACGAAGGGAATCCTAAGCTATGAATGCATGCCCCCCCCCTCGCCAACCGAGGTTCACCTAGCAAAGTGCAAAGTAGCTAGAAACCACCCCCCCTCGTGTCGGCATGAAGGGATTCCTAAGCTATGAATGCATGCCCCCCAACCAAGGTTCACCTAGAAAAGTGTGAAGTAGCTAGCAGCCCACTCCCTCGTGTCGGCATGAAGTGAATCCTAAGCAATGAATGCTTGCGCCCCCCCCCCCAAACAAGGTTCACCCTAGGAAAGTGTGAAGTAGCTAGCAGCCACCCCTCCCTCGTGTCGGCATGAAGGGAATCCTAAGCTATGAATGCATGCCCCCTCCCCCCCGACCGAGGTTCACCTAGCAAAGTGCTAAATAGCTAGCAGCCCCCCTCTCGTGTCGGCACGGAGGGAATCCTAAGCTATGAATGCATGCCCCTCCCCCCCCCAATCGAGGTTCCCCTAGCAAATTGCGAAGTGGCTAGCAGCCCACCACCACCCCTCGTGTCGCAACGAAGGGAATCCTATGTTGTGAATGCATGCCCCCCCCCAACAAACGTTCACCTAGCAAAGTGCGAAGTAGCACCCCCCCCACACACACATTTTCAGTCGGCATGCCAGAGAGGCATATATCTCACCAACATGGATCTTAAAATGGACCAAGAATAATTCACCTTGGTCGTACAACCTCTCTCTTGTTGTTGGTCAAAGTGATTGTCATCCATGCAACCCTGGAGATGGGCTAGCTCGCCAATAATCACGCAAGTAGCTAGTCCCCAAAGACAACCACTACATGCGTGTGGCCCAAACATATGTATGGAGAGGTGTGTTTTTGAGTAACAATGGACCAACTTTGATGTGGCACCCTGATTTCAAACAACAAATCCCCAGACTGAGTGAGGGTTAGGTTGACGATACATATGTATGTTACACCACACTTCAGGCCAACGACAGGGATTCATGCATGCATGCGTGCATAGTATATGCGATCAAAGTGAATTAGGTCTGAATCTCACCATAACCTGTACTACGATAACACGAACCAAGTGAAGAATCCGCCATGGTAACCTATCTTGTTGTTGGTCAGGTGATCACGGATGCCCACACGGGATCACAAATATATAGGCTTGTCGCCGATAACCACGCGAGGGAGTGTACCATTCGAAGGCAACCACTACATGCATATGTATGGAGGTGATGCGTGCATGCATGTTTGAATACACAACATTGGTGTGGCACGTGTGTCAAAAATCATACACTATCTTCCCACACAGAGCAAGATCGGTTCATGATGTGTCGTTGTACTAGCTTCTTTGACTCGATGGGAGGGATTCATGCGTACACATGTATGCGTGTGTGCTCAAGATGTATCATGCATGTCATCCCAGAGTAAAAATAATACCCCCCCTCCTAAGTCAAATTAACCTATCTTGTTATCAGACAAAAAGTAGTGATGGACCAAGCGGGCACAAAAATGGAAAGCATCGATATCGCTAATAACCGCTTAAGTGGGTGCGAGAGGACAACCACCACCGGTTTGCATGTGGGATAAACATATATATGGTGAATACCCAAATGCACAACTTTGATGTGTCGCATGCCTCAAAAACCATAAACCATGCACCCACACAAAGTGAGGTTCATATCAAGCGTACTACATATGATGGTCCCCTTCCCCCCTCGTCACCGCATACTATATGCTCCTACCGTAATATATGTAACCCAAAAGAATCCTCATGGATGGTGAAATTAATTAACCTCTCCTGATGTAGGTCAAAGTGATGCATGCATGCATCGACGATGGCCTCGATCGTGGGCCCATAGATGGAAGCGTCAGATGTGAGTGTCCTAGCTAGGATATGCATGTGGCCCAAAAAGGTGTTGTGTGATGTTTGAATAACCGATTTCACAATTTTGATGTGGCACGTGCCTCGGAAACCAAAAAGTCCCGACGCTTAGTGAGGTGTACTTGTTCACGGACGCGTACGTATAGTATATCTGCTAGTCCACTCCCACCACTTGGACGCGTACTATATACCACCATAACACAAACAAAAAAGATTCCACCTTGCTGGTCAAATTAACCTCACTGCCGGCTATCCGTCAAAGTGATGGACGATGACCTCGTGGGCTCACAGAAAGCGTCACACGCAAGTATCGAGTGCCGTGTAGGACAACCATCGACTGCATGTGGCCAAAACATTTATGTATGACAGGGTTGTTTAATGTTTTAAATAACATGTTCACGACTCTGATGTGGCGCCGACCTGCCTAACAAAATGACCAACCCACAAGGTGGCTCACAACTCGTAGTGTACCGCGAGCCACCCGCCACCCCCAGACGCACACATCCACACACACACTGCGAATTTACCACAACTATGATGACTGTTAAATTAATTATCTTGCGGTGAACATACATGTTACCAAATGAGGGACGTTTTAATTCTAAAAAAATCACTGAGATCATTAAGACGTTTTAGTACATTGATTAATTGATTTTCTATGGGTATAATGTGCAAAAATCAAATTTGAGCTACATGCACACGTGACAGTGCACCTAAATGGACTGCAAAAACACATGTGTCTCACTAGGTGCATGTTTACTCCCCGTGCAACAAATTCCAAACATTGAGAATCTTGAATTTTAAATTCTAGTACATCCAAAAATTATTTGAAGTTCACGAAACTTATCCTGTTGTCATATGGACACCAATACAAAGTGGCATTGTACTTTTTTGGTCAAATTTGAGACCAGTTTTGATGTAATCTTTATCTAATTACAAACGGGAGATTATTAATAATTGGGAACCAATTTCCAAACGGATTATTTATTTGAACCGTGAGCGTTAGACCAACAATGGATACGTGCCATGCTTCGGTTAAGAAATAAAGCGGCAACATTAATCATCCAAATAGAAAAATATATACATGCCGCCACGCGACCCATGTGGCGTGCGAGCAGGCGTGAGTTGATAGGACGCGTCCGCCGCGTAGGCAGACGAGGACGCGTGTGTCCTGGTGTGTGAATTGACGGAGGCGTGCTCGCTACGTAGTGTCATCGGGAGTCATGCGAGTAGCTGTGTGAAACTTTGGTAGGCATGCCAGTAGTCTGGTGCATCCCGGTGAGCCATCGATTTGACCGCCGCCCGCCTCTCTCCCACAACTCCAACTACTCCATATTAAGGTGCGCCTGAGCGGCCGCACCCCCCATCCTCGCTATGCACACACAATCCTCTCTCTCCGCTTGAACCCTCGATGCCGCTCTCAGTCCTCAAAGCCGTCAGTGTATGAGGATGCCGCCGAAGCACCCCATCGGAGGGAGTGGCGACACCGGGGTTGCTAAAGCACCGGAGCACAGCGTGCACATGGAGACATAGGTTGCCATCACCGCCGGCGAGTTATCACTGCAACGTGGCGTCGTCGATGGCGTCGAGCTTCCACAGCCAGAGGTGGAGTTCCACAACGACTCCAACGACCACCCCGGCGATGACTCCGACGACAACTCCGGCGACGACTCCGACGATGACGGAAAGCTGGTTAGTCATCTGTACCAATTTATGTGTCAAATAGATCATAGGATTTCTCTGGTTACTCATGCCTCCCCCTTTTTGGAATAGAAATCCTATGGTTATGTTCTCCCAATCCATGAAATCTGAGTAAGTTTCGTTAGATCCATGTAGTCTATTGATTGTTTGAATGGTATAGGTGATAAGTGATTAGTTGTTCCGTCTTGCAAATGATTGCTACTAGTAATCCGACTAGGATTAGTGTTCGTGCTAATAATTCCTAGCCAAGGCTTGACAATAGATTTCCAGTGACCTACATATGTTTGTGCCATTATTTTCTTCAAGATTGGTCTGTACATAGACGACTGCGCTTAAAATTCGAACCATAATATCTAGATATGTATAAATAAATAGCCATAGATTCCCAATCCTACTTCACGGTATGTAATCATTGATTTGGTGCCAAATTTGTTTTACAATTTATGTAGGTGCTGTCTGACGATGTGGACAGCGAGGATGAAGATGTCCAGAGGAGGTACAACAGCGAAATCCTGAGGGAGCTTTATGCAGGAATGCATAATAGGCGTATTAGGACCTGGAACGGTGGCTATGGATGCCCATTTTGCAACCAGAAGTTTCATGATGTGTATCTAAGTGTTCTGGCGCATGCAAGAGGACGGGTCGTTGGCTCCTTCAAGCAGAAGTATTCTCGCAGGGTGGCGCACGGCACGTACGCCGAGTACCTGGAGAAGCTTCAGGATCGTGCCGTCCTGTGAGATGAGATGTGGGATGGATGGATGGAACTATATATGTACGCTTGAGTATGCTTAATACTGTTGAACTATGTACTACTCATGGTTGAACTATGCTTATCTACATGTATGCTTATTATCTATGTCTGAGTATGTTAAATCTTTCGCCAAATTTTGGTAAAAGTTACAACGGGGGACCAATAAACCAGGACGGAGGTAGCACGTCATTCACACACGGTTCCCAAAATTGGAACCGTGTGCAATGACTTTCATTTTGCCTGCTGGGTCAATCACACACGGCTCGCTCTAGCAAACAGTCACCCCCAAAATTCTTTGTGGGACAGAAAACCCTCACCACCCAATTCAAAAAAGAAAAGAAAACCCACACCATCCCCACGTCACAAAAACCCTCACCCCGCCCTTCACCCCCTTGGCCCCTCCGGTACGTTCCCCATTCACACCTGCACAAGCTCTTGCGCGTCTATGCCATGGCACCGCCTATCGCAGAGGTAAACACTTAGCTCGACGCCTGACGCCGCCGCCAGGCTACCGGCAAAGCCCACCGCATTTCGCCACTTCCGTTTGCAGCCGCCTATCACCATCGACTTACTCGACGCTGCTTGCAGTTGAACTAGCTCCGCTCGGTTGGGGAATCTACCATACTGAGGGTTCTTTCCCATGGACGACAAGTTAACTAGTTTAACGAGATATTATCTCATCTCCTATCCCAGTTCATCTGCCTCCTTCAATCACCCGGCGGAAATCACCGTGAATTCATTTTTATTCGAGATGATTTGAGGGTTTTCTTTCATTCATAGAATGTACAGTGCACAGACACTTCAGGACTTTGGGACCGCTGCCAGAGATTCCATCTCTCCATACCAGATAACTTGAGCACGCGCGCGGTATGTTCAATCTCACCCTAAATTGGTTGGCATGGCCTACTTTCCTGAACATATTCTAAATATTTATCCATTTGGATAAAAGGTGCCACATGCACCATATACGTCAAAGGGGATTTCCCCCCTCTTCTTTCTATATTAGGCAAATTAATGATGTATTGTTCTTTCGATCACTCTCATTTGCCTTGACATCATGTTTACCCTATCTGTTTAATTATAGATTTTTGTCCTTTGATTTCAACTGCTGTACAGTTCTTTCAATTTGGGCCCATATATGCATGTTACCATATTTTCTTTAACAATCCTACCATTTTCTATAGAACATCCCTTGCTATGAAATAGATTGTGTAGTGCACAATTTTTCCCTTTACATACATCAAGGCTCCACGGATGTCATACTGCACAGAAACCATGGATTTACAATCGTTGCTACTGTAAGACTTGATGAACGTGGTGACTCCCATTTTGGCACTAGCTTTTGGAATAAAATTGCAAAGTTTTATGTACTAAAAGCGGGCACTAAAATTGCACTGCACAAAAAAGGGCTTGGTCATAAGATATATGCTAACTTCCCCGACAAAATCATCCGTCCAAACACTGTTCAAAGTAAGTTTTCTTTTCAACTATCTTCATATGTTGACTTACCCTGCAATGTCAAATGAATTGTGTAGTATTTAAACAACCAATTGTTAGTCCCTTTTCTCACTATATGCCTACCTAATAACTTCTAGTTATTAATACACTTTTCTATTGCCCCGTTTTAACTAAATATTCCCTGTACTCCCATTTCTATGAGAAGCACCGCTGACGAGGAGACTCCGGAGGTGGAGAACGGGGCTGCCAACAAGCGAAGGCGGGGCGAGCTAGAACCGCAAGCGACTCCAGCGGGCCTAGACTTAATCAGCAGCCTCCCCGATGATATGTTGAGAGTCATCATCTCGCTCCTCCCAATGAAATATGGGGCGCATACAACCCTCCTTTCCTGGCTGTGACGCCTCCTATGGAACTCCAGCCCTCTCGACCTCATGGACACCCATGAGCTCTGCCATGGCTATCGCAAAAGCTTGGATGTGTTCTCCAAGATCCTCGGTAGTCACCTTGGCCCAACCAAAGGCCTTAGAATGGGCAAGTTCCGTTCCAACGGAAAGTACCGAGCCAAGCTTGATGACTGGTTCCGGTCCCCCGCCCTAGATCAGCTCGAGGAGCTCACTTTTGATGATGGGCATATGCGGTCGCTCCCAATGTCTGCACTCCGCCTCACGCCCACGCTGCACGTCGCCATGTTCAAAAACTGCCATTTCCATCCCCTTAATGACGCGCCCGCTCTTATTCTACCACGACTGAAGCACCGCGAGCTCGTTGTCGTCTTCCTCTCAAAGGGTGACATGGAGCGCCTGCTCCGTGGCTGTACTACACTCGAGTACCTTCGTCTTCAGGCGATCAACGGGTTGAGTACCTTCCATGTCACCTCCATGACTCTCCTGACTATTTATGTGTGTTGCTGGGGCGACAAGAAGACATCACAAGATGTGTACCACGGTATGGTCATCCAGGACACACCTGCACTTGAGAGATTACTTGTAGTTGATCAAGAATGTCCAACAAGAATCAATGTCATATCTGCGCCGAAATTGACAATGGTGGGCTACTCGTCTGAAAAATGCTCCAAGCTTTTTATTGGATCCACACCCGTTCAGGTACAACAGCCACCTTCTAACTCTCCTTCCACAAATTAACATTGTTTCTAATTTTGAAGATGTTTGTTCGTCTGTCATTCAGAAAATGATTCCGACAAGCTTGACCCTTAAACTGCGCAAAGTGAAGCTCTTGGCACTAGAATCTATTAGGCCCGACCTGGAGCAAGTTGTCAGTTTCCTGATATGCTTTCTGTGCCTAGAGAAGCTATATATCGAGGTGATGTTCCTTTCCTGTTAAATGTTAACCATAAGGTAGTTTAATTTGTGACACCTTTTTCCAAGTTTACAATGACAATGTACTACGATTTCTGAAGGTTCTTTTGGATGATTTAAGTACATACATCCCCCCATATTCGTTTCTTGATCCATATGGTTACAATCAATAAGAATTTCTCCTTTGGATTCATCTGTACTAGTTCTCTTAGGGAACTTTTCATCCACTCCAACCTCTTATGATGAAGGCACCAAGTTAATATTATAAGCTAAATAGCAATTGCACAATGATGTAGCACAACACTCTGTTATAATATGTCTATATATATATCTGTATGTGGTAGTCCATTTGAAATCTCTAAAAAGACAAATATTTACAATCGGAGGGAGTATGTTATAACATCCAATATACTCACATATTAAATGAATTAACATCTTATGTTATGGGCCGGAAGGAGTTTAGCGCATTCTTACAAATTATCGGCTGATTAACTGTTGTTGTATCCAGGGGTTACAGTTAGTTTGAGCTAGTTTGGGCTCAAATAGCCCTAAAGTATATCAAAACATGAGGGCTAGTTTGAGCTAGTTGCATTTATAACCCACCCAAAGAAACTATCCAACCCAAGCCGTACTAATTGGAGCTAGTTCTCCTATTGCATTTATTGTCAATCTAACCCTACCATCCAAACAACTCTTTGGATGGAGTTAGTTCAGGGTTAGTAATGAGCTAGAAACTAACTCTAACCTCTAGCTAAGTTGAGTATCCAAACAGGGTTGTGTTGTTGTTGCTGCTACTCTTCTACGTATATCTAGACATCATTAGAACATTAATGTAACACTCTTCCTTGTTGCTATGTAGCCTAGGATTGCATAGTTAGACATTAAGTATTGTGCATGTTGCTATGTAGCCTCAGATATATTACATATGGCCCTAGTTAACATAACGATAAATGGGTTGCAAATATTTTCAGTTAAAAGTCCGAATCACCGATTAGTCCCTTATCAGCTGCCGCCTATATAAGCCATGGGATGAAACTAACGTCGATGGAAAACAGTAGTCGTTCCCAAAATTGCCCCGTTTAGGTACATCGAAAAGCATGTTAAGCACAATAGTTCATACTTGCACATATAGAACATCACGTTGTGAATAACTGGAATAATTAAGGCATACTATGAACAACCAAAGATAGCATTTGAAACTGGACATATGCTAACTACAAACAACCGAACAATCAAAAAACTTTGAAAGAGGCATATGCTAGGTATAACAGGCTTAACAGCAAGCAAATATATGCATTCCTATTGGTATGTTTAAAACTGGATTAATGAAATGTACTGCACAGTAAATAACTGAAATAAACAAGGCGTACTGCAAACAACCAGATATAGCATTTAAAACTGGACACATTCTCACTACACTACAAAAGGGACTCGACAAAAGAAATCATGGGTTTCCCCTGTGAAGAGGCACGATGTCGTGGGTTTGTCACGGCAGATGTCCTTGTGAAAGGACTTAGTCGTGGAGCCATCGCTACGAGTTAGCTTTAAGGGGTTAAACCGGACAAGGGGACACGGGGAATTTTATACTAGTTCGGCCCCTTTGAGGAAGGTAAAAGCCTACGTCTAGTTGTGATTGGTATTGCTAGGGTTTCGAAGGCCAGGGAGCGAATCCGCTTTGTCTGGCTCTCGAGTTGTTGTCTATCTCTAAATCGCTGCTGGGTCGTCCCTTTATATACATAGGTTGACGCCCGCCGGTTTACAGAGTCCCAAAGCCGGATCATAAATGTATCCAGTTTGGTCTCTATCCTTCCTATCTTACAATACAAGTTACACGACTAAGCCGGTTTACATTACAGGCTTTAACCCGCCTTCGGGCCTTGGGCCTCCATGAAGCGCCATCATCCTTGCATCTTTATGGGCTTCTACTCTTCAAGGAGTCAACCCGGCTACATAAGGCCAGTTTACCTCCAGTAGTAATATCCCCAACATTAGGCCCCAGATTGGTTTGAACTCGTTCATGTCAATCTTCTATAATTAGAAAAATTCGTCCCTCATATCTTCACCTCGATCTTGTAAACCGCCGTGACGTCATACTTCCAGATTATGATAAACCGTCCTGACGTCATCCACCCATTGATGTCCAAGATTACCTTCATTTTATATGCCTTCAGCCATCGAGGAGACACCTTATTAACTTATCCATTTTTGGGCTCCTCGATTCCCGCACTTACCATTTCATCTCTTCGCCTTATAAATAGGGACAACGGACCCCTTTTCTTTTATTTCCGCTACCCATTCATCTCTTCTTCTTCCTCTCAACGACCTCGCACCCGAACGCCGCCGTCATCTTCGAACTCTGCCTCTGCTCCGCCGTTGGCCGATGCATCAACCTGTTTGCACCAGAGTTCCACAGCGCCCTTCCACTGCTTCTGCCGTCGCAGTAAGTCTTTTCCCCTTTCTTTTTTAGATCCATTAGGGTTTCCTTGTTCTTCGCTGTTCTTGAGGTTCATCAGAGTTTTCATTGTTGCTCTTTCATGGCCTTTAGGTGAATATTTCGTATCTGACGTACTCCTTGCCCTAGCTAACCTTCCATTGTCACCACAAACCCTTATGCGCAAAGAACTCATCTAGTCCTTCATAAGTTGCTTCGGTTCTGCACCCCTTCTAGATCCAATTATTTTTGCTTTTCTGTCTTATCTTAGATCCGAAAATTTTATATGTCACTGTGAGATCAGTTTCTATGTCCCTGTGAGATCTGTTTCTCCTTGCACCAACATAGGCGGTTTAACCTTGTATAAGCAGTCTATGCCATTAGCCCTCTGATAAACCGGAGGAGCATTTTACCTTCATAATTATGCTCCGGTTTAACAGTGTCTGAGTAATCCTGTGCTAGTGTTACCTTTTTCCCTTATTGCATTAGTCTCTGGTTTACACCACTTCACATATCAGTATGTTTCTTACTCCCTTGTCTCTTGCATATAATCATGCGTAATTTATAAACCGGCCTTTCATTTTCAGCTTGTTTTGTTTCGCAATGGCCAAACAATTCACTGCCTACAACTGGGCTTGTTCCTGGGTTACTGAGACTCAGTTGAATTAGATGGTTAGCATCTGCTCCCTGCCTAAGAAAACTGAAATCAAATGGAGAGTTCCAGGAACAGAAAATTCTCCAACCCTAAGGCAGGGCGAGGTGGTGGTCTTTGTTGGCCATATAGGCCGTGGCTTCAAACCGCCAGGGTCAAAGTTTTACCGAGATGTGCTTGCCAGCTTCCAACTTCATCCACAAGATATTGGTCCCAACTCGGTTTCCAATTTATGCGGGAGAGGGTCAGAACACGAACACACTTGCATGTGGACCAAATTTATGTATTAAAAGGGTGGTTTGATTTTCAAATACCGAATGCAACTTCGATGTGGCACCTCTCTCGCAAAGCGCACTGTATTGCTTGCCCCCACCCCCTCCTATTGGCACGAAGGGAATCCTATGCTATGAATGCATGACCCTCCCCCCAACCGAGTGCAAAGTAGCTAGCAGCCCCCCTCCTCCCTCGTGTCGGCACGAAGGGAATCCTAAGCTATGAATGCACCCCACCCCCCAACCGAGGTTCATTCACCTAGCAAAGTGCGAAGTAGCTAGTAGCCCCGTCCCTCGTGTCGGCACGAAGGGAATCCTAAGCTATGAATGCATGCCCCCCCCAACCGAGGTTCACAATAGGCAAGTGCAAAGTAGCTAGCAGCCCCCCTCCCTCGTGTCGGCATGAAAGTAATCCTAAGATATGAATGCATGCCCCCCAACCGAGCTTCACCTAGCAAAGTGCGAAGTAGATAGAAGCCCCCCCTCGTGTCGGCATGAAGGGATTCCTAAGCTATGAATGCATGCCCCCCAACCAAGGTTCACCTAGCAAAGTGTGAAGTAGTTAGCAGCCCACTCCCTCGTGTCGGCACGAAAGGAATCCCAAGCAATGAATGCTTGCCCCCCAACCAAGGTTCACCCTAGCAAAGTGTGAAGTAGCTAGCAGCCACCCCTCCTGCGTGTCGGCACGAAGGGAATTCTAAGCTATGAATGCATGCCCCCCTCCCCCCCCGACCGAGGTTCACCTAGCAAAGTGTGAATTAGCTAGCAGCCCCCCTCTCGTGTCGGCACAAAGGGAATCCCAAGCTATGAATGTGTGCCCCCTCCCCCCCAACCGAGGTTCACCTAGCAAAGTGCTAAGTAACACCCCCCCCACACACATTTTCAGTCTGTGGGCCAAAAAGGCATATATTTTACCAACATGGATCATAAAATGGACCAAGAATAATCCAACTTGCTCGTACAACCTCTCTCTTGTTGTTGGTCAAAGTGATGGTCGTCCATGCGACCCCGGAGATGGGATAGCTTGCCAATAATCACACATGTAGCTAGTCCCCGAAGACAACCACTGCATGCGTGTGGCCCAAACATATGTATGGAGAGGTGTGTTTTTGAGTAACAATGGAACAACTTTGATGTGGATCCATGATTTCAAACTACAAATCCCCAGACTGGGTGAGGGTTAGGTTGACGATGCATATGTATGTTACACCACACTTCAAGCCAACGACAGGGATTCATGCATGCTTACGTGCATAGTATATGCGCTCAAAGTTAATTAGTTCTAAGTCTCACCATGACCTGTACTACGATAACACGAACCAAATGAAGAATCCGCAGTGGTAACCTATCTTATTGTTGGTCAGGTGATCACGGATGCCCACACGGGCCCACGAAATATAGGCTTGTCGCCAAGAACCACGTGAGGGAGTGTACCATTCGAAGGAAACCACTACATGCATATGTATGGAGGTGATGCATTCATGCATGTCTGAATACACAACATTGATGTGGCACGCGTGTCAAAAATCATACACTATCTCCCCACACAAAGCGAGATCGGTTCATGATGTGTCGTTGTACTAGCCTCTTCGACTCGATTGGAGGGATTCATGCATACACATACATGCATGTGTGCTCAAGCTGTATCATGCATGTCATCCCAGAGTAAAAAATAATAACCCCCTCCAAATTCAAATTAACCTATCTTGTTATCAGGCAAAAAGTAGTGATGGACCAAGCGGGCCCACAAATGGAAAGAATGTATATCGCTAATAACCGCTTAAGTGGGTGCGAGAGGACAACCACCACTGGTTTGCATGTGGGACAAACATATATATGTTGAATACCCAAATGCACAACTTTGATGTGCCGCATGCCTCAAAAACCATAAACCATGCACCAACATAGAGCGAGGTTCATATCAAGCATACTACATATGATGGTCCCCTTCCCCCCTCGTCACCACATACTATATGATCCTGCCGTAATATATGTAACCCAAAAGAATCCTCATCGACGGTGAAATTAATTAACCTCTCCCGATGTAGGTCAAAGTGATGCACGCATGCATCGACGATGGCCTCGATCATGGGCCCATAGATGAAAGTGTCAGATGTGAGTGTCCTAGCTAGGATATGCATGTGGCCCAAAAAGGTGTTTTGTGATGTTTGAATAACCAATTTCACAATTTTGATGTGGCACGTGCCTAGGAAACCAAAAAGTCCCGACGCTGAGTGAGGTGTACTTGTTCTGCGTACGTATAGTATATATGCTAGTCCCCTCCCACCTCTGCGACACGTACCATATACCACCATGACACAAACAAGAAAGATTCCACCTTGCTGGTCAAATTAACCTCACTGTCGGCTATCCATCGAAGTGATAGACGATGACCTCGCGGGCCCGCAGAAAGCATCACACGCGAGTATTGAGTGTCGTGTAGGAAAACCATCGACTGCATGTGGCCAAAACATTTATGTATGACAGGGTTGTGTAATGTTTTAAATAATGAGTTCACGACTCTGATGTGGCACCGACCTGCCTAACAAAATGACCTACCCACACGGTGACTCACAACTCGTTGTGTACTGTGAGCCACCCGCCACCCCCAAACGCACACACCCACACACACACCGCGAATCTACCGCAACTATGATGCATGTTAAATTAATTATCCCGCAGTGAACATACATGTTACCAAATGAGGGACGCTTTAATTTTAAAAAAATCACAGAGGTCATTAAGAAGTTTTAATACATTGATTAATTGATTTTCTACGGGTATAATGTGTAAAAATCAAGTTTGAGCTACATGCACACGTGACAGTGCACCTAAATGGACTACAAAAACACATGTGTCTCACTAGGTGCATGTTTACTCCCCCTGCAACAAATTTCAAACATTGAGAATCTTGACTTTTAAATTCTAGTACATCCAAAACTTATTTGAAGTTCATGAAACTTATCGTGTTGTCATATGGACACCAATACAAAGTGGCATTGTACTTTTTTGGTCAAATTTGAGACCAATTTTGATGTAATCTTTATCTAATTATAGATGGGAGATTATTAATAACTGGGAACCAATATCCCAAATGGATTACTTATTTGAACCGTGAGCGTTAGACCAACGATGGATACGTGCCATGCTTCGGTTAAGCAATAAAGCGGCAGTATTAATCATCCAAATAGAAAAAAAAATATGTGCCGCCGCGCAACCCATGTGGCGTGCGAGCAGGCATGAGTTGACAGGATGCGTCCGCCGCGTAGGTAGACGAGGACGCGTGCGTCTAGGTGTGTGAATTGACGGAGCTTGAGAAGAAGCTCGGCGGGGCCTTCCTCTGAAGTCACCAACGGCTCCTTGTACCCGCTCCCACAGAGATCCTCTAGTGCCTTGCGGGACCTCAACTCAAGGGAGTCGAAGGCGGAGCGCCCCACGGCGTCCGTCTTCTTAGCAGCGGCGAGGAGCTTCTCCCTGGTTTCTAGCTGAGCTTTGTCCTCAGAGACAAGCTTGTCGTGGGACTCCTGGGCCGCCTCCACCTCCTCCTTTAGCTTATCCAGGCAACCGCGCTCCGTGGCCTGTTACCGGGCTACCTACTCCAACTTAGCGTCACGGTCAGCGAGCTTCCCGGGTCTTTGCTACCTGTTGAGCTTGCATTGGCTTTTCCCTTGAAGAGGAAAGGTTGACAGAGCAAAGGAGAGTAAGTATTTCCCTTAGTTTTGAGAACCAAGGTATCAATCCAGTAGGAGACTACACAACAAGCCACCGAATACCTGCACAAAAAAACACCAACTTGCAACCAGCGCGACAAAGGGGTTGTCAATCCCTTCATGGTTATTCGCAAAGTGAGATCTAATAGAGATGGATAAACAGTAAAGTAATATTTTTGGTATTTTTGGTTTATGAAACGGGAAGTAAAGGATTGCAGAAGAAAGTAAATCGGAAACTAAAAGTGTAGATCGGAAACTTATATGATAGAAAATAGACCCGGGGGCCATAGGTTTCACTAGAGGCTTCTCTCAAGATAGAAGTAATTACGGTGGGTGAAAAAATTACTGCCGAGCAATTGACAGAAAAGCACAATGTTATGACGATATCTAAGGCAATGATCATGAATATAGGCATCACGTCCATGTCAAGTAGATCGAAATGATTCTGCATCTACTACTATTACTCCACACATCGACCGACTCCTACCTGCATCTAGAGTATTAAGTTCATAAGAATAGAGTAAGTAATTAAGCAAGATGACATGATGTAGCGGGATTAACTCAAGCAATATGATGAAAACCCCATCTTGTTATCCTCGATGGAAACAATACAATACGTGCCTTGCTGCCCCTACTGTCACTGGGAAAGGACACCGCAAGTTTGAACCCAAAGCTAAACACTTCTCCCATTGCAAGAAAAGCCAATCTAGTTGGCCAAGCCAAATCAATAGTTCGAAGAGACTTGCAAAGATGTCAAATCATGCATATAAGAATTCAAAGGAGATTCAAATAATATCATAGATAAGCTGATCATAAATCCGCAATTCATCGGATCTCTACAAACACACCATAAAAGAGTATTACATCGAATAGATCTCCAAGAAAATCGATGATAACTCTATATTGAGAATCAAAGAGAGAGAAGAAGCCATCTAGCTACTAGCTATGGATCCGTAGGTCTGAAGTAAACTACTCACGCTTCATCGGAGAGGCAATGGTGTTGATGCAGAAGCCCTCCGTGATCAATTCGCCCTTCGGCAGGGTGCCGGAAAAGGCCCCAATATTGTATCTCATGGGTACAGGAGGTTGCGGCAGTGGAAAAGTGGTTTCGTGGCTCCCTTGGATGTTTTTGGGTTATAAGAGTATATATAGGCGGACGAATTAGGTCAAGGGAGTTACGAGGGGTCCACAAGGTCGGGGGCGTGCCCCACCGCCCTGGTCGTGCCCTCCACCCTTGTGGCCGCCTCGAGGCTCCTCTGACTTGCACTCCAAGTCTCCTGGGTGTCTTTTGGTCCAAGAAAAATCATCACGAAAGTTTTATTCCGTTTAGACTCTGTTTGGTATTTGTTTTCTGCAAAAATCTAAAACAAGGAAAAACAGAAACTGGCACTGGGCTCTAGCTTAATAGGTTAGTCCCAAAAATCATATAAAATAGCATATTAATGCATATAAAACATCCAAAACAGATAATATGATAGCATGGAACAATAAAAAACTATAGATACGTTCGAGACGTATCAAGCATCCCCAAGCTTAATTCCTGCTCGTCCTTGCATAGGTAAATGATAAAAACAGAATTTTTGATGTGGAATGCTACCTAACATATTTATCCATGTAATTCTCTTTATTGTGGCATGAATGTTCAGATCCATAAGATTCAAAACAAAAGTTTAATGTTGACATAAAAACTATAATACTTCAAGCATACTAACAAAATAATTATGTCTTCTCAAAATAACATGGCCAAAGAAAGCTTATCCCTAGAAAATCATATAGTATGGCTGTGCTCCATCTTCATCACACAAAATATTTAAATAATGCACAACCCCGATGACAAGCCAAGCAATTGTTTCATACTTTTGACGTTCTCTAACTTTTTCAACTTTCACGCGGTACATGAGTGTGAGCCATGGATATAACAGTATAGGTGGAATAGACGGTGGTTGTGGACAAGACCAAAAGAAGGAGATAGTCTCACATCAACAAGGTGTATCAACGGGCTATGGAGATGCCCATTAATACATATCAATGTGAGTGAGTAGGGATTACCATGCAACAGATGCACTAGAGCTGTAAGTTTATGAAAGCTCAAAAAGAAACTTATGCATCCAACTTTCTTGCTCATGAAGATCTAGGGCAATTTGAGGAATCCCATCATTGGAATATACAAGAAAAGTTATATAATGAAAAATTCCCACTAGTATATGAAAGTGACAACATAGGAGACTCTCTATCATGAAGATCATGGTGCTACTTTGAAGCACAAGTGTGGTAAAAAGGATAGCAACATTGTCGCTTCTGTCTTTTCCTCTCATTTTTTTATTTGGGCCTTCTCTCATTTTGTTGGCATCCTTTTTTCGTTCAGAGTCTCATCCTGACTTATGGGGGAATCATAGTCTCCATTATCCTTTCCTCACATGGGACAATGTTCTAATAATGAAGATCATCACGCTTTTATTTACTTACAACTCAAAAATTACAACTCGATACTGAGAACAAAATATGACTCTATGTGAATGCCTCCGGCGGTGTACCGGGATGTGCAATGAATCAAGAGAGACATTTATAAAAAATGATGAATGGTGGCTTTGCCACAAATATGATGTCAACTACATGATCATGAAAAGCAATATGATAATGATGGAGCGTGTCATAATAAATGGAACAGTGGAAAGTTGCATGGAAATATATCTCGGAATGGCTATGGAAATGCCATAGTAGGTAGGTATGGTGGCTGTTTTGAGGAAGGATATGCGGTGGGTTTATGGAGAGGCTAGCAATGGCGGAAAGGTTAGAGTGTGTATAATCCATGGACTCAACATTAGTCATAAAGAACTCACATACTTAATGCAAAAATCTATTAGTCATCGGAACAAAGTACTACGCGCATGCTCCTAGGGGGATAGATTGGTAGGAAAAGACCATCGCTCATCCTGGACCGCCACTCATATGAAGACAATCAATAAATAAATCATGCCTCGACTTCATCACATAACGGTTCACCATACGTCCATGCTACGTGACTCACAAACTTTAACATAAGTATTTCTCAAATTCACAACTACTTACTAGCATGACTCTAATATCACCATCTTCATATCTCAAAACAATCATAAGGAAACAAACTTCTCATAGTATTCAATGCACTTTATATGAAAGTTTTTATTATATCCCTCTTGGATGCCTATCATATTAAGACTAATTTTATAACCAAAGCAAATTACCATGCTTTTTAGATACTCTCAAAATAATATAAGTGAAGTACAAGAGTTCACCAATTTCTATAAAATAAAACCACCGCCATGCTCTAAAAAGATATAAGTGAAGCACTAGAGAAAATTTTGCCTTGGTCAAAAGATATAAGTGAAGCACATAGAGCATTCTAATAAATCCTGATTCATGTGTGTCTCTCTCAAAAGGTGTGTACAGCAAGGATGATCATGGCAAACTAAAAAACAAAAACTCAAATTATACAAGATGCTCCAAGCAAAACACATACCATGTGGTGAATAAAATATAGCCTCAAGTAAAGTTACCGATAGACGAAGACGAAAGAGGGGATGCCTTCCCGGGGCATCCCCAAGCTTAGACTCTTGCCACTCTTTATTCCATAGTCCATCAAATCCTTATCCAAAACTTGAAAACTTCACCACACAAAACTCCAACAGAAAATCTCGTAAGCTCTGTTAGTATAAGAAAATAAATCACCAATTTTGGTACTATTGTGAACGCATTGTTTATTATATTGGTGTAATATCTACTGTATTCCAACTTTCCATGGTTCATACCCCCTGATACTAGCCATAGATGGTCCAAACTGAAAATTCTTGTCTGTAAATGCAATATGGTTATTCTGCTTTTGGATGAGCTTGAGGAATTTAGACCACTTTACAGACATGAATCCAATTTCACGAAAGTGGTCAAAAATCATGTGGAGAAATTGCCCCACCTTCAATATCTTTATTGGAAGAAAAGATGTACTGTCAGATATATAAAAGTGGGTGCTGAAAACACCAAGTTCTTTCATGCTATGGCTACTGAGAGACATAGAATAAACTCTATTGCTAGCTTAAAATTACCTGATGGTTCTGTCGTGACTGATCACTCACAAATGGAGAGCATTATATGGAATTGTTTTAGAAACAGAATGGGTTCTTCCAGGGGAATTAACATGGGTTTTGATCTTTCTTCTCTCATTGAACCGGTGGAGGGTTTAGATATTCTCACTAAGCCTTTTGAGAAGGAAGAAAGGACAAGATTGTCAAGCATAAGCCAGTTGATAAAGCTCCAGGCCCAGATGGTTTTAATGGTCTCTTCTTCAAAAGGTGCTGGCACATTATTTCGCAAGATTTTTATGAACTGGCCCAGGCTTTCTTTGATGGTACTGCTCATCTGGAAAATATCAATGATTCATATATCACTCTGGTGCCTAAGAAGCCTTCACGTGAAGAGGTAGGTGATTTTAGACCTATCTCTTTAACATGAATGGGTCTTAAGTTCTTATCCAAGATGGCAGCCAATAGGTTTCAAGAGGTGATTATGCAGTGTGTTCACAAGCACTAGTATGGGTTCATAAAAAGGAGAACAATTCAGGACTATATTGGGTGGACTTTTGAGTATTTACACCAGTGTCACCAGTCCAAGAGACCAATTGTGATTCTTAAATTGGATTTTGAGAAGGCTTTTGATTCCCTTGAGCATGAGGGAACTGTATAAATATTGAGATATAAGGGCTTCAATGAGAAGTGGATTGTTTGGATGAAGCAGCTTTTGTCCAGAGGTACCTCATCTGTTCTGCTTAATGGAGTTCCTGGTAGGAAATTCATATGTAAAAAGGGTGTCAGACAGGGTGATCCAGTCTCTCCCCTCCTTTTTGTCCTAGCTGCTGACCTACTGCAGACTGTAATCAATGACATGTTCAGAAGGAGCATTGTTCGTCTTCCTATACCTTGTCATGACCAGGATTACCCAGTGATTCAGTATGCTGATGACACTTTGATTATCTTACCTGCTGACAAGGACCAACTTATAGCTCTGAAAGACATGCTTAAGGTTTTCTCTGTGTCCACTAGTCTTGATGTGAATTAACACAAATCTTTTTTTATTCCCATCAATGTGGACACTGCTGTCATGACAGAATTAGCTGCTGCCTTTGGATGCCAGATTCGGAAAATGACATTTACCTACCTTGGCTTGCCAGTAGGAACTACAAGGCCCAAAATGGTGGATTTTATGCCTTTGGTGGACTGCATGGAGAGGAGAATGACAGCTAGATCCTCTTTTTTAAGGGGGAAAGATTGCAGTTTCTGAACTCTGCCTTGTCTTCTATGCCCATTTTCTTCCTTTGCAGTTTGGTTGTTCCTGCTGGAATTCTAAAGCAATTGGAGAGAATTCAGAGACAATGTCTCTAGAGGAAGAATAGGGGTGAGCCTGCCCCCTCACTTGCAGCTTGGGACCTTATTTGCAGACCAAAAAACAAGGGAGGCCTTGGTATTCTTTATCTGGGTGTTCAAAGTGTGGCACTACTACTCAAACATGCAAATAACTTCCTTAATAAAAAGGATCTACCATGGGTGTCTTTAATTTGGGACTCCTACTATCATGGCAGAGTACCCCAAGGAACTGCTGATTGTGACTCTTTCTGGTGGAAGGATATATGCAAGGTCATGCAACACTTTAGGGAGTGTGCTTGGGTTTAGGTAAATGAAGGGGACACTGCCCTCATGTGGTCAGACAAATGGCAACTTGATGAACATGTTTCTAGTCTCCAATTCAGATTTCCCAGGCTCTTTTCTTATGTTAAGGACCCCTGGATCACTATTAAAGAGTTTTTGGACTCTGAGGACATGTTCCAGCACTTCCACCTTCCTTTGTCTAGCCAGGCTTTTGATGACCTGAACACTCTTTAGTCTTTGTTGGATGGCCACAATAGAGAACCTGGGTCCAAGGATATTTGGTTTTAGAGAGGCACTGCCAAGGGATACGCACCAAAGTTGTTTTACTCACATAATTTTGTGTCAGAGTCCTTCATCCATTTGACAGCTTGGATCTGGAAGTCCTCATGTACAATGAAAGTAAAAGTATTTTCTTGGATGCTTATTATGGATAGACTAAACACCAAGGACATGGTGGAAAGGAAACATTGGCATTTGGAGGATGGAGTAAATTGTGTTGTTTGCCCTTTGCAGACTAAGGAAACAAGAGATCATTTGTTCTTTACTTGTAATTTTAGTGTCAGTTTGGAACTACTTGCAAATTGACTGGTCATCTGGTGACTCTATGGCTGAGTTGGTTATCAATGCTAGAAGGAGCTTCAGGAAACCCTTCTTCACTGAAGTGGTCTTTATAGCATGCTGGAATATGGATTGTCAGGAATGCTAAGGTCTTCAGGCATGAGAGAGCTGGCTTCAATAAATTGAGAAGTGCATTCATCCATGACATTACATTAATGCAGTCTAGGGTGAAATCTGCCTATAAGGATGATCTCCTTAGATGGATCTCATTTCTGCCACCTTGAGGCTTGTAATTTTTAACTTGTTTCTGCTCCTCCTTCCCTTAGAATAGCTTGATTACCTCTTGTAATCCCCCTTTGTACTTGTACTTGATTTCTCTTTTAATAAAGATTTGATATGCTGTGGGGTTTTTTCCCTACAGTTCCCAGTCAAAAAAATAATAAGAAAACAACATGCGTGAAATAGAATCTGTGAAAAACAGAACAGTTTGTACCAATCTGGAGATTTCGAATACTCCTGTAACTCCAAAAATTCTGAGAAATAAGGAAGTCCAAGATAATTTGTTTATTAATCCTATTCAGAAAGAATCAGTATTTTATCGCACTTCCGTTAAAATTAAAACTAATCTTCTTTGGCGCAAAAGTTTCTGCTTTTCAGCAGGATCAAATTAACTATCACTGTAAGCTATCCCAAAGGTCTTACTTGGCACAAACATTAATGAAAACAAAAAACAACATCTAACCAGAGGCTAGATGATTTATTCAAATCAAAACAGGACCTAAAAAGCAAGGACAAAAATAAAATTGGGTTGCCTCCCAACAAGCGCTATTGTTTAACACTCCTAGCTAGGCATAAAAACACGAATGGATCTAAGTATTATCATCTTTGGAATGCAATCCATATGTGTCTCTCATAATAGATTCGCAAGGAAATTTAATTTTCTTGATTGGAAAGTGTTCCATGCCTTTCCTTAATGGAAATTGAAATCTAATGTTTCCTTCTTTTATATCAATAATTGCACCAATTGTTCTAAGGAAAGGTCTACCAAGAATAATAGGACATGTAGGAGTGCAATCTATATCAAGAACAATGAAATCTATGTGCACGTAATTCCTATTTGCAACAATAAGAACATAATTAATTCTTCCCATAGGTTTCTTAATAGTGGAATCCGCAATATGCAAATTTAAGGAATAATCATCAAATTCACGCAAACCTAACACATCACATAAAGTTTTTGGAATCATGCAAAACACTAGCACCCAAATCACACAAACCGTATGTAACATCCCAAAATTCTAAATTTTGGAATGTTATAATAAATAGATAGATTGGATGGATTGTTTGATTGATTGACTGAAAGTGAGTGAATTTGAAACTTTTGAAAGTTAAATGAGAGGGAATAAAAGGACTTTCCCCAAACTTTCATTTTTGGCATTTTATGATCTCCATGAATTCAAATTCTTTTCACCACAAAACCCTGGAGAGAAGATGACATGACTTCTTCCATTTATTTAAATGAAAAGGGGTGTTGAAAATATTTGAATTTCATTTGGAAAATATTTCCAATTCTGAAACTTTATGCAACTCAATGATTTTCATGAGAGAAGATAAAATGACTTCTTCAAATTATATGAAATATGAGTTGGGAGTTTCAAAGAATTAAATTCAAAGTTCTTTTGAATTTATTTTCAATTTGGAGTTATTTCAGTTTTACTCAAATTATTTTTCTCCAAAAATAAACTATATGGAAATTAGGGTAACATGATTCCTTACATTAGAAAATTGGAGAAAAATTAATTTGAAATCATTTTGGTATTTTAAAAATGATTTTTGTTGGATTTTAATAGACCAGTAGCACTCTTTTTTTATCTGAATTTGTGTGAATTTTATTTAATGCTAGAAAAATGTTCATGTCGTAGAAAATCTTTTTCTGAAAATTTTGATATATTATATGCTTATATAAAATTTTTAGTTATTTTGTTTTGTTTATTTTTCTGCTGTCTGGAAAATCTTTATAAAAAAAAACTTCTTTCCCTTCTGCCGAACTGGGCTGACCCAGCCCAGCGCCAGCGCCAGCCCAGCCCTGTTCTCTCTCTCTCTCTCTCTCTCTCCGCCCCACGATCCAGCAAGCCGAATTGGCCCATGGCCTCTCTCCCTCGAGCGAACTGCCTCCGCCCCGGTCGCCCGTTCCCTCCCTCTCTCTCCCTCGGACGCCGACAGGCGGGCCCCGCATCTTCTTCCTCCTCCCGCAAGGCAACAGGAGTTCTGCTCCTATACGCCATCGCCGGCGACGCCGTCCTCGCCTCGGACTCTCCCTACCCCTCGCCCAAGCACCCCGCCGCCCCTGCTCTTATATATACTGGGGACCCCGGCCCCGTTTTCTTCATCAGGCCAAGCTGCCGACCTCGCAGCCGCCGCTACACCCTCACCGGAGTTGCCGCCGCCACCGAGCTTCATCGCCGACGCCCCGCTCCGCCCCGCTACTCCCGACCGACACCGCCCCCTCCATCTTCACCGTCGCGCCTCGCCGAGCCCCCTGACTCCATCGCCGCCGCCGGAGACCCACCGTAGTCACCGCCCCGTTGACGTTCGAGCCGCCGCCGCCGTCCCCCTCACCGCTGGCAGCCACTGTCGCCGCGGTACGCCTCGCCTCTTTCCTCCCCGTCTGATCTACGATCGATGGTCCGGATTAGATCTAGGTTTCGTTTTTTTTTCAAACAGGTGTTTAGTTAACAAATGTTCATACGTTTAGTGTCGGCAGCGAACGTTCATATATTAGATTTGTTTTGTGGCCAGAGACCCGTTTGTATGTATTTTAATTGCAGCTTAGTCCCTGTTTTTCAAACGGTCATAACTTTTTGCTCGTTAGTCGGAATTAGACGAAACCAACGCCCACGTCTTCGTTATGATCCCCTCTATCCAGTATTCCAACTCCAACATGTTTTTGAAAGTTTAAAATTTGAATTAGATCAGATTTGAATTCAAACTTCGTTTGATCATAACTTGAGTTTCGTAGCTCCGTTTGAGTTGATTCTTTTTTCAAAACGAAGCTCTTGACCTAAACATTCTAATAAGGCCAAATTCACATAATTTTGGTACTGTTAGAAATTGTTTTATGTTGCAAGAGTTATTTGCTTGGTTTTGATGTTTCCGAATCGTCTTCTCCGTTCTTTCTGATCTTTTGAGTGATTGCTTATGTGTGGTTACTATTGCTTGATTACGATAAATTGACCGGAGTGTGACGAGTAGAGCTATCAAGAGTTTTGAGTGCGAATAATCTTCATCAACATTGCAGGCAAGTTCACACCTTGATCATATTCCTTCCATACCCAGTTTTTTTTGCATTAGATCAATCTTCACACATTGCATGATTAGGATCTAATTAAACTGTGGGATGGGAAGTAGATGAGGTAGTACCTATTACCTGTTTATTATCAAACCTTTGGGAGTTACTTCGACGTTTGCTTATTATGCCATGCTATGCTAGTAGACGTGGATTGGGTTTTGAGAGTATCCATGACAGATGTGAGATTGTTAATTAATGGTTTACTTAAGGTGGCAACTTAAACACACATCTGGGTGGATTGAGGCACCTGGTTATTCTAGGATTGCCTGTCTAGGCACCTGGGTAATCCAGGACTCGCCTGTTTTCTTGGACCGCCACCCAGGCTCAAAGGGATCATGAGATTTTTCAAACTAGAAACTTCCGTGTGCAGCCACAAGCCATTATGGGCTCTGGCATAGTTGATTAAGTTGTGCGAACTCTTACAGTGGTAGACTAGCAGATGTAGGGGATGTAGGTGGTACGGTCTACCCAATCGTAAGGTGCTAGCGCTTCTGAAAGACTATGTCTCGGTCAACCGTTTCTCAAACACCCTGTAGTGCGAGAAACCAAACGGAGGCGATCGAGTCTTGTGGGGAAAAGTGCACAAACCTCTGCAGAGTGTAATAAACTAATCATGATTAGCCGTGTCCCTGGTTATGGACATCTTGAGTATCTAGTTCTTGGATCATCCTGTTGATCTCATCACGTTACTTTAAATGAATATTGTTGGGTTTAATGATGTTACTTAATTGGGATTGAGAATGCTGTCAACCATTCTCAATGTTCAACAACCACCATGATAGTTAAATAAAACTTATTCCTTTGCAGTAGGGAAAAATTGGCTTTACGCTAAAACCTTATAACCATAGAGCTTTTCCACCAGCCAAATATGCATGTAGTGATAGTCTTTATTCATCATTCTCTATGGTGTGAATTTGCCAGTACATTCAATGTACTGACCCGTCTCATGTTGCAGGATTATGTTACGACGAGTAAGTGATATGTTAGGGTTACGATTTCTACACTCAACTTTGCTGTTGGTGTTGATGGGAATCCACAACCTTGTTGCTTCCGCTATATGGATTGAGGTAATAGTATTTAAGTTACTTTATACATGTGATTTACCTCTGTTATAAATCCTTCGAGTACTGTGTGTGTCAGCATACCGATCCAGGGATGACACTTAAGCACAGAGACTTGATCCATTCGGGTCAGGTCGCTACAGAGATGGTATTAGAGCACATGTTGACTATAGGACGTGACCCTAGAAACTGGCAAGCCCATAGCAAAGATTTTTCTCTACAACTTTCCCTTTCAAAAAGACCTTTTACCTCTCTTCTCTTCTGAGCTTATTCAAATTTCCCTTTAGTGAAACCATACCCCTTTCCCTTTTGACCACTCGAAGATTCGACTGATGAGACCACTCCAAGAAGTACAAGATATTGGACAACTAAGACCGTTTCGGAATAAAGAGGATTTTACTGTGCATCTGAATAATGGAAACTACAACGGTTGAAGACTCCGAAGACTAGGAGAATTGAAGGCTCTGAAGAATTCCCAGATTTGTATGACCTAGGAAGGCTACCCCTTATGGAACTTGACAGATTATGGAAGTTGTCAATACCCAAGATCAATGTGTATCGGAGAAAGACCGGAGCATGGAGAGTTAAAAACTTAAAGTTTTGTCAAGAAACCCTAAGGCAGGAGATATCAACTATGGAGAGATAGCTCATGGAAATGCAAGAGCAGAAACACGTTTATCCATGATGTCATCACCTGCTAATGCTATTGTCACCGTGCTGAGTTAAGGATGCATGTCTTCAGAATGGAAGAAGGCTGATGGAGCACCTATCATAAGATGAAGTTTTAGCCCTAGCCGGTGTATCACCAGGATCTGGAGTAGTACATCAAGAAGTTTAAAATGGAGCTCCAGGAAGTCGTATTAGACAAGGAAGTATTTCATGAGGAACTCAGGACCCTGAAGATGAGAGTAGCCAAGCTGGAGGAGCTACAACCTCGAGATACCGGAGAATTGTCAAGAATTGAAGGACAGTATGACCATGGTTCATGCCAAGGATAATGAAACCCAGAAGTTTGGAATGCAACTCCAGAAATATTGAAGGACATCGTGAGAGACTTCACGTCAACAGAGATTGATCTGGCAAAAGAACATGAGAAAGACAAGCATGATCGGAAGAAGCCATTGGAGGCATGAACAAGGCTTGAAGAGTTTGGAGACGTTGAAGATTTATTGACCTTAGAAGACCAAACCCCTGTTATATACCTACGTTAGATGCGACGTTTGTGAGCTGTCATTTGTTTGATGTTTTTCGATAGCCACAACAAAAATCTGTCTTTTCAAAACTTTTGTTTGTATTGTGTGTATCCCTCTCTATCTCTCTTATCTTACCCCAAACCCACATGGACCCAATAGAGGATGAATGGAGATGAGCTTGTATTTTCTTGACCGATGAGTCAGTTGGAGGCAGACCGATGGATTCAGAACATGGAGGATCACATGGAGAATAACCCTGTAGTTGGAAATAATATGACCCAGCATGCTCTTTAGTGCTTTGAAAGAGGTGCTTCTACTTGGTGGAGGATGTACCAAACCATCAATGGATGGCAAGGAGTAACCACTTGGAAAGAATTTAAGTTGACTCTGCCAAAGTCTCGGCTTGTGTCCCAGAAGTTGAAGCCTTATGGAAAGGATACGAAGAAACCTTGTGCATGCAAGATTTGTGGAGAAATAGGACACACCCATAAAGAACACAAGGATGAATGCCCTAATGGTGAAGGAAGTCACCCAGTTGAAGAATGCCCAACTATTAGATTACTTGTTTCTTGTGTGAAGGGACTACCCACTATCCCTCTCGGTGTCACATTTACCCCATGGTACGAAGAACCGTACAACAGAAGAAAGAAGTGAAGAAAGGAGCCCTTATAGAAATTTTAGAAGAACCCGTGATGAAGGAAGATGTGGAGGACACACCTAAATAGGACCCGAGTAAACCCTGCACCAAGTCTTGCTATTCATGTGGAGAAGAAGGACACATCTCCCAGAATTGTATGAATGGGGATCTAGTAGAACTCCCGACAGAGGAAGTAGAATATGACCCACAGGAAATAGAAGCCATGATCGGCATGAAGAAGTCCAGGAAGAGAAGCAGATTGGATTCCAGGAAGGATCTGAGTCATATCACCTGTTACAGGTGCAAGGAGTCAGGGCACTACCTCAACAGTTGCCCAAAAAGGAAACCTCGATACTTGTCAGAAGTAATATGTTTTAGTTGTAATGAAGCAGGGCACTTTGCCAGAGAATGCTCCAAGGAGAAGGAAACTTGTGCTAGATAGTTGAGTTTGCAACAAAAGAAATGGAGTAGTAGAAGTGAGAACATTTTTCTTTTATATTGAGGTGATGAGTTGAGACATGTAATGGAAAAGCGAGAGATTGTAATCATTTGAGAATGAATAAAGTTAGCATCGTTGGTACTGATATGGATTTTATGAGTTATTACTCTATGAAGAAGGATTTTGACCATTTTTGAGGATAAGACAAATATGGTCTATGGAAGGTTTGTGCATTTTAAGGGTGGTAGTACCCTGTAAGATCCCTTGACCCCTGGAAAAAAATAAGGATACTCCACTGAGTGGATTTCGGACAAAATGAATACGGGTTTTGTCCCAATATGTGTGATACCCCAAGAGTATGTGGGATGAAGTTGGATACTGTCAGTTGTTTCGACCAAATGTGATCAAGGAGTCGGAAGAGAATGTTAAGTTGATTCGAAATCTGAGTGACTTGCCTATAGTAGAGAGACGACGATCAAAACCCTGTTTAAACCTTAGAATGGCATAAGAAAATTTTCTCTTGTACACGGGAGTTGTTGCCAACCGTAGGTTATACGGTGAGGATCAACCAGACCCATTTCCTGTAGGAGAAACCACAAATTGTTGACCACCATGAGATATCTATAGTTGTTTAGTTTTGGCGCCAGACCCGTCAGCTAAGAAGACCCAATCTCGGAAGAACCTTACCAAGATGAAAGGATAAAAAAAATTGTGGTGAGGTTATGCCACTACCGGAAGAGCCCGGATAAGGAATTATCCTGAAGATCTAAGAAGACCGACACTGTCACGAATAAGGATGGAGTATATGAGTTTTGATAGAACCGTAACCATGCTTCTAAGGGTGGTAGCACCCCAGACCCCGGTGATGATTGATGGAATTTGAGGAGACCCCCAAACCCTAACCTTTTTCTTGCTAGCCTCTCCGAATCTCGAGGACGAGATTCATTTTAAGGGTGGTAGGTTTGTAACATCCCAAAATTCTAAATTTTGGAATGTTATAATAAATAGATAGATTGGATGGATTATTTGATTGATTGACTGAAAGTGAGTGAATTTGAAACTTTTGAATGTTAAATGAGAGGGAATAAAAGGACTTTCCCCAAACTTTCATTTTTGGCATTTTATAATCTCCATGAATTCAAATTCTTTTCTCCACAAAACCCTGGAGAGAAGATGACATGACTTCTTCCATTTATTTACTCAAATTATTTTTCTCCAAAAATAAACTATATGGAAATTAGGGTAACATGATTCCTTACATTAGAAAATTGGAGAA
Organism: Triticum urartu; assembly: GCF_003073215.2. NCBI lineage: Eukaryota > Viridiplantae > Streptophyta > Magnoliopsida > Poales > Poaceae > Triticum > Triticum urartu. The sequence continues at coordinate 365,295,480 of NC_053025.1, read as the reverse complement.
AAATTAATTTGAAATCATTTTGGTATTTTAAAAATGATTTTTGTTGGATTCTAATAGACCAGTAGCACTCTTTGTTTTATCTGAATTTGTGTGAATTTTATTTAATGCTAGAAAAATGTTCATGTCATAGAAAATCTTTTTCTGAAAATTTTGATATATTATATGCCTATATAAAATTTTTAGTTATTTTGTTTTGTTTATTTTTCTGCTGTCTGGAAAATCTTTATAAAAAAAACTTTTTCCCTTCTGCCGAACTGGGCCGACCCAGCCCAGCACCAGCGCCAGCCCAGCCCTGTTCTCTCTCTCTCTCTCTCTCCGCCCAACGACCCAGCAAGCCGAATTGGCCCATGGCCTCTCTCCCTCGAGCGAACTGCCTCCGCCCCGGTCGCCCGTTCCCTCCCTCTCTCTCCCTCGGACGCCGACAGGCGGGCCACGCATCTTCTTCCTCCTCCTGCAAGGCAACAGGAGTTCTGCTCCTATACGCCATCGCCGGCGACGCCGTCCTCACCTCGAACTCTCCCTACCCCTCACCCAAGCACCCCGCCGCCCCTCCTCTTATATATACTGGGGACCCCGGCCCCGTTTTCTTCATCAGGCCGAGCTACCGACCTCGCAGCCGCCGCCACACCCTCACCGGAGTTGCCTCCGCCACCGAGCTTCGTCGCCGACGCCCCGCTCCGCCCCGCCACTCCCGACCGACGCCGCCCCCTCCATCTTCACCGTCGCGCCGCGCCGAGCCCCCTGACTCCCTCGCCGCCGCCGGAGAACCACCGTAGTCGCCGCCCCGTTAACGTTCGAGCCGCCGCCGCCGTCCCCCTCGCCGCTGGCAGCCACCGTCTAGGTTTCATTTTTTTTCAAACAGGTCTTTAGTTAATGAACGTTCATACGTTTAGCGTCGGCAGCGAACGTTCATATATTAGATTTGTTTTGTGGCCAGGGACCCGTTCAGAAACCCCGGCATCTCTGGCGCGCCAGGTAGGGGGCGTCGACGTTGTGCGAATCAGGTCCGGCGTTCTTGCGAGCTAGATCTTCATCTTCTTCATCAACATGCCACCGAAGATGAAGGTTTCGGAGGCAGCCGCTCCGTCCGCGCCGGGCCACCCACCGCCGGAGCCAACGGATGGTGGGGCAGGCGCCGGCGGAAGGGCATGCATCGACGAGGGAACTCTTGGTGCTGCCAGGTCCCAGGGCAAGGCTGCGCTGCCCATCGGCGGCGTGGCCAGCTCCCACAATGACCGGGCGCACTCCAAGACCTCGGCGTCCATGCATGCACCGCACCCATCTCAGGAGGCGTGGGACCGGCAGCGTCATGGTACTCACGGTACCATGCGCTCGCTGGATCAAGATCGAGCTGGTGGATCCCGGAGCGCCCCGGACCACCATGCGCGTCAACAAGCCGGCCCGAGCGAGACACGGTCGCCTGGATGGGATACTGCTCCTTCTAACGTGGTTAGGAGTCCGAGCGTATCCCGCTCGTCGCACCGTTCGCTACCGCCGCCCGCCACCGCAGCGGAAGCTCTGGCACGAGCTCAGCTGCTCCTAGACTACCCTCCAGCGGCGGACAAGATCGACGACTGGAGGGCCACTATCCAGAGTCTCATCGGCTTCGCCAACGGCGACACTCCTCGGCAGCCGAGCACGTTGCAGCCGCAGCGAGTCAGCCAGGCGCAAACCGGTGGAGACAAGACTAGTGGGGGTGCAACTACTGTGCACTCCCCACCCCGAAGGCTAAGATCGCCGACCCGCCGGATCCGCCACAACAGCGACTCCATCGCGTCGTCGGATCCACGAGCTCGTCGCGACCAACGACAAGTTCTTCAAGAACGGCAGCGGGAAGACGCTCGTACACGCATCGAGCGCCGGAGAGAAGCGCGACGTCAGTCAGACCAGCGCGCTGGGCCCTCTGTCGACATGCATGCACCAGGGGAACCAGGCGACCTGCCGTACCCGGTAGGTTGCCCTGCGTTCACTCGTGAGCTGCGGCAAGTCCAGTGGCCCAGTACGAAGAACTTCAAGCCCGACGTACCAGAGAAGTACGACGGCAAGTTGCATCCATCGGAGTTCCTCAGCATCTACACCATCGCGGTGCAGGCTGCTGGGGGGCGGGACAACAAGATCCTTGCCAATTACTTCCCGTTGGTACTCAAGCCCAACGTCAGGTCCTGGCTCATGCACTTGCCGGACAACTCCATATCCTCCTGGGCTGAGCTATGCCATCAGTTTGTTGGCGCCTTCACAGGCGGCCACAAACCTCATGGCCAAGAGAGCGATCTTCATCTGCTCGTCCAGAAGGAAGCCGAGCCCCTGCGCCAGTATACCCAGAGGTTCAGCCGTGTACACCACAACATCCCAAATATCCACCCTGCCACGGTAATCAGCGCGTTCCATCAGAACGTGCGTAACCGCAGGATGCGGGAGGAGCTGGCAATGTGCAAGATTCGGGACGTCAGCGAGCTTTATGCCCTGGCCGACAGATGTGCACGCGCTGAGGAGGGGAGGAAATTCCCCGGGGAAACCACTGGAGCAGGAGGATCTGACAGTGAGGATGCCGCCCCGGCAAAGAGAAGCCGGCGGCGCAACAACAGGAAGAAGCAGAACAACGAGGTGCTGGTCGTTGAGCAGTCCGGCAATGAAGGTGACGCCACGAAGGCTACAGTTGGTAGCTCCGGCAAGGAAGTTGCCGCGTGCACCAACTGTCAGGCTGTGGCGGTCGCCGACAAGCGGGACGGCTCCTGCAAGAGGTACTGTAAGATTCACTGCACCAAGGGCCATGACCTCCAGAACTGCAAGAAGGTCGAGCAGCTCGTCCAGCAACAGAGGGCTGAGTACGAGCGGCGCGACAAAGAGAGAGCCCAAGGGGGTGCCGAGAAACCTGGCCAGAAGCGCACCGGCCAGGAAGGACACCGCGGCAGGACCAAGCAGCGGCAAGGAGACAGATCTCCCCGCGGTCGCGACAACGACGACGACGACGACGGCGAGGATGAAGACATGGATGACGTTGAGACCAGTGAGCAGGAGTTTCAGAAAGCCACAGAGGTCTTGTGCGTTGATGGGGGTGCTTCCCTGCATACCTCGCACCGCCAACTCAAACAGTGGGTGCGGGAAGTCAATGCAGCGGAGCCACCCATCGAATGGCGCAAGCTTCTGAAGTGGTCCAGCACGCCTATCATCTTTGACATTGAGGACCACCCTAATCGCTCAACCGCGGTCGGGTGTCTGCCGATGTTGGTTTCACCAACCATCCGCAACCTCAAGGTCACCAAGATGCTAGTTGACGGCGGGGCCGGCTTAAACCTGATCTCCTCCGCTGTGCTCCGAAAACTCCAGATCCCTGACGGCGAGCTCGAAGAGACCGGCACATTCCAAGGAATCAACCCGGGAAAGAGCAAGCCGAAGGGGAAGGTCACGCTGCTGGTAACATTCGGCAGCGAGTTAAACTTCAGGACTGAGAGGGTCACGTTCGACGTTGCCGATATCCCGTTGCCTTACAATGGGATAATTGTCCGTCCAGCGCTCGCCAAGTTCATGGCGGCCTCTCACTACGCGTATAACGTGCTGAAGATGCCAGGCCCGATAAACGTCATTTCTGTCCCTGGCGACAAGAAGGACGCTCTTATCTGTGCCAAAAAGATCTACCGGGAAGCAGCAGCCACGGCGGACCGCGATCCACTTGCCGCTGAAGCTCCCGGGACCAAGAAGACCAAGTCCGGCAAGAGCTCCGGTGCCCACTCCGGCAAGCGCACCTCTTCGGAGTGCTGCGCTGCCATTGAGGACGCACCATCGAGCTCCACCGGCAAGAAGACAAAGTCCGGCAAGAGCTCTGGTGCCCACTCCGGCAAGCGCACCTCTTCGGAGTGCTGCGCTGCCGTTGAGGACGCACCATCGAGCTCCACCGGCAAGAAGACCAAGTCCGGCAGGGACTCTGGTGCCCACTCCGGCAGGCGCACCTCTTCGGAGTGCTGCGCTGCCGTCGAGGACGCACCATCGAGCTCCACCGGCAAGAAGACCGAGTCCGGCAAAAGCTCTGGTGCCCACTCCGGCAAGCGCGCCTCTTCGGAGTGCTGCGCTGCCATCGAGGACGCACCATCGAGCTCCGCGGACGAGCACAAGAAGACGATGGAGGATCCGCCAGAGACGAAGAAGGTGTCCGCCAAGGAGGATGGCGCTGGTGGTACCTTCACCATCAGTGCCACGCTTGACCCTAAATAGGAAAGCGCGCTCGTTGCTTTCCTGCGGGCGAACGTCGACGTGTTTGCATGGCAACTGTCTGACATCCCCGGTGTTCCCAGGAAAGTGATTGAGCACCACCTTGCCGTGTGTCCTCATGCGCGACCCGTCAAACAGAAAGTCCGGAAGCAGGCGGTGGAGCGCCAAGAATTCATTGCGGAGGAAATCAAGAAACTGGAAGCAGCAGGCCTCGTCAGAGGAGTGCTCCATCCCACGTGGTTGGCCAATCCTGTAGTCGTGCGCAAGGCAAACGGGAAATGGAGGCTTTGCATCGATTTCACCGATGTTAACAAAGCTTGTCCCAAAGACCCATTTCCTTTGCCGCGCATTGACCAGATTGTTGACTCCACAGCTGGGTGTGATTTGCTTTCATTTCTTGATGCATACTCCGGGTATCATCAGATCTTCATGGCAGAGGAGGATGAAGAGAAGACCGCATTTATTACTCCATGTGGCACGTACTGCTTTGTACGAATGCCTTTCAGATTAAAAAATGCCGGTTCAACATTTGCAAGAGTAGTCCATATTGCTCTTGAACCACAAATACACAGAAATGTGGAAGCCTACATGGATGAAATAGTGGTCAAGAGCAAGGACAGAGCAACCCTGATCCAAGACTTGGACGGGACTTTTGCAAATCTGCGCAAAATCAGCCTCAAGCTCAACCCAGAGAAGTGCGTGTTCGGAGTTCCCTCCGGCAAGCTTCTCGGGTTCTTCGTGTCTCAGCGGGGAATTGAAGCCAACCCCGACAAGATCAGGGCCGTTGAGCAGATTGAAGCCCCGAAGCGCGTCAAAGATGTTCAGAAACTTGCCGGTTGCGTGGCTGCTCTCAGCAGGTTTATCTCTCGGTCTGCTGAGCGCGCCCTGCCATTTTTCAAACTATTGAAAAAGGCAGGTCTAATGAAATGGACTCCGGACGCGGAGGCTGCGCTGCAAGACCTGAAGAGATACCTGTCCTCCCCTCCAATACATGTCGCGCCTAAGCCACAAGAGAAGTTGCTGCTGTACATAGCGGCAACAATTCAAGTGGTTAGTGCTGCGTTAGTGGCAGAGAGGGAGGCGGATGATGAGCCAGCAACCGCGGCAAGCGCATCCAGCGACAAGCAGGGGGCTTCCCCGACAAGCTCTGGTCCCGACAAAGATGAACCCGCGCTGATACACGAGGAGATACGGAAGAAAACGGTGCAGCGCCCAGTTTACTTTGTCAGTTCCCTCTTGCAGGGGGCTAGGTCAAGGTACTCTGGTGTGCAGAAACTGCTTTTCGGCCTTCTCATGGCCTCGAGAAAGCTGCGCCATTACTTCCAAGCACATGAGATCACAGTGGTCATTCGCTTTCCGCTGAAGAGGATACTGCAGAATCCTGAAGCGACAGGCAGGATTGTTGAGTGGGCACTGCAACTGTCAAGCTTTGGTCTCAAGTTTGAAAGCACTTCAACTATCCAGAGCAGAGCATTGGCAGAATTCATAGCGGAATGGACACCAACTCCGGACGAAGAAACCCCGGAGACGAGCATCCCCGACAAAGAAGCGAGCAAAGAGTGGCTGATGTACTTTGATGGTGCTTTCTCGCTGTAAGGCGCCGACGCCGGTGTGCTGCTTATCGCGCCCACCGGAGAGCACCTCAAGTACATAATCCAGATGCACTTTCCCAAGGAGCAAGCAACAAACAATACTGCAGAGTATGAGGGATTGCTCGCCGGTCTTAGGATCGCGACAGACCTTGGGATTAAGAAGCTCATTGTCAGGGGTGACTCACAGCTTGTCGTCCGCCAAGTAAACAAGAATTATCAGAGTCCGTTGATGGAAGCTTACGTCGGCGAAGTGAGAAAGCTAGAAGAGCACTTTGACGGCCTGCAAATGGAGCACGTTCCGAGAACTCAGAACGCCATTGCTGATGGCCTGTCAAAGTGCGCCGCACTTAAGTTACCTGTGGAACCAGGGACCTTTGTGCTCAAGCTGACTCAACCGTCCGTAACACCATCAACTGGACAAAGCAAGAAGAGGAAGTTGATTCCTGGTGACTACCTGCAGGCAGAGCTTCCCGAAGCCGCTGCCAAGAAGGTCCCCAAGATCAACACCGAAGGCGCTGGTGAGCCAGATACTCCGGCAAGCCCTAGGGTTTGTTCCGTTGAAGCTGAAGCTCCCGGCAAGCTTGTCGTGGGATATCACGCTCCGGCAGAGACACAGCTTCTCGCCGTCGAAGCAGATATTCCCGCAGCAACCTCCAAGATCAACGCCAAGAGTGCCGGTGAGCCAGATGCTCCAGCAAGCCCTAGGGTTTGTTCCGTTGAAGCTGAAGCTCCCGGCAAGCTTGTCGCGGAACGTCAAGCTCCGGCAGAGACACAGTTTCTCGCCGTAGAATTGGACGTTCCCGCAGCAGCAGAGTTGCCTTTAGTCCTTGTTGTCGAGCCACAGGCTCCAACATGGGCGCAGCAGATTGTCCGTTTCCTTCAGGCGGGAGAACTTCCCGAAGAGCAAGAAGAAGCCGAAAGAGTAGCCCGGCAGTCAAGTATGTACCAGTTCGTCGACAAGACGCTGTACAGAAGAAGACTCAACGGTGTGAAATTGAGGTGCATTCCCCGGGAAGACGGACAGAAGCTGTTGGCAGAGATACACAGAGGCATATGTGGTCACCACATTGGCGCAAGAGCACTCGTCGGCAAAGCATTCCGGCAAGGTTTCTTCTGGCCAACAGCCCTCCAGGATGCAACTGCACAAGTAACCAAGTGTGAAGCGTGCCAGTTCCATTCCAAGCAGATACACCAGCCAGCTCAAGCTCTCCAGACGATCCCTTTATCCTGGCCATTTTCGGTCTGGGGGCTCGACATCCTCGGCCCCTTCCCCCGAGCTGTCGGGGGCTTTGAGTACTTATACGTCACAATCGACAAGTTCACAAAGTGGCCGGAGGTGGAACCAGTGAGGAAGGTGACCGCACAGTCAGCCATCAAGTTCTTCAGGTCGATTGTTTGCCGCTTCGGGATCCCTAACCGGATAATCACCGACAACGGCACACAGTTCACGAGCCACGCCTTCATGCAATACATCCAAGATCTCGGCGCCAAAGTCTGCTTCACCTCTGTTGCTCACCCAAGGAGCAACGGTCAAGCGGAGAGGGCAAACGCCGAGGTGCTGCGCGGGCTCAAGACTAGAACTTTCGACAGGCTGCATAAGTGTGGAAGAAACTGGATCAAGGAGCTACCGGTGGTTCTTTGGTCGATCAGAACGACGCCAAATCGAGCCACTGGACAGACACCCTTTGCTCTAGTCTATGGAGCAGAGGCAGTTACCCCCACGGAACTCGTATATGGGTCACCTCGAGTGCTCGCTTATGATGAGCTTGAGCAAGAGCGGCTGCGGCAAGAGGACGCGCTGCTCCTTGAGGAAGATCGTCTCCAGGCTGCTGTGCGAGCTACTCGCTACCAGCAAGCTCTGCGCCGCTACCACAGCCGCAGAGTCAATGCCAGGAGTCTCGAGGAAGGCGACCTTGTTCTTCGGTGCGCTCAGTCCACCAAGAATTCCAACAAGTAGACGCCGAAGTGGGAAGGCCCTTACCGGGTGAGACGAGTCACCAGGCATGGCGCTGTCCGCTTGGGGACCGAAGACGGTATTCCAGTGAGCAACTCCTGGAACATCGAGCATCTTCGCAAGTTTTACCCGTAAGGTGCGGTTGTCGGACCCCGTCCGGCAACCACCTCTCTGTGCAAGTCTTGCCGCTGCTGCATGTAATCCTTTGTACAGAGCCAGGCGCAGACCCTGGCGCAGGAACAGATATCCTCACGGAACTCGTATACGGGTCACCTCGAGTGCTCGCTCATGATGAGCTTGAGCAAGAGCAGCCGCGGCAAGATGACGCACTGCTCCTTGAGGAAGATCGTCTTCAGGCCGCTGTGCGAGCCGTCGCTCCCAGCCCGTGCCAGAAGCTTCGAGGAAGGCGACCTTGTTCTTTGGCGCGTTCAGTCGGCCAAGATCCAAACAAGTCGACGCCGAAGTGAGAAGGCCCTTACCGGGTGAAACGAGTCACCATGCCTGGCGCTGTCCGCCTGGAGACCGAAGATGGCACGCCAGTGAGCAACTCCTGGGACATCGAGCCTCTTCGCAAGTTTCGTTCGTAAGGCGCGGTTGTCGGACCCCGTCCGGCAACCACCTCTCTGTGCAAGTCTTGCCGCTGTTGCATGTAAACCTTTGTACAGAGCCAGGCGCAGACCCTGGCACCAGAAATTGAAGCGCTGCATACCCCGGGGGCTATGGCATGCATGCTAGATTGAGTCTCAGTCTCGTCCTTGGTTAGGGTTGATAGTCCCTAACAGCGGCTAACCCCTAGCTTAGAGGTCGAGTGTCCGTCCCTTTGCTTTTCCTTCATTCGCAGGGCTCGCACGTCCTGGCCAGGCCACCTGGAGGCGAAAAGGAGAAGAAGGGCGTGCCGGCATCTAGGCCCCGGCAAGAACGCCGGGGGCTGCGAATGCCAAGATGTCACCCCCGGCAAGCCAGAGTTGCCGGGGGCTGCAATATCAGATAAGTCTTTTATCCCACTTCATGCATCCTCTTATGGACTGGGGAATGCGAAACCCCGTTTCTTCCCGGAAACTGCCGTGCTCCCCCGACTCTAGGCCCTGGAGCGCGTTCCCGGGGCCAAGTTTGGTCGTAGTCACGGCAGCAGAAGGGATGAAACGAGGAGGCCGCGCCCACCTCGTTCCCACCTCTGTCAAAGGCGTGAGAAAGGTCGAGCGGCGTGGGAAGGCGGCGGGGCTTGTTGTCGGGGAATGGAATGCCTGTCCGAGAGATACCAAGGATTTGCTCCTTGGCGTGGGTCCGACCCGCGAGGCAAATAACCCGGCAAACATCCCCTTTTCATCAAAAAACATCCCATACAGGTACAGTCCATAGAGGATGAAAAACATGAAAGAGAGGATTACAAGATACAGCTAAAGGCCCGAAGGCTTACAATTAAAAAGATAAGGTGCCTGTAATCCTTTTTCCTGTCCCTCTCTTCAGGAGGTAGAACAAGCAGGCGAAAAGGGAAAGGGGCGCCAAGGCGAGCTACAGGTGCCAGAAGACACCAAGAGAACATCCGGGGGGCGGACGGTGATGGCAACGCCAGGAGAAGGGTGCGAAGGAGGGGCGGCAGGACGTCAGCACGCTGTCGAGGGCACCACGCCCTCGTACTCCGACCTGACGGCCTTGTCGCCAGCCCTCTTCCCCTTCCGCGACCTCCCTACACCAGCCGCCCAAGGAGACGCCCCCGGGGAGTTCAAGAAGCCGGCGCCGCGGATGATAGGGTCGCCGGTGCTGCACGAGACGGCGCCCGGCACCTAGTGGGAGCCGCCGTCCTGCCGCCCGCCACCCTCACCATTACTGCCGCTCTCCTCCTCATCACTCTCGCTCGAGGAGGAGCCTTCGCTATCGGAGGAGCTGTCCACGCAGCACTTCGCCCAGGTGCCGAAGCACCCGAAGACCTTGACGGAAAGGAGATCGCCCTCCACCAGCTTAAAATGGAGGGTGAGTCCCCCCGTCAAGCTGTGGATGCGGGCGAACGTCTTCCACCCTTGATCGAGATACATCACACCAGGGGCTGGGAACGCCACGCGGACTCGCGTGCCGCTGATCCCACAGCCCCTCATGTGCAATCTCAGAGTCTCGGGCGGGTCCGACTCCATCACGCCCGCGAACGGAGACGGAAGCCGAAGGCGACGACGAGGCGCCCGGCGCAGCTTGACGAAGAACTCGTAAGGGTTGTCCCCTATATGGACCGCCGCGGGGGGAGGAGCCGCCGGCGGGGGCGAAGCTGGCGCGTCGCCCCCTCCGCCTCTTCCCCGAGCGCCTCGACCTCGTCCTCGACCTCGTCCACGACCTCGCCCCCTCCCTCTTCCCCTTACGGCTGGCTCTGCCACCACGAGTGAGGAAAAGGGGAGGGCACGCTGTCTGGCGGCGACCCTCGCCGCCACCGATGAAGGCCCAGGATTCCCTTTCTCCATGGAGAATGAGAGAAAGGGGAGCAAAAGCTGAAGAAAGGAAGGAGGCGGGAGAGTGCAGGCTTTGGTGCTCCCTTCCCGCTCCTTATAAAGGAGCGAAGTGGGAGCCCAGCCGCCCCACTCAGCGAATCAAAGCACAGGAAGAGCAGGGAGGCGGGCCGACCCGTCCCCTCTGCTCACAACGACCCAGGTTCCCGCTCCCGCCGTCCGCGATCCCAAATGCATGGGAGCCGCATGGCGGAGATGCAAAACTGAGGCGACGGATGGGGCGGCCTCACCCTACCCCGTGATCTCGGGGAGTGGGCGCTTCGGAAATCGTGCACCGGCCCCGTCCAGTAAATGCGCCACGCCCCCGCTCCTACCTCCGTTTGGAGAAGAGGGCGTGGGCTGTTCCCCTTCATCATGGCTTGACGCATGCTCGCGGGGCTTAGCCCCACGCGCGCGCGCCGCCCGCGTCACCCACGACGCCGCGTTCGACGCGCGCCGTTACGGGCGTGCGCGATGGAAGCGGAGAAATATGCGGCGCGACCTAGGCCGCGCGTGCCCGTGGACTGTTTTGGGCCTGGCCCAACAGCGCTCGGCACCGTGTCTAGCCCAGGCCTGGGGGCTCCTGTCGGTGTACTAGAGTAGGGGTACCCTTGTACCCCGAACTTGTGCACGGGCGGTCGTAGCGTCCCGCGGCAAGGCTTGCTAGTTTGCCGCCAAGATTCCTTGTGGTCCCTCTGAAGACCATTCAAGAACAAAGTACTTAAGACAAGACCCCGGCAAGAGGAGCTTGCCGGGAAGAAGGCAAGGCCCCGGCAAGAGGAGCTTGCTGGGAAGGCCATCAGAAGCGTCCCAAGGCCCCGGCAAGAGGCGCTTGACGGGAAGGCCATCCAAGGCATTCCAAGGAACTTGCCGCGGCGCGCTACGCGCCCCGACAAGGCCCAGTGAGCGACAAGCTCCCGGAAGCGACAAGTTGACGGCTGCGGCAAGGCGCTTGCCGCGGCAAGCTCCCACTCCACGCCCGCGCTCCAGCACATCCACCCACGTGTCGCTCCGGGGCCCCTCCCAAGCGCACGTGGCAGGAGGCTGTGCAGCTAGGGGCGTGCGGTGGCACGCAGGCGCTGACAAGACAACCATCGTGGCAAGACGGTGGCGTCCCTAGCGGTCCCTTTCGGTGCTGTCTAGGCAACACAGACGGGCATTTAATGCCCTTGTCCCCTGCCGTCAGGGTTAGGTATGATAAGGCTGTAGCAGCTAGCTGTGCCTACTACAGCACCTAGCTGTGCCTACCCACGGCACCCTTTCCATTTTTGCCCTTGGCCCCCGTTGCTCCATGTCGGTAACCCCTTGAGTATAAAAGGAGGCCCGTGTGCAACGTAGAGGGGGTCGGCCACCTGGAGAGCCCTCGCGAGGTTCAGCAATTCCACACACTCACGCTCGCTCCCGAGCTAGAAATCAATACCAATCCACAAAGCAGGAGTAGGGTTTTACGCATCCTTGCGGCCCGAACCTAGGTAGATCGCTCGCGTGCTTCACCTCGATTTACTCCTCGCACGACCAACCGCCCGCTTGCTTCGCCTCGATCTGCTCTTTGCGCAACCTCCGCCCCCCGCCGAACCAAAAGGGACCCGGTTCGCCGGTCCCATAGGTGCCCGTGGATCAGAAACCCCGGCAGAATTAGATCAGATTTGAATTCAAACTTCATTTGATCATAACTTGAGTTGATTCTTTTTGCAAATCGAAGCTCTTGACCTAAACATTCTAATAAGGCCAAATTCACATAATTTTGGTACTGTTAGAAATTGTTTTATGTTGCAGGAGTTATTTGCTTGGTTTTGATGTTTCCGAATCGTCTTCTCCGTTCTTTCTGATCTTTTGAGTGATTGCTTATGTGTGGTTACTATTGCTTGATTACGATAGATTGACCGGAGTGTGACGAGTAGATCTATCAAGAGTTTTGAGTGCGAATCATCTTCATCAACATTGCAGGCAAGTTCACACCTTGATCATATTCCTTCCATACCCAGTTTTTTTGCATTAGATCAATCTTCACACATTGCATGATTAGGATCTAATTAAACTGTGGAATGGGAAGTAGATGAGGTAGTACCTATTACCCGTTTATTATCAAACCTTTGGGAGTTACTTCTATGTTTGCTTATTATGCCATGCTATGCTAGTAGACGTGGATTGGGTTTTGAGAGTATCCATGACAGATGTGAGATTGTTAATTAATGGTTTACTTAAGGTGGCAACTTAAACACACATCTGGGTGGATTGAGGCACCTGGTTATTCTAGGATTGCCTGTCTAGGCACCTGGGTAACCCAGGACTTGCCTGTTTTCTTGGACCGCCACCCAGGCTCAAAGGGATCATGAGATTTTTCAAACTAGAAACTTCCGTGTGCAGCCACAAGCCATTATGGGCTCTGGCATAGTTGATTAAGTTGTGCGAACTCTTAAAGTGGTAGACTAGCAGATATAGGGGATGTAGGTGGTACGGTCTACCCGATTGTAAGGTGCTAGCACTTCTGAAAGACTATGTCTCGGTCAACCGTTTCTCAAACACCCTGTAGTGCGAGAAACCAAATGGAGGCGATCAAGTCTTGTGGGGAAAAGTGCGCAAACCTCTGCAGAGTGTAATAAACTAATCATGATTAGCCGTGTCCCCGGTTATGGAGATCTTGAGTATCTAGTTCTTGGATCATCCTGTTGATCTCATCACGTTACTTTAAATGAATATTGTTGGGTTTAATGATGTTACTTAATTAGGATTGAGAATGCTGTCAACCATTCTCAATGTTTAACAACCACCATGATAGTAATTAATCTTATTCCTTTGCAGTAGGGAAAAATTGGCTTTACGCAAAAACCTTATAACCATAGAGCTTTTCCACCAGCCAAATATGCATGTAGTGATAGCCTTTATTCATCATTCTCTATGGTGTGAATTTGCCAGTACATTCAATGTACTGACCCTCTGTGGCTGCAACGTCTCATGTTGCAGGATTATCTTATGACGAGTAAGTGATACGTTAGGGTTACGATTTCTACACTCAACTTTGCCGTTGGTGTTGATGGGAATCCACAACCTTGTTACTTCCGCTATTTTGGATTGAGGTAATAGTATTTACGTTACTTTATACATGTGATTTACCTCTGTTATAAATCCTTCGAGTACTGTGTGTGTCAGCATACCGATCCAGGGATGACACTTAAGCACAGAGACTTGATCCATTCGGGTCAGGTCGCTACAGCCTTCCGCCTCCTCCTCCTGTGAGATCTGCCAGCAATGCAGTGGTCAAGCATAATCCCAAGTATGCCAAGGTAAACATGATGAACGCAGTTCAGGCAGAGGATTCTTCAGAAGTGATCATGGGTAACCTTCTAGTTAACTCCATTCCTACTAATGTTCTGTTTGATACTGGTGCATCGCATTGTTTCATGTCAAGAACGTTTTTTGCCAAGAATGAATTCACTTCTTCACATTTGGGTAAATCCATGGATATCGTTTCTCTGGGTAAACGGTTGAGTGCCGGTTTGGTGGTTCCGGATGTTTCTATCAAGATGGGAGACTATAGATTTGTGTCTTCTCCAATGGTCCTTGGTGACTCAGATATTGATCTAATTCTCGGGATGGACTAGCTTTCTAAGCACAAGGCTCGGCATGATTGTGCTGCTAGGCATATTCAATTGACACACTCGTCTGAGGATGTGATCATCTATGCCGCTCGTGATGAAACCATTCGATTGTTTTCTCTCAATGAGAAGGGCGAGTTGAATGCCATCTCTTAGATTCCAATCGTTTGTGAATATCAAGACATCTTTCCAGAAGAGCTTCCAGGAATGCCACCTCACCGGCCAGTTGAATTCGTCATCGATCTTGAGCCATGCACGAAACCTGTTTGCAAATGCCCTTACAAGATTGGACCAAAGGAATTGAAGGAATTGAAGAAACATCTCGATGAACAAGAGCGTCCAGGTATGATCAGACCGAGTTCATCTCCATGGGGTTGTGGTGTTCTTTTTGTCTAGAAGAAGGATGGTACGGACCGACTTTGACTATCGCCCATTGAACAAGAAGACAATAAAGAACAAGTACCCACTTCCCAACATCAATGAGCTTTTCTAGCAACTTAAGGGTGCCCAAGTATTCTCCAAGCTTAACCTCCGTATGGGCTCTCATCAGATTCGCATTCATGAACAAGATATCCCCAAGACAGCATTCAGAACAAGCTATGGTTCTTATGAATATATTGTCATGTCTTTCGGCCTTGTCAATGCTCCTCCATCATTCTCTCGCATGATGAACAACTTCATCTTCAACCCTTACAAAAATGATTTCGTCTTGGTGTATCTCGATGATATTTTGGTCTTTTCAATGAACAACGAGGATCATGCCAAGCATTTGAGATTCGTACTCGACAAACTCAGAGAACATCAATTCTATGTGAAGTTTTCCAAGTGTGAGTTTTGGCTTGATGAGGTTCTCTACCTTGGGCATATCATCTCCGCCAAGGGCATCGTGATTAATCCTTAGAAGGTGTCTGCAATTGTGAATTGGGAACCGCCTCAAAATGTGAAGCATCTCCGCAATTTCCTTGGGCTTGCAAGCTATTGTCGAAGATTCATTGAGAATTTCTCTAAGATTGCAGAGCCTCTTTCCAACCTCCTCCAAAAGCATGTCAAGTATCTCTAGATGCCTAAATGTGACATTGCTTTCAACACCATCAAAGAGAAGATGGTCACAGCTCCTGTCTTGACTCCTCCTGATGAATCCAAACCATTTGAGGTTTTCTGTGATGCTTCCCGGCATGGTCTCGGTGCTGTGTTAATGCAAGAGAAGAAAGTTGTGGCCTATACCTCTTGCCAATTGAAGCCCAACGAAAAGAACTACCCCACTCATGATCTCGAGTTGGCGGCAGTTGTCCATGCTATATTAACATGGAGACATCTCTTGTTGGGAAGGAAAGTGGGCATCTTCACTGATCATAAGAGCCTCAAGTACATCTCCACTCAGCCCAACCTCAACCTCAGGCAGACTCGTTGGGACGAAATGATTCAAGAGTATAATCCAAGTATTGAATATACTCCAGGCAAGGCCAATGTCATTGCAGATGCTTTGAGTAGGAAGGCTTACTGCAACAGTTTAATTCTCAAGCCCTTCCAACCAGACCTTTGTGAAGCTTTCCGCAAACCAAATCTCCAAGTTATTCCTCAAGGCTTTCTTGCCAACCTCCAAGTCTCTCCTACTTTGGAAGATCAGATTCGTGAGGCACAACTTCTTGATGCAATGGTAAATAAGGTGAAAAATGGGATTGTCAAGAGTCAACCCAAATACAAGTGATGTCGCCTTGATGACCAAGATACTCTATTCTTGGAGGATTGAATTGTGGTTCCTAAGGGTGATCTACATAGAGTCATTATGAATGAGGCTCACAATTCCCTTATATCCATTCATCCTGGAAGTACAAAGATGTACCATGACCTCAAGCAGTCGTATTGGTAGACTCGAATGAAGCGAGAAATCGCTCAGTTCGTGAATGAATGTATGCCTGCAGAAGGGTGAAAGCAGAACACGAACGGCCAGCTGGTCTCCTCCAACCTCTTGCCATTCCAGAATGGAAGTTTGACCATATTGAGATGGACTTCGTGACTGGATTTCCCAAGTCCAAGCGTGGAAATGATGCTATCTTTGTCGTCATCGACAAGCTTACTAAAGTGGCTCATTTCCTTCCAATCAAAGAATCTATCATGACAGCTTAGTTGACAGAGCTATACACCTCCAGGATTGTCTCTTTGCATGGCATCCCGCAATTGATATATTCAGATCGTGGAAGCATCTTTACTTCTAAGTTCTGGGATTCCTTCCAGAAGGCCATGGGCACCAACATTCGCTTCAGCACAGCCTTCCATCCTCAAACTAGTGGCCAAGTCGTGTGAGTAAATCAAATTCACTACTAGGAAAAAGCCTAGTAGTAGCGCGGGTTAAAAGCTAGTAGTAGCGCGGGTGCCTGCGCTACTACTACGGCGCTACAGCTAACTAGTAGTAGTAGCGCGGTGCATCCCATGCTACTAGTACGTGTGTTAGTAGTAGCGCATGTCTGTGACCCATGCTACTACTATTAATTTGAAAAACCAAAAAGAAATCTCGACCCCATGACGCGCGCACGTTGGCCGGGAGCAGGGAGATCTCGTCCATGACGCGTGCCTCGTGGAAGCCGTCGAGGACGGCCGCGGAGGCCAGCCCGGCGTGGGCCAGGAGCTGGAGGACCTGCATCTTGGCATCATGCGTGGGGAGCAGCACCTCGCGGCGGCCGTCGCCGTTGAGGTCGGCTACGAGTGGCGGCAGGAGGCGGTCCACGTCTTCCGGAACGAGAAGTCACCCTCGTGCTGCCGGAGGAGGAGGGGGATGGGTCAGCTAGTGTTCTGGATCGAATCAGAGAGGGGGATGGAGGGCTGACCTGGTGCAAGAAGAAGACGGTGAAGGCGGCGAGGAGGAGGATGCCGTGGTCGCGCTTCCGCATCTTGGCGGCGGCAAGGAGCTCCGACGACTGCCCACCGAAGGGATCTCGAAGAGGGAGGGGGCGAAGAAAGCAGAGTGTACCAGCGGCAGCCACCGCTGGAGTATGAGGGAGAGACGAGGAAAGTGAGAGAGGGGGAAAGTGAGGGAGAGAGGAGGGATTCGGCTAAGGGTACGGAGATTTCACCTACCTCGTACTTAGTAGTAGCGAGGGGTGTAAAACAGCGCTACTACTATCAACTTAGTAGTAGCGTGGGTTTGTACCCCTCGCTACTACTATGGCATGTCCCGGGAGGGCACGGTAGAGATCGCTTAGTAGTAGTGAGGGTTAAAAACCCGCGCTACTAGTATCAACTTAGTAGTAGCGAGGGTTAAAAACCCGCGCTACTAGTAAGTAGCAGTAGCGAGGGTTATAAACCCTCGCTACTAGTAAGCGTCTGTCTATAAGCTTTTCCCTAGTAGTGATTCTTGAAGATATGCTCAGGGCTTGTGTCATTTCCTTCGGTATGAATTGGGAAGATTGTCTTCCATATGCCGAGTTCTCCTACAACAAAAGCTTCCAAGTGAGTTCGGGCAAGGCCCCATTCGAGATTCTCTATGGCGGAAAGTGTCGTACTCCTCTTAATTGGTCAGAGACTGGTGAACGCCAACATCTTGGCAATGACTTAATCACAGAAGCTGAAGAAATGTGTAAAGTCATCCGTGAAAATCTCAAAGTCGCGCAATCGCGCCAGAAGAGTTACTATGATAGCAAGCATCATGACTTGGCTTTCGAGATTGGAGACCATGTCTACCTCCGTGTCTCTCCAATGAAAGGTACTCGTCGCTTCGGTATCAAAGGAAAGCTTGCTCCTAGATACGTGGGTCCTTTCAAGATCATTGGCAAAAGAGGCGATCTCGCTTATCAACTTGAGCTTCCGTCCAACTTCGCAAACGTGCATGATGTGTTTCACATGTTACAGCTTCGCAAGTGCTTCAAGACACCTGAGCGCACCATAAACTTCGAAGAGATTGATCTCTAAGAAGACCTGTCTTATCATGAGCATCCCGTTGCTATTCTTGAAGAAACTAAGCGCAAGACTCGCAACAAGTCTATCAAGTTCCTGAAAGTGAAGTGGTCACACCATTCTGACTGAGAAGCCACCTGGGAATGCGCGGACCACCTCCGTTCCGAATATTCGGAGTTCTTTCAGTCCTAGATCTCGGGACGAGATCCTTTCGTAGTGGTGGAGTGTTGTAACACCTCGGATGTAACTTACCATATTTGTAACACCGACATTGCCTTTTCCGGCATTAAGTTATGATATTCCCTTCGTGATTGGGTTTTGGTCTTTGTTTTGCATTTTTTTTCATGTCATGCATTTCATATCATGTCGTCATGTGCATCTCATTTGCATACGTGTTCGTCTCATGCATCCGAGCATTTTCCCCGTTGTCCGTTTTGCAATCTGACACTCCTATGTCCTCCGTCGTCCCCCTCTTGTCTCTTTTTGTGAGCGGGTGTTAAACATTCTTGGAATGGACCGAGATTTTCCAAGTAGCCTTGGTACACCACCGGTAGACCGCCTGTCAAATTTCGCATCATTTCGACTCCGTTTAATACTCCAACGGTTAACCGGGGAACTGTAAAGGCCTCGTGTGTGTTGCAGCCCAACACCCCTCCAAAATGGCCTAATAAACCCTCCAAACCCCTTCCATGTCCTCCGCCGTCGGATCACGATCGTGTGGCCGAAAACTACACTCCATTTGGACACTCCTACCTCCTCCTAGGAATAAATATATGCACCCCTCCTCCAAATTCGCGGATGAAACCCTAAAAATCCTCCCATCACGCCGCTGGACAATTACGCCGCCGCTGGACGCGTCCGCCTCTGCCGCCCGCGCCAATCAGCGAGCAACACGTGTCCTGCCGCCACCGCCATCCACCGTGGCCCGGCGAGCCCGGAACGGGCCTGGCCGGCCCATCGCCGCCGCCACACCCCGCGCGCCCCCGCGCCGGGTTAGCGCATCACCCCGCCGCCGCCGCCGCCCGGGAAGCTCGCCGCCCTTCCCCGCCCGCCGTCCTGCCACCATCATCTTGCCGCGCCACCTCGCCACCGAGCCAGTCGCCTCGGCTGCCGCCGCAGACCTCGCCGCTCCGCCGTTCCGCGGCCAGATCCGGTCTGCCTCCAGATCCACCTCCTTTCCGGCCATCTCTCCCTCTCCGGCGAGTTTTTCAGTGAAGATCTGGCCGCCTCGATCCGTGCGCCACTGGAACCCTAGATCTGGAGGTCTATTTTTCATCCGTGTTTTCCCTATTAAATTTTAAGCCCCTGTTCATCACGCCATAACTCCATTACCGTAGCTCCGTTTCATGCGCATGATATATCAAAATGTTCATCATGATGTCCTCTTCATTTTGTTCCATTGTGGCATGCTAGTTTGAGTCCATCTTGATGCCCTAATCGTGGATACAAGAGTGCTATAAATTGTTAGGTGCTGATTCTTATCTGAGTATGGGGAATTGTCATTTTTGCTACATTTGTTGTGTGCTGCATTTGGGCATGAGCTCTACATGTATTTTGATATATGCCATGCCATCTTTACATGGGTGTTTTACATGTATTTTTGTGATCAATGTGGTGACTAGCACAAGCATGCAAAGTAGCCTTCGTGATATTGCTGATTTCAGGGACTTAGGATTTTGCTAAGTCCTTGCTCTGCTGTTATTTTTATGCCATGTAGCCATGATGCTACAGTGATATCCATGCTTGTTTTGAGTTGCTTCAGTAAGGATAATTTTGACATATGGTTGTTCTCTATCCATCCATGCCCCTGTTTGCAATTATGGAGTTCCCTAGCATGTCTTACTCTTGCTCGACTTTTGCTATAAAATGTTCCTAGCAGATTGTTTACATGTTAATCAATTTTGCCATGGTTGTTGTAGTTGATCCATGCATGATATGAACTTTCTCTTGCCTTGGTTAGCTTCTTGAACATGGCATCTTGTTGATGTTATGCCTATCTTGTCATGCATTGCCTTGTGCTGAGTGAATCAAGTTGGCAAAGATGCCTTCATAAATCTATTATGCCATGCTCAGTTTTCTGTTGTTTGAATCTGTTAACGAAACTTGCTATGTTTACATGGGTGCCATTTTATCTTATGTGCCTTTTTGGCTTATGGTCAGTAAGGTACTTTTGTTCTATGCATTTATTATATTCATGCACTGCCTTGTTTTGCTATGATATTTTCCTGTAGCATGTTGTTTGCTTGCTCTAAACATTGCTTCCTGATATTATTCCTGGCATGTTAGTATTTTCACCACGTCTGTGAAGCTAATATCTTTTGCACTTTTCCCATGCTTATGTGAACCTACTATTGTATCATTTAGCCATAGATCAGTGTTCATATTTTGTCAAGCATCTTGAGTAGATCACTGCCATGTGCTTTGTTGATATGTTGGAGCGCAGTAGCTTAGTTTCATGTTGCATTCTAGATGGCATCGTCCTGTTAATTGCAGAATTGTGCCATTATTGTTTTGCTTGCCATTTGCTAACCGTGCATCCGATTCCGGTGATCTTTATATCGATTTTGACCGAAATCATCTCATCTTTCTAGAGGCACACTTGGTTTGCCAAGTTGATGCCTGATTCAATCTTTCCCTCCCGAAGCACGCACATGCTTTGCATATCACATCTCGCATATCATGCCATGTTTTGCATCATGTTGCTTGCGCATTGCACCGTGGTTGATTGTTGTTTCCTTTGCTTGTGTTCTTGCTTGGGGTAGAGCCGGGAGACGAGTACGTGATCGAGCAACCCGTTGAGTATGCTAACGAGGATCAAGCTTTTCGTTAACTCTGAGAACTTTGTAGGCAAGATGACCTTACCCTCGAAATCACTTCTATCTTTGCTTGCTAATTGTTCACTCTATTACTATGCCACGATACCTACCACTTGCTATATAATGCCTCCCATATTTTCATGTCAAGCCTCTAACCCACCTTTCCTAGCAAACTGTTGTTTGGCTATGTTACCGCTTTGCTCAGCCCCTCTTATAGCGTTGCTAGTTGCAGGTGAAGAGGGAGTTTGTTCCTTGTTGGAACATGGTTATTGTTGGGGTATCATTATTATATCTTGTTTACTTTTATGCATCTATATACTTGGTAAAGGGTGGAAGGTCGGCCTTATGCCTGGTGTTTTGTTCCACTCTTGCCGCCCTAGTTTTCCTTCGTACCAGTGTTATGTTCCCTGATTTTGCGTTCCTTACGCGGTTGGGTGTTATGGGAACCCCTTGACAGTTCACCTTGAATAAAACTCCTCCAGCAAGGCCCAACCTTGGATTTACCATTTGCCTACCTACCACCATATACCTTCTCTTGGGTTCTGCAGACTCAAGGGTCATCTTTATTTTAAACCACCCCCGTGGGCCAGTGCTCCTCTGAGTGTTGGTCCGAAACGGGCAGCCTGCGGGGCCACCTCAGGGTAACTCGAGGGTTGGTTTTACTCGTAGCTTGACCTATCCGGTGTGCCCTAGGAACGATATACGTTCGACTCCTATCGGGATTTGTCGGCACATCAGGCGGCTTTGCTGGTCTCGTTTTACCATTGTCGAAATGTCTTTTAACCGGGATTCCGACACTGATCGGGTCTTCCCGCGAGAAGGAATATCCTTCGTTGACCGTGAGAGCTTGTGATGGGCTAAGTTGGGACACCCCTGCAGGGTTTTGAACTTTCGAAAGCCGTGCCCACGGTTATGGGAAGATGATCAGGCCCCACAAGATGGCGTTTCTGGGCCTGCGGAGGCCATGATGGGTGACCAAGCTCTTGAGGTCCCCCCACCTCGGGAGGCGCCATGACCTCCGAAGGCCACATGCTCCACCGATGCTGCCGCCCTCGTGGATCACCCGGTATACTTCGTCAGCATGGTGTTATGGGACGCAAGAGCACGATACCCCATGCCACAGAAGCTCTTGCTCGCGCTCCTAGTGGCCTCACGTAAACTGCATCATTACTTCCAAGGCGACCCGATCAAGGTCGTCTCGGCCTACCCACTGGAGAGGGTGCTCTGGAGCCCAATGCTGCGGGAAGAGTCGTTGAGTGGAACATCGAACTACAAGCATTTCAGCTGGAGTTCAGCACAACTAGGGTCATCAAGGGAGCCGCCCTCCCCGACTTCGTAGCAGAATGGACCGTCGCTCCAGAGCCCGATGCAAGCGAGAGCTGATCCCTCTCGCCAGGAAATGAAGCGCCAGACGGCTGGGTCATGTACTTTGACGGCGCCTTTGGACGCCAAGGTGCGGGGGTTGGCGCCGTGCTCAGCTGACCCACCCAAGACAAGCTCTACTATGTCGTGCAACTCTGCTTGCAGTGGGGGGAGAAGGTCCCCAACAATATTGCGGAATACGAGGGGTTGATCACCGACCTCGAGGTTTGCGGCGGCCTTGTGAGTAAAATGCCTCACAATCAAGGGTGACTCTCAGCTCCTCGTCAACTTTTCCAACAAATTGTATGAGCCGAGGGACGAGCACATGGAGGCATACCTCGCGGAGGTGCGCAAGATGGAGAAGCAATTTCTGGGCCTGGAGCTGCAGCACGTGCCTCGCGGCACGAACAAGGAGGCTGACGACATCGCCAAGAGGGCGTCCAAGCATCAGCCACAGGAGCCTAGCGTCTTCGAGGAGCAACTCTTCAAACCTTTCACGGCCCCTTCGGATGCGGGGTCCGTGCCGCCTCGAGAGGAGCTTCCTCCGCCACCAACCTCAGGAGCCCCGGCCTGCGGCCCGACTTCAGGAGCGCACCTGCTCCTCACGCTCGAACCTCAGGAGGGGTGATGGACTGAAGAGTTTAGGGTGTACCTGGGACAAGGTATACTATCGGAGAAGGAGGATAATGTGGAGCGCGTGGCCCGGTAGGCTACAACATACCGCATCCAGGATGATGAACTATACAGAAAATGACCAAACGATGTTTCCTTGCGATGCATTTCCAGGAAGCAGAGGTGCGAGCTACTAGCAGACATACACGGCGGAGATTGCGGACATCACTCATCATCGCGCACCCTGGAGGGCAAGGCGTTCCGCAGCGGGTTCAACTGGCCCACGACACTCAATGACACAACCGAGCTGGTGAGATCCTATGAGGCCTGGCAGTTCCATGCCAAGCAAATCCACCAGCCAGTTCAAGGCCTCTAGACTATCCCACTCTCCTAGCCATTCACGTTCTGGCGGCTGGTTATCCTGGGTCCTTTCCCTTGAGCGCCTGGGGGCTACTGCTACCTCTACGTCGCCATCGACAAGTTCACCTAATAGGCGGAGGTGGAAGCCGTCCGCGCCATCCCAGCCGGGTCCGCGGTCAAGTTCATCAAGGGCCTCATGAGCCGGTTTGGGGTCCCTAACCGCATCATCACTGACAACGGCTCGTAGTTCACTAGCAATCTCTTCAAGACATATTGTGCTAACCTTGGAACGTATATTTTCTACGCTTCGATGGCACACCCAAGGAGCAGTGGCCAAGCCGAGCGCGCCAACGCAGAAGTCTTGAGAGGCCTCAAGACCAGGACCTTCAAGAAGAAGCTCGAATCCTGCAACAGGGGCTGGCATGACGAGCTCCAGTCCGTGTTGTGGTCCATCCGCAACACCACCACAAAGCCAATAGGCAAGACCCCGTTCTTCCTCATCCACGGAGCAGAAGCGGTTCTCCCTCACGAGGTCTGGCATCGCTCCACGCGAGCCCTAGCTTTTGATGAGACGTATCAGGACGCCATGCGGGGGATGGACCTTGTGTTGGGGGAGGAACGCCGCCGCCAAGCCTCGCTCTGAGCGGCAAGGTACCAGTAGGTGCTGCGACGGTATCACTGCCGTAGTGTCCGCTCCAGGATGCTCGAAGTGGGCGATCTCGTCCTGAGGCAAGTTCTCTTCAGGGAAGGGCTGGATAAGCTCTCGTCCATGTGGGAGGGCCCGTTTAGGATTGCCCGCATCTATAGGCCTAGCGCCGCGCGCCTGGAGATGCAGGACGGGACCCCCATCCAGAACGCCTGGAACACCCAGCACCTCTGGAAGTTCTAACCATGAAGCAAGGCCCAGTGCCTGTGAACGTCTCTGGCCGTGACACTCTCACGTAATAATGAGTGGGGCTGTACACGCCCTGGAGTCTCCGGAGTGCCGCCCTCGGGCCTCGGGGGCTACCTCCCACGTCCTAGTGGTAGCACTTAGCTCCGCGCTAGTGAGAAGACTAGACTAGGTGCCGGATGCGACTGTTCATTTACTTTCTGTAGTTCGTATGCAACTTTTTAATGAAATTTGAAGTTTTGGCATTTCTCGATTGCTCGGTTGAACCCTTTATTTTCTCAACTTCTTCGCTCGGTTCTTTGTTTCGCGCCAGGGAGGGCGGTAGTTGCCCGACGCTCTCCCTCGCGTGCCTCACGCGGGGGCTGGGCAGGTGTGTGCGTGCGCTGGGCTAACCTAAGCCACATACATGCCTCACCAAAGCCCTGTCGCTCTAGAGCTTCGGCTCCCCTGACCTTCGCGAGGCACCCTCGATTGAGCTCGCGGGTGGCGCACCCCTCTAAGTCTATGCCCCACGGGTACCGCGACGTGGCGTGCTAGGCCATGATCATGAGGCCTCGCGCAAGGAAGGACAAGGCACCCGACGGGCGTCCTAACAATTTCTGCAACACTGTGGCACCTCCCGAGGTCAATGGCTCCCGAGCCAGCAACAAGGAGGGCTCACCAGGTGCCAGAGGGCACGCCCTCAAGAGACAGGAAATTACCCTGGGCGCATCCAGCTAAGTATCCCTCTCTGTCTACATGAAGCACGAATGCCATAACACAACACAGGAACAATAAACATAACACAAGTGGCATGAAAATTATAGTTCACTACACACCCTCGCAGGGCCCCATACTTGTTTCTTTTAATGCAGGAGGAAAGGAAAGGACAAGAAAAAGCGGCTCCTATGGCACGGCTACACACGAGGATGCCCCCCCCCCCCCCCGGTCTCAGCCGGAGCCCTCCTCACGCTTCACTGGGGTGCAGTGATGGGATGACCCTCCACTGTCCTCGAAGTGAGCCCGACGACGTGGCTGCTGGTCGTAGCCGCCACTGCAGGAGCTTTCGCCAGAGGAGGAGCTACCATTGCCTAATGAGCCACGACCATCGTCGGGGGCGAGTCCACCCTCGTCCTCATCACGGCCGTCACCAAGGCCGAGCACCTCGTCACCCTCGCTGTCTTCAGGGCAGGACCCGGCGCGGCGACCATCTTCCCCGAACACCCACACGAAGAGGGTCATGACATCATTGTACTTCAAGTGGAGGGTGCACCGCGTGATCAGACCGCGCGCACGGGCAAACATCTGCCACCCACGAGCCAGGGCTACATTGCCCGTGACCGAGACCTCCACCGCAACCCACGAAGCCTTGCTGCTGCAGCCGTTGGGCTGCAGCTAGAGGCCGCCAGGACCCATGGCCGGCAGCTCACTAGCAAAGGAGCGCGGAAGCTGAAGCCAGGTGCCTGCCGGGTTCTCCGACCACACGACGAAGTCCGGCAGCACCTCCGCCGAATGGAAGGGCGGCCGGGGAGGTCGGGTGACCATGGGGCGCCTCCCTTCATGGGCAGGACTGCCGTTCCTTGAGTGACTCCCACCGCGCGAGGAGATGTGGCCGCGGCCGCCAGGAATGGCACCAGACCCCGAATAAGTTCGCCCGCGCCCCCAAGGGGCCACGGCAGGGGTCATAGCATGCTTGCGGGGCGGCCATGACCCTGCTTAGGCGGTGGAGAGTCGGGCCCCTCCTGGCGTTCCTTCTCCTTCTCCGCGGCCGTGAATCTCTTCCTCAGCGCCATGGGTGTTGCAGCAAGACAGCGGAGCAAAGAGGAAGAAGAGGAAGCAAGCGGGATGGAGGAAGAGATGAGCAATGGGGCCTCCGCCCCTCTCCTCATTTATAGCAAGAGGGAGGCCAACCGCCAGCCTCCACGATCGAAGGTAATGATGGTTTTCTTCTGCATGCAGCAGGGTCTCGTCAAGTCGGGCAGTTGCCGAGGCAGTGTGGGGAAGCGGTGACACCCACGATCTATCAGTCGCCATGCATCAATCAAGGCCGCAGGCCATTGGGGCCCGTGGTGCTCCGCACTTTCCCTTTGGCTTCACTTTGAAGCCAAGTCCGAGCACGCCTTGGGCCCAAGGGAAACTCTCGACGTCCTGGGAACGGGGGTACCCAGATCTGCCTGCCTGCGTCCCAGGGCGTGGCTCCACCAACGGCCTGGTACGGCCCATCTTCATCAGCAACCACTCAAGACCCTCACGAGGTGGACGACACCAAGACCTCCCCAGGGGTGGCTTCACTAGGCTGACTCTTGAGGAGCGGACATATCTATGCAAGGGGCACCTCGTGAGGTACGCGTGACATGAGGCATGATGACCAAGGCTAGGCGGGCGCCAGCAGGCGCAGAGTGCCAGTTTGCTCTTTGGTGCTAAGGAAGCAGGCGCAGGCGACGAGTCCCGAGGCATTAGGCAAAGGTTTCCATATCGATGCAACAAGACCAAGATCAGCAGGACGGCAGGAAGGATGTCACTGCGGAGCCCACAGCGGCGTCACCAGCAGAACCTTTGGCAGGCGAAGACCACCTTTTGTCAGGATAACTTGTACTAGTTGTCTGCCTTCAAAACTGGCCGTTGTGTGATCCCTTGCCACCTAACATTTGGGAAGAGGACCAGGGTCTCTATAAATCGGGATAGCCACCACCATAGCAAGGGACGGAACATTCGGACCATCCCCAAATACACCAGCTCATCGAGCTCAAGAACACCTCTGCTCAGGAGGCTGTTCATCCACTATACTAGTTCATCCTTAGCCCACAAGGCAATCCACCACACCACACTAGAGTAGGGTATTACACCACAACGATGGCCCGAACCAGTATAAACTCTCGTGTCTCTTGTTCCTTGGGTTCGGCGAGCTAGGCCTTGAGATCGTTGCGAGAGCGAGTTAGGGAGAGATCTTTGTGCGCACCCCAGTATTAGAACCTCAAGGGTTTGCTGGAACCCATAATCCAAAACTATAGCCTACTTTCAAGTTTAAATTAGGTACAATTTTAAATGGCAGCAATTAAATTAGGGCGAAATTACAGTGTGCACATCATTACGGTGCACACGGTTAATAAAGTACAACATCTGCGATATACATCATACTCCGACACGGTCACGGAGAGGAAACGTGTGTAACAATGCACACAGTTGCCGTTTGCAAAGCGTGTGTGATGTCAGACACTATCACATACGGTGCAGGAAAACTAAATGTGTGTGATTGTCTACCTATCGTACATAGTTTATAATCATGAACTATTTGTGATGTTCTAGGCATCGTAAACGTAGAGCCAGTTTGGTACGTACCTAGAAAGCTCCTGTGCCTGGAATCTGCCTGGTTTTAGGTAAACCACAAAACTCCGACTGCGATGTCAATGCGAGCACTAACGAGTAGCAAGGATGAAGCATTTGGGATATCCGAGATATTGGGAATGGTTATATATGGACAACTATATGTACCAAGGCCCCCTATCCCCGACGGTTTCTGGGTCATGTGGGAAGGACCTCCTATAGCCCACACTCACTTGGCGACGGTTCCAAATGTCGTCGCGGAAAGGGGTTATAAAGCATTTGTATAGCACCGACACGCACCAGTGAATATTGATATTACCTTTAGCTCCTTGTGGGTTCGACACTCCATACTTATGACTTCCACCTTTGGAAATTGCTACGATGATTCCTTGCACTTGGGGATTATCACTTGTGCTTTGACACTGTGAAGGACGCACAAGGATATGCTTTCAATGTAATATCCTTCCCTTTTGAGAACCCTCAAACCATGAGCATGAATATTGTGGATCCTATGCCATGTGTTGCTTGCACCCTGACATAATGCACACATGCTAGCGATCTTGCTTCGACTTTGCCACATTGCCATGCCTCATGACATATATACCTTGTGTGCTGTATCCATTTCTTGGATTACTCATTACTATCATATGCTTCGTTGCAACAATGTCATTTCTTCACATATGCCATGTCGCATTGCTTGCCACATGTTTGACTTGA
The DNA here is from genome assembly GCF_003073215.2 of Triticum urartu. NCBI lineage: Eukaryota > Viridiplantae > Streptophyta > Magnoliopsida > Poales > Poaceae > Triticum > Triticum urartu. Next base: position 365,267,708 of record NC_053025.1, on the reverse strand, counting down.
TTGCCTCACACGTGATGACCTATTTATCCTTCTATTGTGTTGAGTGCCACACTATTTTCACTACACCATATGCACATTATGCTTGGGTTGTCTTGCACATAATCCATGTGTCTAGAAACTTCATTCTATTTGGTGTTGTGAATGACACATATGCATACCATAGACCATTCGTTGAGCGGATTATGCATGTTTTCTATGACCATGAGGTAGATGCTTATTCTCTTGTAATACATATTTGCATCACTACCTCATGATTACACACTTGCCCCCATGATATCTTTGCTTGTGCTTGATTGATATGCTTACATGCCATGTCACAATCCTTTGTCACACCATATGCTTTGCATGCTGACGACACTTGTTTGGTGAATTACTGCTTGAATGCTTGGCTTTGCACTAACACTAACCACATTTCTTTTTCCAAGTGTTTTCTGACGCCCCAAGACCGATGCTCAAGAAGATTTCCATAGGTTCTGGGTTTCTCCATGTGTTTCATTCTTGCTTGCCCCTTTTATTTTGCATTGCATCATGTCATCATGTCATAAATCTTTTGCATCCCAACTAAATAATTTGTGTGGATCTTTGATCCATTTAAATTGAGGGGAGAGTGACTTCTCTTTATAACATTATCCTCCTAATATTTAGGTAGCTATTATAAATATTCCATTAATTTGGAACCATCGTAACACACATGCAAATAATTCCCATGTCTATTCCTCTTCGAGTTTGACCTCCAAACCTTGACAATATCTCTCATCTCTTTTATCGAGGCTCCCCCTAAAACCTCAACATTTTTGAACACTTCTATAACCAAGCCCCAGTTCAAACCCATTTGAATTAAATTCAAATGAGTTTGAATGACATCTTTCAATCACGTCTCTCCTATTTTTTGTGGACCGTGCACATTTTTCTGAGTCCATGAAAATTACCCCCGTGCCCAAATTCTTTCTCTAACCTTCTCTTCTCTCTTTTCCCTTCTATTATTTCTTTTTTTTTGTAAAGAGAAGGAGATGGGAGAGAGAGAAGAGCCCGGCTGGGCCTCCCAGCCCAGCTACAACCTGCCAAGCCGGCTCCATCCCCGCGGCCCACCTAGGCCTAGCCAGCCCTCTAAGGCCCAAAAGTTGCCCGATCCCCTCTAACCCTAGCGAGCCTTTGCTCGATCTCCTCTCCCGATTACCTGTCCCTCCGCCGCCAGGAGACCCACGCCTCGCACCCTTGGCGTTAGCCCGATCCCATCTCCCCTCCACACCTCTCGTTCAACCCCCCCCCTCTCGTTCCTTCCTGTAGCACAGTCCTCCCACTCGATCTTCAACACCAGCGAGCAGCGCCGCCATCTTCCATGGCCACAGGCAGCCGAGCTCGACGCTCTCCGCCCCTGCCACCCGCTCTCCGGTCCGTCGCCGCCCTGTGCGCGTGATCACGTCGGCCTCCCCGTCCTCAACTCCTCCTCCACCTCGCCTTGGCGCGCGAGCCCCGAGCCACGTCGTCCCTGGAGCCGGACGCCCGTCGCCCCTCTCCCCTCGCGCGGGCGACCCGGAGCGCCACGTCTCCGGCCGCTCCCCTACAGCTCCTCCTCCACCTGTGCCTGCAGCCGTCGTCCTTCTCCGTCGCGCCGGGACCCGGACCTCCACTGCGAGCCTCGTTGCCCCTGCGTCGCACGAGTCGCCGATCCCCTGCCTCCGCGCCCGAGCTGCTCAGCCCTGCTTCGCCTTGCCACCGCGAGCACCAGATTCTCCGGTGAGCCCGCGCCAGCCAGCAACCTCCTGCTGCCCTTGCCCCATGCATCTACCACTCCTGCGAGCTCCCCATCTGCGAAACCTGCCGCCGTCGGAGGCGACCAGTTCATCGTGTCCTTTTGAACGCTATCAACCGAGGCCTTTTGTGTTGTTCTGGATCTCGCCAAGACCTTCTTGTTCTTGGATTTTGGCAAGTAGCATGAGGACCGAGGACTCGTAGCAACCAGTCCTTCAAGTTTCTCAGAGACCACGTGGACGCCAAGTGCCACGACGTCTACGACCCTTCAAGTTTGACTACGGTTGCCGTGTACCACTACCGTCGCAATAACCGAGACTGTCAGGTCCGAAGACCCCAAGTACCACGACTACCCTCGAGGACATTGGTTTCATCAAGTTTGACTACAACACGTGTACAACTACCGCTGCCATGATTTTCTACAAGATGTCGTGTACCTCTACTTCCACTGCCGTCGCCGATGACCGATAGCACCGCTACTTCCCACTACGACTCGTGTACGACTACGCGGGATTCCTCAGACGCCAAGTTCAACGATGTATCAAGTTCCTCGCCGTGACCCCGAACATCTACGGAAACTTGTGCTTCGATAAACATGTACCACTACCGTCGTCGAGATCGTGAGAACCTCTACCGTTGACCCTAGAGCATGCGAGAACGACTACTTCCACTACGAACGTCCCGAGAACGTCTACTTCCCCTACACCGCATCGAACTCGAACCCCTCCGATAACGCACGCTTTGAAGGTATAACCACCGAGACGACTCCCGTGAACGGATGTTTTGTGTTGTATGAAATGCTCGCGTTTGCACCGTGCCCGACGGGTTTCTTGCATGTTCCCCGTTGCCATGCCATCATCTCGTGGGACACCCGGTATCCGGGAGCGCCCCACCATCTTTTGCACGCATCCGGACACTTCTCCTTTGCATCGGTATCTCAATCGTGTTACCGAAACGTTGCCGTGGCACCGTTTTTGTTATCGTTGTCGTGGCACCCCTTTTCTTTCCACCACGGTGACAAATGCTTCATAATACTCTTGTCAACTTTTAATAAAAATTGCATAAACTTGCACATGTCATCCGCATCATGATAACAACTTCAAGAATGCTTAAATTGTTGTTGCTTTAAATTGCTAATGCATATGGGGATTTACCGGATTTTTTGTTGGTTATATCCGGCCCCATTTAAATGGTTTAGATGGTATAGTTTTGTTATGCTTCACCTCTTGCCATGTTAAACAACATTTAATACTGTTGGGTACCTAAACGAGAGAGAACTGAATAAGTGTTGTGGTGTTTCGTCAATATGCAACTCGTTGCATATTGAGCTCCACTTAACTTGTAGTTTTGCTTGTGCATTTTGCCATGCTATGCCTCATTAAACTGGACATGCATCATACTTGTTTGCGCATCATGCCATGTTTATCTGATGGTTGTTTACTATGTTGTTTGCTTCTTTCCGGTGTTGCTTCTACGGTTTAGTTCCGATGGCGTCGTGTTTGTGAGGATCCGTTCGACTACGTCCGGTTGTCTCCTTCTTGGACTCGTTCTTCTTCCTTGCGGGATCTCAGGCAAGATGACCATACCCTCGAAATCACTTCTATCTTTGCTTGCTAGTTGCTCGCTCTATTGCTATGCCTATGCCGCGATACCTACCACTTGCTATATCATGCCTCCCATATTGCCATGTCAAGCCTCTAACCCACCTTGTCCTAGCAAACCGTTGTTTGGCTATATTACCACTTTGCTCAGCCCCTCTTATAGCGTTGATAGTTGTAGGTGAAGATGGAATTTGTTCCTTGTTGGAACATGATTATTGTTGGGATATCACAATATCTCTTGCTTATATTAATGCGTCTATAAACTTGGTAAAGGGTGGAAGGCTCGGCCTTATGCCTGGTGTTTTGTTCCACTCTTGCCGCCCTAGTTTCTGTCATACCGGTGTTATGTTCCTTGATTTTGTATTCCTTATGCGGTTGGGTTATAATGGGAACCCCTTGACAGTTTGCTTTGAATAAAACTCCTCCAGCAAGGGCCAACCTTGGTTTTACCATTTGCCACCTAAGCCTTTTTCCCTGGGGAGTCGCTCTCTCGAGGGTCATCTTTATTTAAACCCCCGGGCTAGTTCTCCTCTGAGAGTTGGTCCAACCTAGAGCACTGTGCAGGGCCATCCCTTGGCAACTTGGGTTACGTCGGCTCCTGTATGCCTAGCTTATCCGGTGTGCCCTGAGAACGAGATATGTGCAGCTCCTATCGGGATTTGTCAGCACAGCGGGTGGTCTTGCTAGACTTGTTTTACCATTGTTGAGATGTCTTGTAACTGGGATTCCGAGTCTGATCGGGCCGTCCTGGGAGAAGGAATATCCTTCGTTGACCGTGAGAGCTTGTGATGGGCTAAGTTGGGACACCGCTGCAGGGTTTTGAACTTTCGAAAGCCGTGCCCGCGGTTATAGGCCGATGGGAATTTGTTAATGTCCGGTTGTAGAAAACCTGAAACTTATCTTAATTAAAATGCATCAACCGCGTGTTTAGCTGTGATGGTCTCTTCTCGGCGGGGTCCGGGAAGTGAACACAGTTGTTGGAGTTATGCTTGAATGTAAGTAGTTTCAGGATCACTTCTTGATCATTTCTAGTTCACGACCGTGCCTTGCCTTCTCTTCTTGCTCTCATCTACGTATGTTAGCCACCATATATGCTAGTGCTTGCTGCAGCTCCACCTCATACTTTTTCCCTACCCATAAGCTTAAATAGTCTTTATTGCGAGGGTGTGAGATTGCTGAGTCCCCATGACTCACAGATTACTTCCAAAACCAGTTTGCAGGTGCCGATGCTACAAGTGCAGGTGATGCAACCGAGGTCAAGGAGGAGCTTGATGAAGAACGTGTTCGTTGTGTTGTTCTGTTTCCAGTTGATCAGTAGTGGAGCCCAGTTGGGGCGATCGGGATCTTTTGCATTTGGGGTAGTCTTCTTTTATTTTGGTTCTGTAGTCGGACCTTGATTGTATCTGGTTGTTGTAATGCTATATTTATGTATTGTGTGAAGTGGCGATTGTAAGCCAACTCTGTACCTCTTTCTTATTCAGTACATGGGATGTGTAAAGATTACCCCTCTTGCAACATGCCTACAATGCGGTTATGCGTCTAAGTCGTGCTCCGACACGTGGGAGATATAGCCGCATCGTGGGTGTTACAAGTTTGTTGTCCTTACTCCTTTTGAAGGAATCCCTATACGGCACAACATTAGAGAGTGCCCATTCCGAGCTACTAGATGATGCGTACTTGGTGAACGTCCACATCTACACGGTGAAGCCAGCACTTTCCCGTGGTGATTTGGTTTTTGATCCGAGGTCGGATCTTTTCCAGGGGGAGAGATGACGCGGAGCATCCTACGGACATCACCATGTCAAGAGTCTGTTTGGCAAGTGACACTGCGACATCTACTTCACATACACAAAGGTGAATCCTCTCCTTTACACATGTTCACTTGACCCCTTCAAGGATGGTATACTACTTGACACTCCACTCATGTGCATGCATAGCTATTGTCGGAGCTTCACAGACGAGGAGGAGGAGTGCAAGTGCCAAGGATCACCTACACCATCCGCATGGGAAGCGCGGAAGAGAAGACAGAAGAAACGGAGTTGTTGCAAGCTACAACCACCAAACGCCCGGATGACACCGGACATCCGGCACCTGATGCAGAAGACCCAGCCAGAAGAACCACAGACAAAGATGCTACAGCGGCGGGACGATCGATGACTCCCGAACGTCCGACAAACTCCAACCACTTGACGTCCGACACCTACCAGAAATCCGGTGCCACCTGTCCAGAAGTAAAACGTCGGATATCCAACATGCACCGGACGACCGGTCCTCATGAGCCACCGAACATCCAACATCGACCGGACATCCGGTACTTGCTTGTGCGCAGCCGCGGCCCTTTGGCCTTGTATCCCTCTCCCACATACCCCTTCGTGCCTTAGACTATAAATAGACCACCCCTTCCTCTAGTTAGGGATAGCAAATATGATAGCTCATTTGTATGTAAGGTTTGCTCCTTATCCCCTCAACTCTTTAGAGAGAGAGAGAGAGATAGAGAGAGAGAGAGACCACTCCCATGGAGTTCAAGACCTCCATGTGAGCATGTGAGAAGATCCCGAGGGATTCAAGACCCCCATGTGGGAAGGATATACCTAGATCATCAAGACCCCATCTCCTTTTGATTTGGGATGAACTTTACCATGTATCTTTCCCTTTGTTGTTCATATACCTTGTGTGTTTGATTTGTCTCGTGGATGTGTGATTGGACATGTTCTTGAGTGTTTCCCCTTGTGATTTCTCTCCATTCTTCCTCGTGTTCATCGTGTTCTTCATGTTCTTTGAGGGTATCCACTCCAAACATGAAAGATCGGCCAACACCGGGTCTAGCCCCGTATCATGAAGCCTTCTTGGAACCAGAATGGATTCAAGCTATTCAAGAAGATCTTCAACAATTTGAGCTCAATAATGTCTGGGAGCTAGTCAAGTGTCCTCATCCTCGCAAGCACAATATCATTGGCACCAAATGGATCTACCGCAACAAGCAAGATGAACATGGTCAAGTTGTTGGAAACAAAGCTAATCTCGTTTCTCAAGGTTACACACAAGTAGAGGGAATTGATTTTGATGAAACCTTTACTCCCGTGGCTAGAGTTGAAGCCATTCGCATACTTTGCTCAAGGTTACACACAAGTTGCTTTTGATCTGGAGTTTATCCTTATAATTTATCTTCACAGTTTTGATCTAGAGTTCTTTGCCTATATATATGTTTTGTCCTCTACGTCACTCACTTATAGCTATGTCTTCAAGTTGCTTTTTCTTCACTAAGTTAATGTGATCGGACCCTTACCCCATCTGTGCTTAGCTCTCCTACTCTCTCTAAATCTTCATATCCATTCTATTTGACACATGTTGAGTGTATTCATTGTGTTCTTGCCAGTCAGATTTTGAAACAAACATTTAAAACACATTTATTATTCTGATCCTTTAAACTGCCCGCCTTACGAGCTATGCATGGGGTCATTGCATAGTTGTTTAAACTGCGCATGCATGCCACGCGTCGCACAGATACAGACCGCCAGGAGCAGCTGAGTTAATTCATAGAGCCGCTACTTTCCTTATAAATACAAAGCCCCCGCGGTCATTAAATCTTCTACTCCCATCGCTATCTCGCTCTCAACCCTAGTGCTGACGCTAGCTCTCATCGTCAACGGAGAAGAAGTGTTTCGTTGCCGCGACCTCTCCATCGTTGTGCTCACGCAGGCCACGGTTATCTTCACCCTACCACCACCGTAGTCGTCGTCCGCCGCCAAGTTAGGGCGCGGGAGAACGAACTACTCGGCCTCCTCTCTAAACTCATCACGCAGTTCTTCCTCTGTTCTTGAGCCACTACTTACAACATCACCTTGACTCTCCTGAAGCCAGATCTTGCCTGACAAGCCAAGCGAAGCCAATCACTTTTGTGAAACCAATCAGTCCTATGAAGCCAATGGCAGGAGGCAATCTACAAACAAGGGTGGCATACATCATCGTGAGAACATTGCATAGGATGTGCCCCCTGACCTCTATAAGCTATAAAAATCTGATCTGGAAGAAACTTATGGGGGAGCGCAAATCGCGCATGCAATGGATTCGTCGGTGCTGGTCCTAGAAATGGTTTCAATACAATTTTGTCACCCCTGAATGTGCTGCTAAAAACACTGTGAGGGCACCATGGGCCAATATTGTGTACAAGAACCTTCACCCAAGGACGAAGGCTGAAGCCATTCAGTAAGGCTTCTATCCTTGCATGGTGAGACGGCCCATGCCTGAATATACCGATCCATCAAGCATACTTTGGTGGCATGTTGATGATCTATTTGAGGCCAACTATCAGTTCGGCCGGGGCTCTGTTACCCGAAACAAGAAGGACCTCGTGATTGACTTCAATCCCGATCTACCTGAACCAAGACCAGATGGCTCTCGTGAAGCCGAACCCAATGTTTTAGGCCCCTTAAATGATTTCAATGCATATCTAGCGCATTATGATGAGCAAAGGGCTCGTGTTGAAACTACTGAAGAAGGAGCCCAACCAACTAATGCCCCTGACTCTCTGAAGCCACTCAAGAAGTCAAAGGCTTCCAAAGCCGCTTCTGCTCCAAAAGCTTCAAGAGTGAAGCCACTGAAGATGGCACCTCCTGAAACCAGTGTGCATTCTAAAGACTTGTCTCTGACTTCTTAGAAGACAAATAAAATCCCAAGACAAGGCCTCACGCCAGCAAGCATCCTCACAATGATGATGACATTGTAGATCTATCCAGTGATGCAGATCTCGCTGATGATGCCTTGGAGCTGCTGATCAAGAGCAAATAGGAGGCTGAAATCTTCTAGGATCTACCTCTCTTTGATGCTGATATATTGAATACTTTCATTGATGAATGGTTTGAAGACACCTATCTTACCATTGGTAATCTGCAGTTGCCCATCGACATCAATGTCACATTCCAAGGCTGCATAGCCTCAAAACTTGTGGTGTAGGGTAGATCCCTAGATGTTCGATCTTTCATGAAAGGAGCAGATCCCGCGAAGAACATGAGGAATACAAGGGGAAAACACAAGGGAAATATGGGAGAAAACACTCAAACCAACAAGATCCGGTTACACATGTGCTAGATTCACGAAACACAACGAGGTACAAGATCCATGATCAAAAAGGGACCATACAAGTAGCAGGTTCTTCTTCGTGAGGAGATCTTGAGGGGTCTTCCCATTAGGGGTCTTGAATCCACTTGCACTGGTGCGTCTCGTTCCTAAACAAACGGTTTTAACCCCTTTCCGCGATGGCATTTGGAACCGTCGCCAAGTGAGTGTGGGCAATAGGGGGGTCCTTCCCACACGACCTAAAAACCGTCGGGGATAGGGCCCCTATAGTACTCCTACTCGTTTCTGCTTGCATTGACATCGCAGTCGGTATTCTTTGGTGCTACGTTTACGATGTGCTTCCCATCGCAACCGGTTCACTATTATAGAACTTATATGATGCGCGGCCCATCACAAATGGTTGAACATTAAGAAGATTAGCTAATCGTCGTACGAGTGTCGGACAGGATTATAAAACGTCGGACCGTCGTAACATCGTCGTACAAGACAACTACCGCACATGATATCCTGTGGTGCAACGTTTACGATGCATACTTCGTCAAAAACAATTAATGGTTGCGAATCGTGTACGATAATGCAACTAACAGAACCGTTTAGTTTGCCCGCATCGTTTGTGATATTGTCTGACATCGCACACGGTTTGCAAATGGCAACCGTGTGCATGCTTGCAGACGTTTCCTCTCAGTGAACTGTCTTGGATTATCGTGCATATCGCAAACATTTGTGTTTTACCAACTGTGTGTGCCGTAACAACCTAGAGAGCGTAATTTCACCATAATTTAATTGTTGCTTTTCCAAATTTTATCGGATTTGGATTTGAATATGAATGTATGCTACATCTTTTTCATATCCATCAGGTAAAAACAACCAATCCATTATTCAATTCATAGGTACATATGTTCAAGAATTACATAAGAACCAAATAAAGAATGATGAACCATAGTTGTATACTTGTACTATTTGTCACAACCCTAGTTCTGGTAATGCCTAGTGCTAGCATCTGGTGTTGCATCATGTTTAAATTTTATCTAAATTTGAAATGGGGATTGATCAAACCCTAGCACCAGATCCAATCAAATAGGTTCAACATAAAATCATTTTCAATAATGCCCTTTGAAAATGTTCATGATTTATGATAAAGGTGAAAACCTCTGGCAAAAATGATGAGCATATTTCTTGGACATTTATGGATTTTTGAGTTAAATCATATTGTATTTGAATTGGAGCATTTAATGCCTATAAATATCTTAAATGCTTCAATACTTCTGAAAACAATTGGGGGCTGTTGGAAATAATTCAATTACAGCCCACAATTTTTGTCAGGATTTTACAAAATGAGTTAGTATTTTTACTAATTCAAAACAAATCAAAATAAATAGAAAACAGAAACAGAATTAGAAAAGAGAGAGAGAGAGAGAGTGCTCACCTCGCAAAGCCCCTAGGCCCAGCACTGTTGGCCAGCCCACCAGGGGCAAACCTGTCCTCAACTTCTGCCTACTGGCAGAGGCAAGGCCGAGCACGGCGCCCGCGCACGCCGGCACGCAGCTGCCTGCCTGGCCCTCCCCTGGCCAGTGCGATGCCGCCAATGACACGCCACTGCCGTCTGGATCCCCTGACCTCCTCACTCTCCCCCCTCTGTCTCTCCCTCGCTCTCTCTCTCGCACACCCAAACGCGTCGTCGCCGCCGCGACTACCGGCCCTCCCTCGCTTCCCTGACTAGTTCACGAGCTCCGCGTCGTTGTTATCGAGCCCCTCACTGAGCCACGCCCCGCCGGAAGCCCTGCAGCGTCGCCCTTCAGCTCGTCTTCAACCTCCGGCCGCCAACAACCTCACCTTCGATTCGCCGCCGTCCATGCTTCCCCGGCCTCCCTGAGCTTCTTTTCAGCACCCATGTGAGCTCCTGATCCTCCCCCTATGCTCTCCCCCACCGTTCCCATTCTCTATCCGCCATCCCCGTGCACCCGAGCTCCGGCCGCCGGCATGGCCGGCGAGCCTTGCGCTCGCGAGCTCCTCCGTTCAAACCCGCCGCTCGGTTGTGCTCCTGGTGCCCCCGGGAGTCCGCCTAGCCCTTTTGCTGACTTGCCCGTGCCCCGTAGCACCGCTGGCCACATGTGCTGAGCGCCACCGCCGCCCAGCTCGACACCGTCGAAGATTCAGGCCACCCCGTGACCAACTGATGGCACTGTTGGACGCGTCTCACTCCCACGAACCCGTAGAACCCACCCAAACAACAAATGGTCACCGGAGAAGGAATTCTGGTGAGCCGCCGCCGCACTGTGAGGTCGTCGGCGTCCAACTCCGGTGAGATGACGTGGCCCGTCATTAGCAGCTAACAGCCCCACTAATTAACCCCTCCAGTGACACCGACAGATGGGCCCCATGCCCTTAATTAACCATAGTTTAGTTTCTGATTAGTTTTAACAAGTAACTACGGCCCCACTAGTCAGAGTTGACCATGCTGACGTGGCCGTTGGCCGGACCCACCTGTCCGTGACACTGATGACCCCGGGTCACTGAAAAGTGGACCCCACTGGTCAGGCTTGACCTGGGCTGGCACCGTTGACCTTCTGACATCAGCATGATGTCATGCTGACGCTGTATTGATTTTCAGGTTTTAAAATAATCTAGGAAATTTTAGAAAATACCCAAAACTTGTAAAATTCATAGAAATTCAACCGTAACTCCAAATGAAAAGATTTATATATGAAAAATGATCAGAAAAATCCAATCTATCCATTTGTATCATTTTCATGCATGTTAGAACAACTTATAGTTACTGAATAGGGAAAATAGTATGTTTGGCATTTGAATATCCAGATATGGAGTTTGAATTTGAATTTTGGGTTCAAAGCAACTTCATTTAACCTATTTCTAGTTGCATTAGCTCAATCAATAGCATATTTCCATGTCATGATCATGCATCATAGTGTGCATTGCATTGATTGTGTTTCCTCTCTCTTGCCGGTATTTGCCTCCTCTCAGTAGATGATGTTTCCGACGATGTGATCGATGACACCGATGAAGAACTATACTATCTTCAGAAGTGCCAGGCAAGAAAAATCCCCTTGGTCATTCCGATACAATCCCACTCTCTCGCTCCTGCTCTCTTTTACTGCATTAGGACAACAACGATTCAACTATTACATGTTGCGGTAGCTGAACCCCTTTCCCCTGCATGACCTGCCATTGCCACAGTAAGTAGATGAAACCCACGAGCATGAGTAGGAGTTGTTTGAGCCCTGATGTGCCTACTCATTCATGCTTGTTTGTCATGCCTGCTACTGCATAGAGTTGAGTCAGGTCTGATTCATCGGGGAAGAATTGGAATGGTGATGAACATGTCCTACTGTGTGTGAACACGATTTGGTAAACATAGCGGTGAGAGGCCATGTAGGAGTACATGGTGCGTTGTCTCCTTGCAGCCGTCCTCAGGAACTGAGTTCTGTGTTTGTGATCCATGAAAAGTTACTACCACACATTGGGCTCCGGGCGCTCCAAGCTCTATCGACTTATTAATCAACTCGATCTCTGTCCAGGAGTTGCAACTAGTTTCTGGTGTTTGTAGGTTGTGTTAGTAGTCTACCAAGTGGTACCCAGTATAGGTGGCCTTCGGACAGACTAGGCACCGTGGCACGGTGTACCAAGCATAGATCCATCCATCGAGGTGGGCTTGGGAACCCTGCACACATCATTTGGGGCCGTGAGCAACACCCCGGTCGGATCTCCTTGTGGACGGAACCAGAATAGGCGATAAACCTGGACTAGAGACTTGTTGGTTAGTCAGGTCGTGGCCGACGCCCTCGCCAGGCTTCTGCTTGAAGGTTGCTGAGATACACGATGTGTACATGGTGGTAAGTGGCGAGAGCATGTGTGAAGAAGTACACCCCTGCAGGGTTATCATTATCTATTCGAATAGCCGGATTCCTCGAATATGGAAACTTGGACCCCTTGCATAGTTCATAGACAAGTGAAGTGGATACTCTAAAATGCGCAAGATAAGCGTGAGTGCTATGGATGGCGTAATCATAGGGAGACGGGAGCGGATCCATAGTGGTGTATTGATATGGTGAATATGTGGACTCGTGTGCACCACCTCAAAAGAGTTACTTGTAGTCGTAGTTCAGGTTAGCCACTGAGTCAAAGCTGGCTTGCTGCAGTTAAACTCCACCACCCCCTCTGTTGATACCGATGCATATGTAGTTAGTTCTGATGTAAGTCTTGCTGGGTACATTTGTACTCACGTTTGCTTATTTTATGTTTTGCAGAGAGACTTCAGTCTCGCTAGTAGTTCCACGTGGACTTCGACGTTTAGCTTGTTACCTCAGCTACGATCTTGTACCTTGGGAGGGTCTTGTAGATAGTCAGGCTTCTCAGCCTTTTTCATTTGTAGATGTCTATACTCAGACATGTTAAGATTCTGCATGTGCTTTCACTTGTATGCTCTGAATGTTGGGTCATGAGACCCATGTTTGTAATGTCTCGCTCCTCGAGGCCTAATGAATAAATACTTGAGTCGTAGAGTTATGTTGTGATGCCATGTTGTATTTACACATATTGAGCATATTGTGTGTATGATTGAAATGCTTGGTATGTGTGGGATCCGACAACCTAGTTGTTTATCCATGGTAGCCTCTCTTATGGGGAAATGTAGTCTTGTGCTTCCATGAGCCATAGTAGTCCGCTACAGCCCGGTTCACCGGAGTCGTGCTATCCCAGCACTACTGCTCAGGACACTTGATTGGCCGGCATGTGTTTCACTTCGTTCCTATGTCTGTCCCTTCGGGGAAATGTCACGCAGTGACATCCGGAGTCCTTCCTAGCCTGCTACAGCCCGTGTTCCCGGAGTCCTGTTAGCCCAGTGCTACAGCCCGGATTCACACGCTGCTGACCGACATGCTCGATGTGATTCATGTATGCCTGTCCCCATAGGTTGGTGCCGCTTTGGTTTCATGACTAGCCATGTCGGCCCGTGTTCTCTGTCATATGGATGCTAGCGACACTATCATATACATGAGCCAAAAGGCGCAAACGGTCCCGGGCCATGGTAAGGCGACACCCATGGGAATACCGTGCGTGAGGCCGCAAAGTGATATGAGGTGTTACCGGCTAGATCGATGTGACTTGGAGTCGGGGTCCTGACAGCTCTGGTATCAGAGCCTGACTGCCTGTATGATTACCAAGCCAAACTGGTCGAAGTTGAGTCTAGAAATGCTTTAGTTATGTAGGGGAATTGATTGTGGGAAGGGAACGTAAGGCTCCTTTTACTCCTTATACCTCATGCCCTTTGATTTGAGTCATCCTCTTCTTTTCTACGAGGATTAAGAACTAGGCCTTCTCATCTATCTATCAGAATGACGTGTTACTAATCCATAGACTTATAAGATTGTTGGATTTAGCCCAGTTCAGTCTCTACTACCTCCATATGTTCATAGCTGGCCTCAGAACCTTGAGTTTGTGATGCTGAGTGGCTATGCCACCATTTTTGCAGGTTGCCTCAAATCTTTTTGAGCAATTACAGCCGTTATGCTGTCCGAGTCATCCCAGGTTTCTAAACAGTCTGATGCATCTGCAAATTCCTTCTTTTCATTCCTGATGTTCCTTTGGGCCCGTTCAACCACACTAATCGGTGAGTTGAGGTACTTTATTGCCTCGACATATATGTTGGAGCCATTATTATGACCCTAGGCATCTTAGAGAACCACCCATAATCTAGCCATGCTTTATATTCCCAGTGTGATGATTCTGGCCACCATTCTCGAGAGCATCCCGCGATGCTACTTAGCAGGTATTCTACTCTTGGGTTCTTGACCCAAGATTCACTCTACTTACCTCGTGTTGATAGTGTTGCTCGTACCTTTAGGGTAACCTTTGCGATAGCCCTCGAGGTCCGTGGTATTTCCTTCTTCCAAATACTATGAACTGCGTATGGCAGAAGTTCTTTTGAACCAAAAGATCACAACCAGAGTGCTCTTGATGAGTTCTCCATTTTACATTGTGAATCTGCCAGTCCTACCTCTCTGCATGGGTTATCTGAAAGAAATGTTGAGTTTTGCCAAACATACTAATCCATGCGTCCACAACTCAGAAAATTATATATTCCTTTGAGTTGTCCCTCTTTACTTATTTTCTGGCCCTCTATCTATCAATTGATAGTCAGGACTAATTGTCCATCCGTGTTATCGATGCTTATTATTCTTTTGGTCCGTCAAGCCATCCTATTTCAGAATGACTAGGAGAAACAAACTCCAGAACCTCACCATTTCTTGGACTGGTCAAAGTAGTTGTATTTCACAGATCAAAATGCCAATCCAGCTTTTTCTCTGTTCTACCTCGGAGTATTACCACCTTTATGTCAGGATTGTCATGAGAATTGCACCATCTCTCATGAATTCTTGATGCAGTGATACTTCTTCCCATCATTTTTCATTCATCGGTTCCATGTTGATGCAACCGGAATACCGACAAGTGAACTATGATGTGTGAAATCTATACTCCTAGCAACCGTGTTGCTTGGTAGTTAATGGACAATATTCTCATTCTTAGCGTGTTGGTTATTAAATCATCATCCTAAGATTGATCGTGCTACCTATGTCCTTATTTCTGGTGCACTCTTCGATCAAGAGTTAGGATTGTGTCAATCCTTGCTTAATTGATCATATCATCTTGCCCTGAAAAGCAAGATTGTTCTTGAGCTTAGAGTCATAGAGGTGGTTCGTGATTTTTCGGATACCTTCACGGAAGTATCACCAGGTCATCCCCTGACTGATATGGTTAGTTCGTGATCAAGTTGGTTTACCAATTAACCACTCTTTCTCCAAGAATCTGTGTTGGATATCCCTGATCTAGTTGGTTGAGCTAGACAACAACTTGGAGAGTTGGAAGGTAGAAGCTTTGCTTAACTTAGTTCATCTCTAAGGGATATCTTCTGTGTGTACGTTTGAAGAAAGATGATATCTCCATCGATTGGTCCTTGTGATCAGTTGTTGGATCTATTGCCTTGTTGAAATGTTGACTTGAGTATGGGCTATTGCCAAGTCAAATCAGAACCAACGATGTTCATAATGTTGTCTTACCCGTGGTTGATCCCTCGAGCATACACCATTACATCTTTTGGTCTGACCCGTACCATCACCATGTTCACATGATGGTGGAAGTCCAGTGATATGGAAATTCTGATGAGTTGCTGTTGAGCCCATCAGCAGCATTTTGTCTCCCCCATGATTCATGTTGAACATTATACTAGTGTTGGAAACTTTATAAGCATTGCCCTCATGTCCCGTTCATGAAGCATATGTACGGTTGAAAGATGTGACTTCCTCTAATTCACGTGCATTGGATGCAAGTTGCCATCATGAATTCGAGGAAGTTTGTTTTTGCTTCCTCTGGAATCGTCCCAAGTTAGTCACGCATGTGCGAAGTATTCCATGGTTTGATAGGCTCGCTACCTCCACTCCATGTGTAATCCCTAGCACGCCAAGCCACTGATTGATTTGTTCAAGGAGAAGAAGTTCCTTCTTAAGAGCAAGACTTATAGAAGGACTTCGATATCCTCGATGATGGTTCCCCACCTGAACTCAGTAGTGTTTTGTTGTAAGACTTCTACGTGATCATGCTTGTCTTTGACATCATGTTCACATGTATGTAGCAGAATCAGCTCATGTTTTGGAGCTTGCTATCTTAGTTCATTCCTAGAGAATCTCGCAACGCCATCTCATCGAATTGTGTTGCAAACATTATTTTCAGACATGCTAAGTCTGAAGTATCCTATTACCAATCGAATCTGAATCTCAGGCAGATATGATGGTTGGAACATTCCCAACAGTTGCATCTTGTT
Source organism: Triticum urartu (assembly GCF_003073215.2). Classification (NCBI taxonomy): domain Eukaryota; kingdom Viridiplantae; phylum Streptophyta; class Magnoliopsida; order Poales; family Poaceae; genus Triticum; species Triticum urartu. The sequence continues at coordinate 365,251,445 of NC_053025.1, read as the reverse complement.
CCCAACTTGCACCACCATTGTGCAATCCCCCATGGGCTGCCCTTCTCGGTAGTTGCTGTCCAATATCATCTTCAAAAGTGGACTTACCATGGGTTCCCTCCACCTCCGATGATAAGCAAATCATCCATTGCGTTGTCTTCAACAAGGTAGTCCACATCATCCATTCTAGTCTGAGTATGCCATCCTTTTCCGACTCCTTCAAATTGTGATTGCCTTAGGATGGTATAAAGAGTTTCAATGATCTTTGTATCAAAAGTAATTCTTTTTTCCACTTAAGGGGATAATTCTATGAGTCACCTTCCTTAAGGTATCATGTTATGAAATCATGGCAAATATCTCCTTGCTACTTTGAAATTCATGCTCCATCTTATTCGAGTGGGGAATTGTAGCCTGCCAAATTGAAACCTCGTCATTTGTTTCTTTCCTCCCCTCTCGATATGTGTTTTGTGTCTCAGCTCGAGAGATGTTCCCACATCTCACCCCATAAGTTGATCGTGAGTTGTTCGATCTTCGAGAAGATCGATTCCTATAGAGTTTCTTCTGTCATCATCGTGTTGGATGAAGATCCAGAAGGCAGACAAGATCAATTTTAAGTAATGAATCAACATATTCGATGAGGGCAATCAGATCATGAAGATCGTGTTAGCTTTATGACCCCTCTGTCTTCTTACCTCACGTCTTGAATCTCAAGACGAGATTCTTGTTTAGTGGGGGTGAGTTGTCACAACCCTAGTTCTGGTAATGCCTAGTGCTAGCATCTGGTGTTGCATCATGTTTAAATTTTATCTAAATTTGAAATGGGGATTGATCAAACCCTAGCACCAGATCAAATCAAATAGGTTCAACATAAAGTCATTTTCAATAAACCCAAAATGCCCTTTGAAAATGTTCATGATTTATGATAAAGGTGAAAACCTCTGCCAAAAATGATGAGCATATTTCTTGGACATTTATGGATTTTTGGGTTAAATCATATTGTATTTGAATTTGAGCATTTAATGCCTATAAATATCTTAAATGCTTCAATACTTCTGAAAACAATTGGGGGCTGTTGGAAATAATTCAATTACTGCCCACAATTTTTGTAAGGATTTTACAAAATGAGTTAGTATTTTTACTAATTCAAAACAAATAAAAATAAATAGAAAACAGAAACAGAATTAGAAAAGAGAGAGAGACAGAGACAGAGTGCTCACCTAGCAAAGCCCCCAAGCTCAGCACTGTTGGCCAGCCCACCAGGGGCAAACCTGTCCTCAACCTCTGCCTACTGGCAGAGGCAAGGCCGAGCACGGCGCCCGCGTACACCGGCACGCAGCTGCCTGCCTGGCCCTCCCCTGGCCAGCGCGATGCCGCCAACGACACGTCGCTGCCGTCTGGACCCCCTGACCTCCTCACTCTCCCCCTCAGTCTCTCCCTCGCTCTCTCTCTCTCGCACACCCGAACGCGCTACGCCGCCGCTCATTGTTGCCGCGACCACCGGCCCTCCCTCGCTTCCCCGACTGGTTCACGAGCTCCGCGATGTCGTCCTCGACCCCCTCACCGAGCCACGCCCCGCCGGAAGCCCTGCAACGTCGCCCTTGAGCTCGTCTTCAACCTCCGGCCGCCGGCAACCTCACCTTCGATTCGCCGCCGTCCGTGCTTCCCCGGCCTCCCTGAGCTTCTTTTCAGCACACATGTGAGCTCCTGATCCTCCCCCTATGCTCTCCCCCTCCGTTCCCATTCTCTATCCACCATCCCAGTGCACCCGAGCTCCGGCCGCCGCCATGGCTGGAGAGGCTTGCGCTCGCGAGCTACTCCGCTCAAACCCGCCGCTCGGTTGTGCTCCTGGTGCCCCCGGGAGTCCGCCTAGCCCTTTTGCTGACTCGCCCGTGCCCCGTAGCACCGGTGGCCACATGTGCCGAGTGCCACCGCCGCCCAGCTCGACGCCGTCGATGATTCCGGCCACCCCGCGACCAACTGATGGCACTGTTGGACGCGGCTCACTCCCACGAACCCGTAGAACCCACCCAAGCGACAAATGGTCGCCGGAGAAGGAATTCTTGCGAGCCACCGCCGCACTGTGAGGTCGCTTGCGTCCTACTCCGATGAGATGACATGGCCCGTCATTAGCAGCTAACAGCCCCACTAATTAACCCCTCCAGTGACACCGGCATATGGGCCCCATGCCCTTAATTAACTATAGTTTAGATTCTGATTAGTTTTAACAAATAACTGCGGCCCCACCAGTGAGAGTTGACCATGCTGACGTGGTCGTTGGCCGGACCCACCTGTCCGTGACACTGATGACCCCGGGTCACTGACCAGTGGACCCCACTAGTCAGGTTTGACCTGGGCTGGCGCTGTTGACCTGCTGACGTCAGCATGATGTCATGTTGACGCTGTATTGATTTTCTAGTTTTAAAATAATCCAGGAAATTTCAGAAAATACCCAAAACTTGTAAAATTCATAGAAATTCAACCATAACTCCAAATGAAAAGATTTATATATGAAAAATGATCAGAAAAATCCAATCTAATCATCTGTATCATTTTCATGCATGTTAGAACAACTTATAATTTCTGAATAGGGCAAATCATATGTTTGGCATTTGAATATCCATATATGGAGTTTGAATTTGAATCTTGGGTTCAAACCAACTTCATTTAACCTGTTGCTAGTTGAATTAGCTCAATCAACAGCATATTGCCATGTCATGATCATGCATCATATTGTGCATTGCATTGATTGTGTTTCCTCTCTGTTGCCGGTATTTGCCCCCTCTTAGTAGACGATGTTTCCGACGATGTGATCGATGACACCGGTGAAGAACTATACTATCTTCAGAAGTGCCAAGCAAGCAAAACCCCCTTGGTCATTCCGATACAATCCCACTCTCTCGCTCCTGCTCCCTTTTACTGCATTAGGACAACAACGATTCAACTATTACATGCTGCGGTAGCTGAACCCCTTTCCTCTGCATGACTTGCCATTGCCACAGTAAATAGATGAAACCCACTAGCATGAGTAGGAGTTGTTTGAGCCCTGATGTGCCTACTCATTCATGTTTGTTTGTCATGCCTGCTACTGATTAGAGTTGAGTCAGGTTTGATTCATCAGGGATGAATTAGAATTGTGATGAACATGACCTACTGTGTGTGAACTAAGTGTGTGAACATGATTTGGTAAAGGTAGCGGTGAGAGGCTAGGTAGGAGTACATGGTGGGTTGTCTCATTGCAGCCGTCCTCAGGAACTGAGTTCTGTGTTTGTGATCCATGAACAGTTACTACCACACATTGGGCTCCGGGCGCTCCAAGCTCTCTCGACTTATTAATCAACTCGATCTCTGTCCAGGAGTTGCAACTAGTTTCTGGTGTTTGTAGGTTGTGTTAGTAGTCTACCGAGTGGTACCCGATACAGGTGGCCTTGGGACAGACTAGGCACTGTGGCACGGTGTACCAAGCGTAGATCCATCCGTCGAGGTGGGCTTGGGAACCCTGCACACATCAATTGGGGCCGTGAGCGACACCCCGGCCGGATCTCCTTGCGGACGGAACCAGAATAGGCGATAAACCTGGACTAGAGACTTGTTGGTTAGTCAGGTCATGGCCAACTCCCTTGCCAGGCTTCAGCTTGAAGGTTGCCGAGATACATGATGTGTACATGGTGGTAAGTGGCGAGAGCGTGTGTGAAGAAGTACACCCCTGCAGGGTTATCATTATCTATTCGAATAGCTGGATTCCTCGGATATGGAAACTTGGACCCCTTGCATAGTTCATAGACAAGTGAAGTGGATACTCTAAAATGTGCAAGATAAGCGTGAGTGCTATGGATGGCGTTCTCATAGGGAGACGGGAGCGGATCCATAGTGGTGTATTGATATGGTGAATATGTGGACTTGTGTGCGCCACCTCAAAAGAGTTACTTGCAGTAGTAGTTCAGGTTAGCCACTGAGTCAATGCTGGCTTGCTGTAGTTAAACTCCACCACCCCCTTTGTTGATACCAATGCATATGTAGTTAGTTCTGATGTAAGTCTTGCTGGGTGCATTTGTACTCACGTTTGCTTATTTTATGTTTTGCAGAGAGACTTCAGTCTCGCTAGTAGTTCCACGTGGACTTCGACGTTTAGCTTGTTACCTCAGCTACGATCTTGTACCTTCGGAGGGTCTTGTTGATAGTCAGGCTTCCCAGCCTTTTTCATTTGTAGATTCTGTACTCAGACATGTTAAGCTTCCGCATGTGCTTTGACTTGTTTGGTCCGAATGTTGGGTCATGAGACCCATGTTTGTAATGTCTCGCTCCTCGGAGCCTAATGAATAAATACTTGAGTCGTAGACTTATGTTGTGATGCCATGTTGTATTTACACATATCGAGCATATTGTGTGTATGATTGAAATGCTTAGTATCTGTGGGATCTGACAACCTAGTTTTTTATCCATGGTAGCCTCTCTTATGGGGAAATGTAGTCTTGTGCTTCCATGAGCCATAGTAGTCCGCTACAGCCCAGTTCACTGGAGTCCTGCTAGCCCAGCACTACTGCTCAGGACACTTGACTGGCCGGCATGTGTTTCACTTTGTTCCTGTGTCTGTCCCTTCGGGGAAATGTCACGCGGTGACATCCGGAGTCCTGCCTAGCCTGCTACAGCCAAGGTTCCCGGAGTCCTGTTAGCCCAGTGCTACAACCCGGATTCACACGCTACTGACCGACATGCTCGATGTGATTCATGTATGCATGTCCCCATAGGTTGGTGCCGCTTTGGGTTCACGACTAGCCATGCCGGCCCGGGTTCTCTGTCATATGGATGCTAGCGACACTATCATATACATGAGCCAAAAGGTGCAAACGGTCCCGGGCCATGGTAAGGCGACACCCGTGGGAATACTGTGCGTGAGGCCGCAAAGTGATATGAGGTGTTACCGGCTAGATCGATGTGACTTGGAATCGGGGTCCTGACACTATTAAAGACGGTTAAGAAAGAGGTGAAATATATTCTGGTAGCTGCACAAGGTGAAGCGGAATGCCCATATTGCGCCCTCCTCCATGCAGAAGGCACGCACGACTCTAGTCCAGCCCCTTGTGATGGTCGACCGCCCATCCTTCACGGTCTTCATGAAAGCATCTAGATAATCATCGTGTTCTAGTAGAAATATTTCAACCTTTTCTTGCCCACCACTCATGTATTTTGAGTGGTAATCTTGAGTAAACTGATTTGCCAACCACTGCAAAGGAAAAAGATTCAGACATTGTCATCTAACACAACTCATTATGGGCAGTAAAAGAAGGCTGCAGAGTTCTTACTTACCATCATGCAGTTCGGTGTTGTCTTGGATCAAGTGTAAACAAATAGTTTAATTGCCATCTTTGGACCCATTTTACTAACAATATTTATCAGTTTCCTCACTTGATGCTGGTTCATCGATATCTCATTGCCCCATACGCAGAAGGGTCGAAGCGCGGATCTTTACCAATGACATATGTACATAAAAGCACCAAGGTAATATTAGAAGCTAAATAGCAATTGCACAATGATGTAGCACAACACTCTTTTATAATATGTCTATATACATCTGTATGTGGTAGTCCATTTGAAATCTCTAAAAAGAAAAATATTTAGGAACGGAGGGAGTATCTTATAACACCCAATATACTCACATATTAGATGAATTAACATCTTATATTATGGGCCGGAAGGAGTTTAGTGCATTCTTACAAATTATCGGCTGATTAACTGTTGCTGTATCCAGGGGTTACAATTAGTTTGAGCTAGTTCAGGCTCAAATAGCCCTAAAGTATATGTAAACATGAGGGCTAGTTTGAGCTAGTTCAAGCTCAAATAGCCCTAAAGTATATGTATACATGAGGGCTAGTTTGAGCTAGTTGCATCTATAACCCACCCAAAGAAACTATCCAACCCAAGCCGTACTAATTGGAGCTAGTTCTCCTAGTGCATTTATTGTCAATCTAACCCTGCCATCCAAACAACTCTTTGGATGGAGTTAGTTCAGGGTTAGTAACGAGCTAGAAACTAACTCTAACTTCTAGCTAAGTTGAGTATCCAAACAGGGTTGTGTTGTTGTTATTGCTGCTGCTGTTGCTCTTCTACGTATGTCTAGACATCATTAGAACATTAATGTAACACTCTTCCTTGTTGCTATGTAGCCTAGGATTGCATATTTTGACATTAAGTACATTGCATGTTGCTATGTAGCCTCAGATAGATTACATATGGCCATATTTAACCTAACGATAAATTGGTTAGAGATATATTCAGTTAAAAGTCCGAATCACCGATTAGTCACTTATCAGCCACTGGCCTATATAAGCCATGGGATGAAACTAACCTCGATGGAAAACAGTAGTCGTTCCCAAAATTTCCCTGTGTAGGTACATCGAGAAGCATGTTAAGCACAATAGTTCATACTTGCACATATAGAACATCACGTTGTGAATAACTGGAATAAATAAGGTATACTACGAACAACCAAAGATAGCATCTGAAACTGGACATATACTAACTACAAACAACCGAACAATCAAAAAACTTTAATAGAGGCATATGCTAGCTATAACAGGCTTAACAGCAAGCAAATATATGCATTCCTATTGGTATGTTTAAAACTGGATTAATGAAAAGTACTACACACTAAATAACTGAAATAACCAAGGCATATTGCAAACAACCAGATATAGCAATTAAAACTGGACACATTCTCACTACACTACAAAAGGGACTCGACAAGAAATCATGGGTTTCCCATGTGAAGAGGCACGACAAAACAAATCATGGGTTTCTTCACTTGTCACAGATGGGCTCGTTCCCGTGGGAAGAGCACGGACCCTGGATGCGCTCCATGTTGTTGCAGATGGGCTCCTTCCCCTTGGAAGTGCACGGCTGTAGGGTGCCCTCCCTGATGTCGAAGACGGGCGCTTTCCCCTTGGAAGAGCATATGGGATCTTTCCCCTTGGAAGAGCTGGAGAGGGTGCCCTCCTCGTGGTCGCCGTCGAATAGGTATGACTTGGAAGCTGTGGATCCCAAGCCAGCGTCGCAGAACGTGTCCTTCAGAAATGACAAAAGGGGATCGATGGCGATGTAGAATGGCAAATTGTTGACAGCGAGCGAGCGGCGGGGCCATGGATGAGATCGACGGCGGTTGAACCCGAGGGGTTTCTTGTGGGCCACTTAACCTGTGACATGGCCTGCCTAAGGACGTCGGTGTCAATGACATCGATGTTGTAGCCGGCGGACGAGACATGCCCGCATACTCTACCCCGCTGCTTGCGTGCCTGCCGCCAATAATGGTCGTCAGCTTCCTCGGCGACGTCGGGCGAAGAGACCGCTATACACCTCTTTTGGGCCAGTCGCTCCTCGAGCTCCACGGGAAGCGTAGCCGAGCTTAGGCTCATACGTTCTAGAGTGGGGGATGGGGATGGCGATCTGTCGGAAAGGGGGCGTTTGGCAGGCGTCATCTAAGAAACTCAGGGCGCCCTGGGTATGGTGATCGGTGGGTAAGCTACACGGGCAAACTGGTAGATGTTGACAATGGATGCCTTGCGGAGGCGGCGGCAGCGGCGGCGGGGACCTTGCTAGGGTTTCGAGCCAGGGAGGGTGTGTGTGTGTGCGCACGCCCGAGAAGGTTTTGGTGTGTGTATGTGTGTGTGTGTGTGTGTGTGGAGGGGGCGCGGGGTGTTTGACGAAATGATGCGGGTACTGAAAATTTTACTACGCGGGAGTCAAACGTGGGATTAAAATGTCGGGCTATTGAAAATTTTGATGGTAGTGCATCGCACACGGTCCGGAGATAACAACCGTGTGTTATGAAACAGAAAACCCTTGAGGTGGGCAGATATTTTCTAGGGATGCAGGCGGGATTGGGAACAAGAAACATCGCACACGGTTCGAAGATAACAACTGTGTGTTATGAAATAGAAAAACCCTCGAGGCGGGCATATATTTTTGAGAGGGGGATCCTCGTGGAGCCCAATGTACTGTGCGGATGTGTGCGTGATAGGTGCACCGGCGTGGCACACAGTTAGTTTGAGTGAACCGTGTCTGTTGCGTCATCCGTCTTATCTAATGTTCATAAATTTGGCAAAAAATGCCGCGCGAGAGGGTCAGAACACGAACACACTTGCATGTGGACCAAATTTATGTATTAAAAGGGTGGTTTGATTTTCGAATACCAAATGCAACTTTGATGTGGCACCTCTCTCGCAAAGCGCACTGTATTGCTTGCCCCACCCCCCTCGTGTTGGCACGAAGGGAATCCTAAGCTATGAATGCATGGCCCACCCCTAACCGAGGTTAACCCTAGCAAAGTGCGAAGTAGCTAGCAGCCCCCTCCTCCCTCGTGTCGGCACGAAGGGAATCCTAAGCTATGAATGCATCCCCCCAACCAAGGTTCATTCACCTAGCAAAGTGTGAAGTAGCTAGTAGCCCCCCTCCCTCGTGTCGGCACGAAGGGAATCCTAAGCTATGAATGCATGCCCCCCCCCAACCGAGGTTCAAAATAACAAAGTGCAAAGTAGCTAGCAGCCCCCTCCCTCGTGTCGGCATGAAGGGAATCCTAAGCTATGAATGCATGCCCCCCCCCCAACCAGGTTCACCTAGAAAAGTGCGAAGTAGCTAGCAGCCCCTCCCTCGTGTCGGCACGAAGGGAATCCTAAGCTATGAATGCATGCCCCCCAACCGAGGTTCACCTAGCAAAGTGCGAAGTAGCTAGAAGCCATGCACACTCGTGTCGCCAATGAAGGGATTGCTAAGATCATTCACACGAACCACGCCTGTGACTTGATATTTATGTTTGACTCGATCCACATCATGAGTAGCGTCAAAGCTCCGGGGCAGCCCCAGGTGAACCTTGGTTGGGAATCCTAAGCTATGAATGCATGCCCCCCAACCGAGGTTCACCCTAGCAAAGTGTGAAGTAGCTAGCAGCCACCCCTCCCTCGTGTCGGCACGAAGGGAATCCTAAGCTATGAATGCATGCCCCTCCCCCCCAACCGAGGTTCACCTAGCAAAGTGTGAAGTAGCTAGCAGCCCCCCCTCGTGTCGGCACGAAGGGAATCCTAAGCTATGAATGCATGCCCTCCCCCCCCAATCGAGGTTCCCCTAGCAAATTGCGAAGTGGCTAGCAGCCCACCACCACCCCTCGTGTCGCAACGAAGGGAATCCTATGTTGTGAATGCATGCCCCCCCCCAACAAACGTTCACCTAGCAAAGTGCGAAGTAGCACCCCCCCCACACACACATTTTCAGTCGGCATGCCAGAGAGGCATATATCTCACCAACATGGATCTTAAAATGGACCAAGAATAATTCACCTTGGTCGTACAACCTCTCTCTTGTTGTTGGTCAAAGTGATTGTCATCCATGCAACCCTGGAGATGGGCTAGCTCGCCAATAATCACGCAAGTAGCTAGTCCCCAAAGACAACCACTACATGCGTGTGGCCCAAACATATGTATGGAGAGGTGTGTTTTTGAGTAACAATGGACCAACTTTGATGTGGCACCCTGATTTCAAACAACAAATCCCCAGACTGAGTGAGGGTTAGGTTGACGATACATATGTATGTTACACCACACTTCAGGCCAACGACAGGGATTCATGCATGCATGCGTGCATAGTATATGCGATCAAAGTGAATTAGGTCTGAATCTCACCATAACCTGTACTACGATAACACGAACCAAGTGAAGAATCCGCCATGGTAACCTATCTTGTTGTTGGTCAGGTGATCACGGATGCCCACACGGGATCACAAATATATAGGCTTGTCGCCGATAACCACGCGAGGGAGTGTACCATTCGAAGGCAACCACTACATGCATATGTATGGAGGTGATGCGTGCATGCATGTTTGAATACACAACATTGGTGTGGCACGTGTGTCAAAAATCATACACTATCTTCCCACACAGAGCAAGATCGGTTCATGATGTGTCGTTGTACTAGCTTCTTTGACTCGATGGGAGGGATTCATGCGTACACATGTATGCGTGTGTGCTCAAGATGTATCATGCATGTCATCCCAGAGTAAAAATAATACCCCCCCTCCTAAGTCAAATTAACCTATCTTGTTATCAGACAAAAAGTAGTGATGGACCAAGCGGGCACAAAAATGGAAAGCATCGATATCGCTAATAACCGCTTAAGTGGGTGCGAGAGGACAACCACCACCGGTTTGCATGTGGGATAAACATATATATGGTGAATACCCAAATGCACAACTTTGATGTGTCGCATGCCTCAAAAACCATAAACCATGCACCCACACAAAGTGAGGTTCATATCAAGCGTACTACATATGATGGTCCCCTTCCCCCCTCGTCACCGCATACTATATGCTCCTACCGTAATATATGTAACCCAAAAGAATCCTCATGGATGGTGAAATTAATTAACCTCTCCTGATGTAGGTCAAAGTGATGCATGCATGCATCGACGATGGCCTCGATCGTGGGCCCATAGATGGAAGCGTCAGATGTGAGTGTCCTAGCTAGGATATGCATGTGGCCCAAAAAGGTGTTGTGTGATGTTTGAATAACCGATTTCACAATTTTGATGTGGCACGTGCCTCGGAAACCAAAAAGTCCCGACGCTTAGTGAGGTGTACTTGTTCACGGACGCGTACGTATAGTATATCTGCTAGTCCACTCCCACCACTTGGACGCGTACTATATACCACCATAACACAAACAAAAAAGATTCCACCTTGCTGGTCAAATTAACCTCACTGCCGGCTATCCGTCAAAGTGATGGACGATGACCTCGTGGGCTCACAGAAAGCGTCACACGCAAGTATCGAGTGCCGTGTAGGACAACCATCGACTGCATGTGGCCAAAACATTTATGTATGACAGGGTTGTTTAATGTTTTAAATAACATGTTCACGACTCTGATGTGGCGCCGACCTGCCTAACAAAATGACCAACCCACAAGGTGGCTCACAACTCGTAGTGTACCGCGAGCCACCCGCCACCCCCAGACGCACACATCCACACACACACTGCGAATTTACCACAACTATGATGACTGTTAAATTAATTATCTTGCGGTGAACATACATGTTACCAAATGAGGGACGTTTTAATTCTAAAAAAATCACTGAGATCATTAAGACGTTTTAGTACATTGATTAATTGATTTTCTATGGGTATAATGTGCAAAAATCAAATTTGAGCTACATGCACACGTGACAGTGCACCTAAATGGACTGCAAAAACACATGTGTCTCACTAGGTGCATGTTTACTCCCCGTGCAACAAATTCCAAACATTGAGAATCTTGAATTTTAAATTCTAGTACATCCAAAAATTATTTGAAGTTCACGAAACTTATCCTGTTGTCATATGGACACCAATACAAAGTGGCATTGTACTTTTTTGGTCAAATTTGAGACCAGTTTTGATGTAATCTTTATCTAATTACAAACGGGAGATTATTAATAATTGGGAACCAATTTCCAAACGGATTATTTATTTGAACCGTGAGCGTTAGACCAACAATGGATACGTGCCATGCTTCGGTTAAGAAATAAAGCGGCAACATTAATCATCCAAATAGAAAAATATATACATGCCGCCACGCGACCCATGTGGCGTGCGAGCAGGCGTGAGTTGATAGGACGCGTCCGCCGCGTAGGCAGACGAGGACGCGTGTGTCCTGGTGTGTGAATTGACGGAGGCGTGCTCGCTACGTAGTGTCATCGGGAGTCATGCGAGTAGCTGTGTGAAACTTTGGTAGGCATGCCAGTAGTCTGGTGCATCCCGGTGAGCCATCGATTTGACCGCCGCCCGCCTCTCTCCCACAACTCCAACTACTCCATATTAAGGTGCGCCTGAGCGGCCGCACCCCCCATCCTCGCTATGCACACACAATCCTCTCTCTCCGCTTGAACCCTCGATGCCGCTCTCAGTCCTCAAAGCCGTCAGTGTATGAGGATGCCGCCGAAGCACCCCATCGGAGGGAGTGGCGACACCGGGGTTGCTAAAGCACCGGAGCACAGCGTGCACATGGAGACATAGGTTGCCATCACCGCCGGCGAGTTATCACTGCAACGTGGCGTCGTCGATGGCGTCGAGCTTCCACAGCCAGAGGTGGAGTTCCACAACGACTCCAACGACCACCCCGGCGATGACTCCGACGACAACTCCGGCGACGACTCCGACGATGACGGAAAGCTGGTTAGTCATCTGTACCAATTTATGTGTCAAATAGATCATAGGATTTCTCTGGTTACTCATGCCTCCCCCTTTTTGGAATAGAAATCCTATGGTTATGTTCTCCCAATCCATGAAATCTGAGTAAGTTTCGTTAGATCCATGTAGTCTATTGATTGTTTGAATGGTATAGGTGATAAGTGATTAGTTGTTCCGTCTTGCAAATGATTGCTACTAGTAATCCGACTAGGATTAGTGTTCGTGCTAATAATTCCTAGCCAAGGCTTGACAATAGATTTCCAGTGACCTACATATGTTTGTGCCATTATTTTCTTCAAGATTGGTCTGTACATAGACGACTGCGCTTAAAATTCGAACCATAATATCTAGATATGTATAAATAAATAGCCATAGATTCCCAATCCTACTTCACGGTATGTAATCATTGATTTGGTGCCAAATTTGTTTTACAATTTATGTAGGTGCTGTCTGACGATGTGGACAGCGAGGATGAAGATGTCCAGAGGAGGTACAACAGCGAAATCCTGAGGGAGCTTTATGCAGGAATGCATAATAGGCGTATTAGGACCTGGAACGGTGGCTATGGATGCCCATTTTGCAACCAGAAGTTTCATGATGTGTATCTAAGTGTTCTGGCGCATGCAAGAGGACGGGTCGTTGGCTCCTTCAAGCAGAAGTATTCTCGCAGGGTGGCGCACGGCACGTACGCCGAGTACCTGGAGAAGCTTCAGGATCGTGCCGTCCTGTGAGATGAGATGTGGGATGGATGGATGGAACTATATATGTACGCTTGAGTATGCTTAATACTGTTGAACTATGTACTACTCATGGTTGAACTATGCTTATCTACATGTATGCTTATTATCTATGTCTGAGTATGTTAAATCTTTCGCCAAATTTTGGTAAAAGTTACAACGGGGGACCAATAAACCAGGACGGAGGTAGCACGTCATTCACACACGGTTCCCAAAATTGGAACCGTGTGCAATGACTTTCATTTTGCCTGCTGGGTCAATCACACACGGCTCGCTCTAGCAAACAGTCACCCCCAAAATTCTTTGTGGGACAGAAAACCCTCACCACCCAATTCAAAAAAGAAAAGAAAACCCACACCATCCCCACGTCACAAAAACCCTCACCCCGCCCTTCACCCCCTTGGCCCCTCCGGTACGTTCCCATTCACACCTGCACAAGCTCTTGCGCGTCTATGCCATGGCACCGCCTATCGCAGAGGTAAACACTTAGCTCGACGCCTGACGCCGCCGCCAGGCTACCGGCAAAGCCCACCGCATTTCGCCACTTCCGTTTGCAGCCGCCTATCACCATCGACTTACTCGACGCTGCTTGCAGTTGAACTAGCTCCGCTCGGTTGGGGAATCTACCATACTGAGGGTTCTTTCCCATGGACGACAAGTTAACTAGTTTAACGAGATATTATCTCATCTCCTATCCCAGTTCATCTGCCTCCTTCAATCACCCGGCGGAAATCACCGTGAATTCATTTTTATTCGAGATGATTTGAGGGTTTTCTTTCATTCATAGAATGTACAGTGCACAGACACTTCAGGACTTTGGGACCGCTGCCAGAGATTCCATCTCTCCATACCAGATAACTTGAGCACGCGCGCGGTATGTTCAATCTCACCCTAAATTGGTTGGCATGGCCTACTTTCCTGAACATATTCTAAATATTTATCCATTTGGATAAAAGGTGCCACATGCACCATATACGTCAAAGGGGATTTCCCCCCTCTTCTTTCTATATTAGGCAAATTAATGATGTATTGTTCTTTCGATCACTCTCATTTGCCTTGACATCATGTTTACCCTATCTGTTTAATTATAGATTTTTGTCCTTTGATTTCAACTGCTGTACAGTTCTTTCAATTTGGGCCCATATATGCATGTTACCATATTTTCTTTAACAATCCTACCATTTTCTATAGAACATCCCTTGCTATGAAATAGATTGTGTAGTGCACAATTTTTCCCTTTACATACATCAAGGCTCCACGGATGTCATACTGCACAGAAACCATGGATTTACAATCGTTGCTACTGTAAGACTTGATGAACGTGGTGACTCCCATTTTGGCACTAGCTTTTGGAATAAAATTGCAAAGTTTTATGTACTAAAAGCGGGCACTAAAATTGCACTGCACAAAAAAGGGCTTGGTCATAAGATATATGCTAACTTCCCCGACAAAATCATCCGTCCAAACACTGTTCAAAGTAAGTTTTCTTTTCAACTATCTTCATATGTTGACTTACCCTGCAATGTCAAATGAATTGTGTAGTATTTAAACAACCAATTGTTAGTCCCTTTTCTCACTATATGCCTACCTAATAACTTCTAGTTATTAATACACTTTTCTATTGCCCCGTTTTAACTAAATATTCCCTGTACTCCCATTTCTATGAGAAGCACCGCTGACGAGGAGACTCCGGAGGTGGAGAACGGGGCTGCCAACAAGCGAAGGCGGGGCGAGCTAGAACCGCAAGCGACTCCAGCGGGCCTAGACTTAATCAGCAGCCTCCCCGATGATATGTTGAGAGTCATCATCTCGCTCCTCCCAATGAAATATGGGGCGCATACAACCCTCCTTTCCTGGCTGTGACGCCTCCTATGGAACTCCAGCCCTCTCGACCTCATGGACACCCATGAGCTCTGCCATGGCTATCGCAAAAGCTTGGATGTGTTCTCCAAGATCCTCGGTAGTCACCTTGGCCCAACCAAAGGCCTTAGAATGGGCAAGTTCCGTTCCAACGGAAAGTACCGAGCCAAGCTTGATGACTGGTTCCGGTCCCCCGCCCTAGATCAGCTCGAGGAGCTCACTTTTGATGATGGGCATATGCGGTCGCTCCCAATGTCTGCACTCCGCCTCACGCCCACGCTGCACGTCGCCATGTTCAAAAACTGCCATTTCCATCCCCTTAATGACGCGCCCGCTCTTATTCTACCACGACTGAAGCACCGCGAGCTCGTTGTCGTCTTCCTCTCAAAGGGTGACATGGAGCGCCTGCTCCGTGGCTGTACTACACTCGAGTACCTTCGTCTTCAGGCGATCAACGGGTTGAGTACCTTCCATGTCACCTCCATGACTCTCCTGACTATTTATGTGTGTTGCTGGGGCGACAAGAAGACATCACAAGATGTGTACCACGGTATGGTCATCCAGGACACACCTGCACTTGAGAGATTACTTGTAGTTGATCAAGAATGTCCAACAAGAATCAATGTCATATCTGCGCCGAAATTGACAATGGTGGGCTACTCGTCTGAAAAATGCTCCAAGCTTTTTATTGGATCCACACCCGTTCAGGTACAACAGCCACCTTCTAACTCTCCTTCCACAAATTAACATTGTTTCTAATTTTGAAGATGTTTGTTCGTCTGTCATTCAGAAAATGATTCCGACAAGCTTGACCCTTAAACTGCGCAAAGTGAAGCTCTTGGCACTAGAATCTATTAGGCCCGACCTGGAGCAAGTTGTCAGTTTCCTGATATGCTTTCTGTGCCTAGAGAAGCTATATATCGAGGTGATGTTCCTTTCCTGTTAAATGTTAACCATAAGGTAGTTTAATTTGTGACACCTTTTTCCAAGTTTACAATGACAATGTACTACGATTTCTGAAGGTTCTTTTGGATGATTTAAGTACATACATCCCCCCATATTCGTTTCTTGATCCATATGGTTACAATCAATAAGAATTTCTCCTTTGGATTCATCTGTACTAGTTCTCTTAGGGAACTTTTCATCCACTCCAACCTCTTATGATGAAGGCACCAAGTTAATATTATAAGCTAAATAGCAATTGCACAATGATGTAGCACAACACTCTGTTATAATATGTCTATATATATATCTGTATGTGGTAGTCCATTTGAAATCTCTAAAAAGACAAATATTTACAATCGGAGGGAGTATGTTATAACATCCAATATACTCACATATTAAATGAATTAACATCTTATGTTATGGGCCGGAAGGAGTTTAGCGCATTCTTACAAATTATCGGCTGATTAACTGTTGTTGTATCCAGGGGTTACAGTTAGTTTGAGCTAGTTTGGGCTCAAATAGCCCTAAAGTATATCAAAACATGAGGGCTAGTTTGAGCTAGTTGCATTTATAACCCACCCAAAGAAACTATCCAACCCAAGCCGTACTAATTGGAGCTAGTTCTCCTATTGCATTTATTGTCAATCTAACCCTACCATCCAAACAACTCTTTGGATGGAGTTAGTTCAGGGTTAGTAATGAGCTAGAAACTAACTCTAACCTCTAGCTAAGTTGAGTATCCAAACAGGGTTGTGTTGTTGTTGCTGCTACTCTTCTACGTATATCTAGACATCATTAGAACATTAATGTAACACTCTTCCTTGTTGCTATGTAGCCTAGGATTGCATAGTTAGACATTAAGTATTGTGCATGTTGCTATGTAGCCTCAGATATATTACATATGGCCCTAGTTAACATAACGATAAATGGGTTGCAAATATTTTCAGTTAAAAGTCCGAATCACCGATTAGTCCCTTATCAGCTGCCGCCTATATAAGCCATGGGATGAAACTAACGTCGATGGAAAACAGTAGTCGTTCCCAAAATTGCCCCGTTTAGGTACATCGAAAAGCATGTTAAGCACAATAGTTCATACTTGCACATATAGAACATCACGTTGTGAATAACTGGAATAATTAAGGCATACTATGAACAACCAAAGATAGCATTTGAAACTGGACATATGCTAACTACAAACAACCGAACAATCAAAAAACTTTGAAAGAGGCATATGCTAGGTATAACAGGCTTAACAGCAAGCAAATATATGCATTCCTATTGGTATGTTTAAAACTGGATTAATGAAATGTACTGCACAGTAAATAACTGAAATAAACAAGGCGTACTGCAAACAACCAGATATAGCATTTAAAACTGGACACATTCTCACTACACTACAAAAGGGACTCGACAAAAGAAATCATGGGTTTCCCCTGTGAAGAGGCACGATGTCGTGGGTTTGTCACGGCAGATGTCCTTGTGAAAGGACTTAGTCGTGGAGCCATCGCTACGAGTTAGCTTTAAGGGGTTAAACCGGACAAGGGGACACGGGGAATTTTATACTAGTTCGGCCCCTTTGAGGAAGGTAAAAGCCTACGTCTAGTTGTGATTGGTATTGCTAGGGTTTCGAAGGCCAGGGAGCGAATCCGCTTTGTCTGGCTCTCGAGTTGTTGTCTATCTCTAAATCGCTGCTGGGTCGTCCCTTTATATACATAGGTTGACGCCCGCCGGTTTACAGAGTCCCAAAGCCGGATCATAAATGTATCCAGTTTGGTCTCTATCCTTCCTATCTTACAATACAAGTTACACGACTAAGCCGGTTTACATTACAGGCTTTAACCCGCCTTCGGGCCTTGGGCCTCCATGAAGCGCCATCATCCTTGCATCTTTATGGGCTTCTACTCTTCAAGGAGTCAACCCGGCTACATAAGGCCAGTTTACCTCCAGTAGTAATATCCCCAACATTAGGCCCCAGATTGGTTTGAACTCGTTCATGTCAATCTTCTATAATTAGAAAAATTCGTCCCTCATATCTTCACCTCGATCTTGTAAACCGCCGTGACGTCATACTTCCAGATTATGATAAACCGTCCTGACGTCATCCACCCATTGATGTCCAAGATTACCTTCATTTTATATGCCTTCAGCCATCGAGGAGACACCTTATTAACTTATCCATTTTTGGGCTCCTCGATTCCCGCACTTACCATTTCATCTCTTCGCCTTATAAATAGGGACAACGGACCCCTTTTCTTTTATTTCCGCTACCCATTCATCTCTTCTTCTTCCTCTCAACGACCTCGCACCCGAACGCCGCCGTCATCTTCGAACTCTGCCTCTGCTCCGCCGTTGGCCGATGCATCAACCTGTTTGCACCAGAGTTCCACAGCGCCCTTCCACTGCTTCTGCCGTCGCAGTAAGTCTTTTCCCCTTTCTTTTTTAGATCCATTAGGGTTTCCTTGTTCTTCGCTGTTCTTGAGGTTCATCAGAGTTTTCATTGTTGCTCTTTCATGGCCTTTAGGTGAATATTTCGTATCTGACGTACTCCTTGCCCTAGCTAACCTTCCATTGTCACCACAAACCCTTATGCGCAAAGAACTCATCTAGTCCTTCATAAGTTGCTTCGGTTCTGCACCCCTTCTAGATCCAATTATTTTTGCTTTTCTGTCTTATCTTAGATCCGAAAATTTTATATGTCACTGTGAGATCAGTTTCTATGTCCCTGTGAGATCTGTTTCTCCTTGCACCAACATAGGCGGTTTAACCTTGTATAAGCAGTCTATGCCATTAGCCCTCTGATAAACCGGAGGAGCATTTTACCTTCATAATTATGCTCCGGTTTAACAGTGTCTGAGTAATCCTGTGCTAGTGTTACCTTTTTCCCTTATTGCATTAGTCTCTGGTTTACACCACTTCACATATCAGTATGTTTCTTACTCCCTTGTCTCTTGCATATAATCATGCGTAATTTATAAACCGGCCTTTCATTTTCAGCTTGTTTTGTTTCGCAATGGCCAAACAATTCACTGCCTACAACTGGGCTTGTTCCTGGGTTACTGAGACTCAGTTGAATTAGATGGTTAGCATCTGCTCCCTGCCTAAGAAAACTGAAATCAAATGGAGAGTTCCAGGAACAGAAAATTCTCCAACCCTAAGGCAGGGCGAGGTGGTGGTCTTTGTTGGCCATATAGGCCGTGGCTTCAAACCGCCAGGGTCAAAGTTTTACCGAGATGTGCTTGCCAGCTTCCAACTTCATCCACAAGATATTGGTCCCAACTCGGTTTCCAATTTATGCGGGAGAGGGTCAGAACACGAACACACTTGCATGTGGACCAAATTTATGTATTAAAAGGGTGGTTTGATTTTCAAATACCGAATGCAACTTCGATGTGGCACCTCTCTCGCAAAGCGCACTGTATTGCTTGCCCCCACCCCCTCCTATTGGCACGAAGGGAATCCTATGCTATGAATGCATGACCCTCCCCCCAACCGAGTGCAAAGTAGCTAGCAGCCCCCCTCCTCCCTCGTGTCGGCACGAAGGGAATCCTAAGCTATGAATGCACCCCACCCCCCAACCGAGGTTCATTCACCTAGCAAAGTGCGAAGTAGCTAGTAGCCCCGTCCCTCGTGTCGGCACGAAGGGAATCCTAAGCTATGAATGCATGCCCCCCCCCA